>NC_085140.1:327500-927500 GCF_024139115.2 Armigeres subalbatus
GAGATGCCCTGCTCAATGACGCGCCGCCAGTCTCGCATCCCTCATCTGCTTCCTTAAGGACGGACTGCTGTACCGCCAAATTTAATCGCCAACATGCGCTTGCCGTTCACACCATCCCGGGTGTCGGGTGTGAGTTTCCTAGTTCCCTGATCTCCTCCACTAATCCATCTGAGACTCACCCCTCCAGTCATCAAATAACAATGTTTCTCGGCCCAAATTCTGTTTCACAGTCAAACCGCCCCCCGGTTTTTTCCTTCGATTTGCCCACATGCTTCCCGGTCCAAGAAAATAGTTTGCAATGGTATCTTTTCTCGCATATTCGGATTGTTGGGTCACAGTTTCTTAAAGTTTAAACGTTCTGATTGCTCCACTGCACCACATACAATCAAATGTTTATCCAAAATGTCTAAAAAAAATATTCTCGATTATTTGACATGCGGCCTATTACTGCTTTCCAAAACAATTTTCTATGACCAAACAAAGCAAGGGCTATTAACACCAGGCAGCTGAAGGCTAGGTTTCACCTAATTTGGGTTTTAAACGAAAAATTATTTTAAAAACTAATATGCTTTATTTCGCAATCCAAATTATATTTACGTCAGCAGAGATAAAATTGTTCAAATACCCAGAAGTGGTCATACGTGCATTGATAATCGATTGTAAATGTATACCAATAGAGCGTACTTGACATAAATTCATTTTTAGGTACGCCGTTTGGAAACTGCAGTTTGCATCTAAATGTGGGATAATGATTGAGATATTTGAAACCAAAAAGAATACCGATCAGATTCACCATGCCGTCGAAATGACGCGCCACGTTTGGAATACCAAACAATTCCAAGCAAAGGTTTTAAAAATCATTCGTTTTTTTTTAATTGCTTATTTGTGTGCCAGCGCATCGGACTAAACATGTGCAAGAGAACTACTGGGTTGAGCTGGGTTTCTATCTTTTTTACTCAACAAAGGATCCTCTCTGCATACGGTCCCAGTCATCATCTCAATGCTTAAGCTGGGTAGGTATTTAATACCAGTTGCTCAGCGACAGCTTTATGGCGAAGATTTATTTTGGAACTCGGGCAGACTTGCACTTGGCCTTTGGGTTGATTTCGCACAAACGTGATGCAAAAAGCGCGATGAGTCATTCAGTAACTCCTGGGGTGCTCATAAAGAATACGGTCGGGAAAAGATGCCTCATTTTTAGATATTCATGATGTTATGTGTGCATAAATTATATTTGTTCATTGATATGAGAAATTATGTGTTGTCTCAATGCAACTATTCTTATTCAAAAGTATTGCCAAGACTTCGTAGAATGCTTTGTTGATCATGCAGACCTAAATAATAAGTATCCTGGGAATATTCAATCAAGGTCATGGTCTATTTTTCGGGTATTGGATCACCCGACATGGACATTAATTTACAATGTTCTGAAATCTCAGATGTGAATATGTCTTTTTTTTATGGGCGTAATTGATTCTTACCTTGATTTTTGGAACGACGATTGTGCTTTTATTTCAAACTAATGTACTCAACAGAAAAAATAGATGGGGGACTATCCGGTAGTAACGTCAGTTGAACGAAATTCGCTTAATAGACAGAGTATGAGTCGTTTAAAATTTCAAGGTCAAATACAGTTAGGCCTATTAGAAAAAAGTTCCTAGATGTACATTATGTGGCAGATTTTGATTTGAAAAATGTATTGGAGTTAACCACTTTCCTTCGATGGGGCTCGAACCCATGATCCTCAGTACGCTAGACTGGTGCTATTAACCAACTAAGCTACAAAGGACCTTCGTCAACCTAAGTTGCGAAGATCTGAAAATCTGGAATAGATATCCTGGGAATACTGTGACATATTAATATAATAGGAACACACATGTTGAAAATGAGTTGGTCATTTAGAATATCAGAATTAAAATTCAAGGAAGGTTTGAAAACACTAAAACATCTGAAAACAATGAAAAAAAAATAAAAAAAGTGAACGACCTTGACAGTTAGTTCAATTTGGTTCCTCGACATTTTTTCGAATTTGTGACCTATCGAATTATTGCCTTCATCGATAAAATTGACCTTCACCTAAATTTATTACTGTTAATTATGGCTCTTTTCGATCTATCGAGCAGCTGCCTTGCCGCCTTAACAATATTCAATTGAACACCCCGCAGATCTCATTCTACTCTGTCACAGTGAGTTTTATCTACGGAATCTAATAATAAAGCCAACGTAAGCAAACGCATCAAATCTCAGAGAAGCTCAGAACCCAATCTTGACATTCTTGCTATCAGATCAATCAAAATCATATACAGTCAGCAAATGTACCGTTCGGAATTGTTCATTCCCTTGAGGGGCCGTATCGCAAGAGGAAAGTAAATGTACCCTAACGAAAACATATCGAGTTTCGTTCCATTGTACACAATAATTTTCACATTGCGTGTCTTTCAGTCGATTGGCGCACACTTCCGCTAGATTGTGTTATTTCTTTTTCATTTAGATAGGTGCTCACTGCTGTAGTAGGATTCTTTGCGGTATGTAGTCTCTATATGCGAACCAAAGATAGTTGACTACACATTTGATAACTTCAAGTGTAGGTACACAAAAAAAATGTGCTGAATAGTTACGTTGAACAATGTTATCAGATATGTGTAAGTATCGCGACAAAATTCGCTTCTCTGCGATAACGTGTTGTGTTATCTTGTTTGCTTCATCGCCTGGTATGAAAAGACTCTTCAGATTCTTAGTATTTTAGTTTATGGGAATAAAATATGAGTACGCCTACATCTAAGCATGACGTAATAGTTTACCTTCATGGGATGAATGTAACGTGTTCAGGTTTTGTTTGTTCCCTCATAAGATTGTGTATCTCAATGTTTAAAGAAACATATTTCTATTATTCTTCAAGCCGATGAACTAAAATTCAAGAGTTTTCGTCGATCCGTTTTACTTTTTGATCAATGATGGTTATAAACGCACGATAGAATTATGACCAATTTTAATGAACGTGGTTGGAATAAATTGTAGAAAAATACATAAGTTATTTCAACTAATAATCCAAATTTTATCTACCAATTAGTTTATTTTTGTTGAATTGTAAAATTGTAAAATTACCGTAAATGTACCGATATCAGAAACAATCAAAAACAAAGCATATTGATTGGGGATTTCGCGCCAACAAAAAAATCATAATCATTTTCTTACCAGGTAGTCTAGATTAATTTTAGGAAAAACTAGGTATGCAAAGTGGCTTTTTTTAATAAAGTCTACATATTCTGAAAGTTTCATTGAAATCTGACGAATCCTTACAACTGCAATACATATAAGGTACTGTGTGGTCCAATTCCGCCGAACGAGCTATCCGTTGGTGTGATCGCTGGTGTGCTGTCTTATCGAGCGTGCAGCTCCGTTCGTTGTCTCACAGGTAAGTACGATTCTTTACAGGAAAGTCCTGGGCGAAACTATGTTCATTTAAACTGCACTTCTTTTCATTTAATCTAAAGACATTCTTGCATTCATTGGTAGGCTCTACTTGATACGGTGTTCCATCAGATCGGTTTCGGTATTTTCCCAATCAGTATTTGATATGGATATTAGCGGAATGTAGTTGACACATGCGTACACGATACTTGCGCTGGATGACTGACAATGTTTATTGTTACCGTTAACTAAAAATAATGTAATCGAAAATATGATATTTTTCCATTTCAAGTTCAATGTTACACTAGACATCTATCTGGATACGAATGAAACTGTCCCACTGCAAATGCTTATGTCACGATTTGTCAATATGTATCGATACGTGATTAGTTACGTATATACATAATAACAAGTATTGAATGTGATAACTGCCAGTGTAATAATAAGCAGTAAAACGAAATGGGAAAAATAAACTTATGAACATTTCTTACTCTGCGTAGTTTGTTGTTAATTATCACATGCGTCATATTGTTTGTTACATTTTTAATTTACATTTTAGTGTAACTAATCTTATGTCACCTCCACATAGTTAGTACTGGGTTATTCCTTTTTTTCATGTACCTGCTCATATCAATCACAAACTGAAACGATGGATTGAAAGGCAAATAGTTTTGTTTCTCGTGCACGATAACAATAAAAACCCTGAATAATAAACCTATCAGTAATGGTCACTTTGCGTGAAAAAAAAAACTAAAAATGAATCCTTATGGAATCCATGAGTGTCCCAAAAAAACACTAGGTTCGAAAAGTCATGATCCTCAAACCTTAGTTGAAATATTTTCGCATCTAGAGTATTTCTGTAGAACAACCCAAAATTCTAAAAAATAGAGCAATACTATAAAAACAGAGCGATTAAAATAGTAGTTTGTGCAACTAGTTGCAAAAAGATGATTTTTTCAGCACGAGTTGTACGTTTATCCAACGAGGCTTGCCGAGTTGGATAAATACTACGAGTGCTGAAAAAATCGAGTTTTGCAACGAGTTGCACACGCTATTTTTTGCAATGACGAAAAATGGGCTTAAATATGATAAATCTGTACCAAAATGGTACAATTTTATTCACTTAACATGACCAATCTTGTCAAACAATCATGTTGCAGCAGAAAACAAACAGATTTCACGTAATCATGCCTCATTGTGTACTCGACAGACCATAAGGCGGTAGATAAACCAGACTTTGGAGAATTTGATGTCATGTCCATCAGATTGATTCATTTATTACGTGACACATAGAATACACTATTTGAACACTCACCCAAGCCAATTTAGCTAAATGTGGTCATGTAACTATTGTTCTAATACTGATTTTCCATTATAGCACCCAAATGAGTGCTTTAATGGATTTTATGCAACCCATTTGAGTTGCATAATGTCCATTAAAGCACCCATGTCATTGGTATGGAAAAGTAGGCCGTTTTATCACTCAAACGTCAACTGTAAACCATATATTATGATCAGGAATTACAAAAAAGTGTTTTTCCGCAGTTACATTGGCTATTTTTGCCACATTTTTATCACTTTTTCAAACGTTAAATATTTTTTGAATTTTCTGTGGACCAGTATCTTACATGGTACTTCGGTTGGTATTATGCAATTATATGACATTTTCAACCATTTAAATATTATAAAAATGCAAATTTTTTCGATGATTTTCACAGAACATCGTCTTGCTAATCTGGCCAATTTTGGCCAACCAACCAACAAAGCATTTAATATATTCCACTTCTAACACATAGTTTTGAAAAGCAGTCAAAAGTGCCATTTTTGTGATAATAAATCATGAAAACATTTTCATACATATTCAACCGGTCAAAGCTGTCTTCTTCTTATTGGCATTACATCCCCACACTGGAACAGAGTCGCCTCGGAGCTTAGTGTTCATTAAGCGCTTCCACAGTTATTAACTGCGAGGTTTCTAAGCCAAGTTACCATTTTAGCATTCGTATACACTCAACCCTCTTTTTACGTCACTTATTGGGGGACGTAAATCGAATGTGACGTAAAAAGAATTTTTGCTAAAATTTCTAGTATTTCACTTAATATATTGATAGTGAGGATACTTTCAAATACATTCACTTGCGTCTTACATGAGGTATTGTAAGATCTCTCCGAATGCAGCAGATGTTATAAGATCTCCAAATTGTCCTGGAGTTTGAATCAAATGGTCTACCGAATCAACCAAGGCTTTCATGATGTCTCCAGTCTCGGTGTCAACCCAATTTTGTTCTCCGATTATTTGTCTTTCACATCCGTTTTCAATTCTTGCATGTATGAAGTTGTAAGATCTCCAAATCGTCCTGGAGTTTGAATCAAATGGTCTACCGAATCAACCAAAGCTTTCATGATGTCCCAAGTCGTGGTATCAATTCAATTATGTCCTCCGAGGATTTGTCTTTCACTTGCGTCTCAAAACAAGACGTATGAGGTGTTGCAAGATCTCCAAATTGTCCTGAAGTTTGAATCAAATGGTCCACCGAATCAACCAAGGCTTCCATGATGTCCCCAGTCTCGGCGTCAACCCAATTTTGTCCTCCGATTATTTGTCTTTCACATCCGTCTTCAATTCTTGCATGTATGAAGTTGTAAGATCTCCAAATCGTCCTGGAGTTTGAATCAAATGGTCTACTGAATCTACTGAGACTTACGTTTTAAGATCTCCAAATTTTCCTGGAGTTTGAATCAAATGTTCTGCCGAATCAAACAAAGCTTTCACGATGTCCCCAGCCGCGGTGTCAACCCAATTTTGTCTTCTGAGCATTGGTCTTTTACTAACGTCTCAAATGCAGGTATATGAGATGTTCTAAGATCTCCAAATTGTACTGGAGCTTAAATCAAATGATCTATCGAATCAACCAAAGATTTCATGATGTCCTAAGCTGTGGTATCAACTCCAATATGTTCTCTAAATATTTTTCTTTCACTTGCATCTCAAAACAAGACATATGAGGTGTTGTAAGATCTCCAAATTGTCCTGGAATTTGAATCGAATGGTCTACTGAATCAACCAAGGCTACCATGGTTCCCCCAACCACGGTGTCAACCCAGTTTTGTCTTCTGAGTATTAGTCTTTCACTTGAGTCACAAATTTCAGCATGTAAGATGTTGTAAGATCTTCAAATTGTCCTGGAGTTTGGATCAAATGGTCTACCAAATCAACCAAGGCATTCATGATTTCTTCACTCGCGGTATCAACTCAATTATATTCCCCGAGTGTTTGTCTTTCACTCGTCTTAAATCAAGGCATATGAGGTGTTGTAAGATCTCAAAGTTCTTCTGGAATTTGGATAGTTTGCGAATTACGTCTCGAATTCTGACATGTAACATGTTGTAAGATCTCCCAATTGTTCTAGAGATTGAATCAAACGGTCTACCGAATCAATCAATGCTTCCATTATGTCCCCGGCCACGAAGTCTAGACTTCAGATATTTCTTCGATGACCTGGAGTGGAACAATTGTTAAATGCGTATCTAATACGGATCAAAATGGGATGAACCATTTAGAAATAATAATCCTGTAGACCTAAAGACCAGTACTCCATGACTTTCTTAAATTACCTGGAATGGAACAATAGTTGAAGAGGTATCCAATTTAGTCCTATGGATCAAAACGGGTATGAGCAAAAAATTTTAAAGTGATAACAGTCTTTTGGTTACGCGTGTTGACCGTAAAGCTTATATTTCAGGGATGGATGAAATTCATGGATGATCTGCAATGTGTTCATTAAGCACTTCCACAGTTATAAATTGCGAGGTTTCTTAGCCAGGTTACCATTTTTGCATTCGTATATCATGAGGCTAACACGATGATACTTTTATGCCCAGGGAAGTCGATTCAATTTCCAATCCGAAAATTGCCTAGACCGGCACGGGGAATCGAACCCAGCCACCCTCAGCATGGTCTTGCTTTGTAGCCGCGCGTCTTACCGCACGGCTAAGGAGGGCCCCTCCTGGACAATTTGGAGATCTTAAAACATGTCATATGTCTGGATTTGAGACGCAAGTGAAAGAAAAATACTCGGAGGACATGGACATCATGGAAGCCTTGGTTGATTCGGCAGACCATTTGATTCAAACTCCAGAACAATTTGGAGATCTTACTACATCTTATATGTCTGGATTTGAGACGCAAGTGAAAGAAAATTATTCGGAGGACATAATTGGGTTGATACCGCAGCTATGGACATCATGGAAGCCTTGGTTGATTCGGCAGACCATTTGATTCAAACTCCAGAACGATTTGGAGATCTTACTACATCTCATATGTCTGGATTTGAGACGCAAGTGAAAGAAAATTACTCGGAGGACATAATTGGGTTGATACCGTAGCTATGGACATCATGGAAGCCTTGGTTGATTCGATAGACCATTTGATTCAAACTCCAGGACGATTTGGAGATCTTACTACATCTCATATGTCTGGGTTTGAGACGCAAGTGAAAGAAAATTACAAGGAGGACATAACTGGGTTGATACCGCGGCTGGGGACATCATGGAAGCCTCGGTTGATTCAGCAGACCATTTGATTCAATCTCCAGGACGATTTGGAGATCTTAAAACATCTCATATGTTTGGATTTGAGACCCAAGTGAAAGACAAATACTCGGAGGACATAATTGGGTTGATACCGTGGCTGGGGACATCATGGAAGCCTCGGTTGATTCGGCAGACCATTTGATTCAAACTCCAGGACGATTTGGAGATCTTACTACATCTTATATGCAGACAAATACTCGGAGGACATAATTGGGTTGATACCGCAGCTATGGACATCACGGAAGCCTTGGTGGATTCGGCAGACCATTTGATTCAAACTCCAGGACGATTTGGAGATCTTACTACATCTCATATGTCTGGATTTGAGACTCAAGTGAAAGACAAATACTCGAAGGACATAATTGGGTTTATACCATGGCTGGAGACATCATGGAAGCCTCGGATGATCCGGCAGACCATTTGATTCAAACTCCAGGACGATTTGGATGTCATATGTCTGGATTTGAGACGCAAGTGAAAGTAAAATACTCGGAGGACATAATTGTTCTGATACCGCAGCTATCGACATCATGGAAGCCTTGGTGTATTCGGCAGACCATTTGATTCAAGCTCCAGGACGATTTGGAGATCTTGCTACATCTCATATGTCTGGATTTGAGACGCGAGTGAAAGAAAATTACTCGGAGGACTTAATTGGGTTGATACCGTAGCTATGTACATCATGGAAGCCTTGGTTGATTCGATAGACCATTTGATTCAAACTCCAGGACGATTTGGAGATCTTACTACATCTCATATGTCTGGGTTTGAGACGCAAGTGAAAGAAAATTACAAGGAGGACATAACTGGGTTGATACCGCGGCTATGGACATCATGGAAGCCTTGGTTGATTCAGCAGACCATTTGATTCAAACTCCAGGACGATTTGGAGATCTTACTACATCTCATATGTCTGGATTTGAGACGTAAGTGAAAGAAAATTACTCGGAGGACATAATTGGGTTGATACCGTAGCTATCGACATCATGGAAGCCTCGGTTGATTCGGTAGACCATTTGATTCAAACTCCTGGACGATTTGGAAATCTTACCACATCTCATATGTCTGGATTTGAGACGCAAGTGAAAGAAAATTACTCGGAGGACATTATTAGGTTGCAAACTATGGACGATTTGGAAATCTTTCTACATCTTATATGTCTGGATTTGAGACGCAAGTGAAAGACAAATACTCGGAGGACATAATTGGGTTGATACCGCGGCTGGGGACATCACGGAAGCCTTGGTGGATTAGGCAGACCATTTGATTCAAACTCCAGGACGATTTGGAGATCTTACTACATCTTGTATGTCTGGATTTGAGACCCAAGTGAAAGACAAATACTCGGAGGACATAATTGGGTTGATACCGCGGCTGGGGACATCACGGAAGCCTTGATGGATTCGGCAGACCATTTGATTCAAACTCCAGGACGATTTGGAAATCTTACTACATCTTATATGTCTGGATTTGAGACCCAAGTGAAAGAAAATTACTCGGAGGACATAATTGGGTTGATACCGCAGCTATGGACATCACGGAAGCCTTGGTGGAATCGGCAGACCATTTGATTCAAACTCCAGGGCGATTTGGAGATCTTACTACATCTTGTATGTCTGGATTTGAGACCCAAGTGAAAGACAAATACTCGGAGGACATTATTGGGTTGATACCGTAGCTATGGACATCATGGAAGCCTTGGTTGATTCGACAGACCATTTGATTCAAACTCCAGGACGATTTGGAGATCTTACTACATCTTATATGTCTGGATTTGAGACCCAAGTGAAAGACAAATACTCGGAGGACATAATTGGGTTGATACCGCGGCTGGGGACATCATGGAAGCCTCGGTTGATTCGGCAGACCATTTGATTCAAACTCCTGGACGATTTGGAAATCTTACCACATCTCATATGTCTGGATTTGAGACGCAAGTGAAAGAAAATTACTCGGAGGACATAATTGGGTTGATACCGCAGCTATGGACATCATGGAAGCCTCGGTTGATTCAGCAGACCATTTGATCCAAACTCCAGGACGATTTGGAGATCTTACTACATCTTATATGTCTGGATTTGAGACGCAAGTGAAAGACAAATACTCGGAGGACATTATTGGGTTGATACCGCGGCTGGGGACATCATGGAAGCCTCGGTGGATTCGGCAGACCATTTAATTCAAACTCCAGGACGATTTGGAGATCTTACTTCATCTCATATGTCTGGATTTAAAACCCAAGTGAAAGTAAAATACTCGGAGGACATAATTGGGTCATTGCCGGAGCTATGGACATCATGGAAGCCTTGGTTGATTCTTCAGACCATTTGATTCAAACTCCAGGAGGATTTGGAGATCTTAAATCATCTCATATGTCTGGATTTGAGACGCAAGTGAAAGAAAATTACTCGGAGGACATAATTGGGTTGATACCGCAGCTATGGACATCACGGAAGCCTTGGTGGATTCGGCAGACCATTTGATTCAAACTCCAGGACGATTTGGAGATCTTACTACATCTTGTATGTCTGGATTTGAGACCCAAGTGAAAGACAAATACTCGGAGGATATAATTGGGTTGATACCGCGGCTGGGGACATCATGGAAGCCTCGGTTGATTCAGCAGACCATTTGATCCAAACTCCAGGACGATTTGGAGATCTTACTTCATCTCATATGTCTGGATTTAAAACCCAAGTGAAAGTAAAATACTCGGAGGACATAATTGGGTCATTGCCGGAGCTATGGACATCATGGAAGCCTTGGTTGATTCTTCAGACCATTTGATTCAAACTCCAGGAGGATTTGGAGATCTTAAATCATCTCATATGTCTGGATTTGAGACCCATGCGAAAGACAAATACTCGGAGGACATAATTGGGTTGATACCTCGGCTGGGGACATCATGGAAGCCTTGGTTGATTCGGCAGACCATTTGATTCAAACTCAAGGGCAATTTGGAGATCTTAGAACAACTCATATGCCTACATTTAAGACGCAAGTGAAAGACAAATACTCGGAGGACATATTTGGGATGAAACCGCGGCTGAGGAGTCTAGGGAATTCTTGGATGACCAGGAAAGGAACGGCTGCTTAAGGCATATTGAGTTTGGTTTAATAGATCATATAGAGCATGAACCATTTAATAAAAGAGATAACAGCCCTTCGGTATCGCGGGTAGACCTCAAGACCTATAATCCAGGGAATTCTTGTATGACCTGGAACGGAATTTGGTTCAATATATCAAATTGGGCATAAACCATTTTTTACAATAGATAGCAGCGCTTTCGCCACGCTTGTAGACCTTAGGTCCTCGGTTACGCGTGTAGACTCCAGGAAATTCTTGGATGACCTGGAACGGAACAATTGTTGAAAGCAAATGATGTGTATACAAAGCATCTACTTTGTTCTTTGGGTTTCTAAGAGTGCTTTCTTATAGACTTACTTTTGGATGTCAATAATGTTTCAAATTCTTTTTACGTCACGTGCCGTAAAAAAAGAGGCCGTGAAATGAAATGACGTATAAAAAACTGCCGTAAAAAGAGGGTTGGGTGTATTATGAGGCTAACACGACGATACTTTCATGCCCAGGGAAGTCGAGACAATTTCCAATCCGAAAATTGCCTAGTCCGGCACCGGGAATTGAACCCAGCCACCCTCAGCATGGTCTTGCTTTGTAGCTGCGCGTCTTGCCGCACGGCTAAGGAGGGCCCTAAGTGTGTGCTGTATTATTGACATAACTTTTTTTATATTTAAGGTGTAACATACTTTTTTTCAAAGGTTGGATCTTGGTATTAGATTTGCCCATTACTCGCTTATTAGTAACGTAGTAGTAGGGTAAATCACTACTTGGGCCTATGGACTCCATTCCCGGCTCACTGCACAGAAAACTAATGATTTATACTGTTTGGTAGCCGTAGGTTTATGATTGATAATTTTAAAAAAGTCTCCTATTTATTGCGCACAATACTCAATATTTTTCAACCATTTATTTCACTCCTAATCGATCCAATTATAGAAAATAAAAATGTAGATTTCAAACTTTTGCTCTTCGTTGCAACACCACTGAGCCGGAGTGATTCTTTCCACTTTTACAAAACGGTATTGGCGATTAAAGGTTGCATGAAGAAGAAGAAGTCGAAGGATGATATTTGAAATAAACTGCACGGGGAAGCATACGGGAATTTTTTTAAAACTCTTCTCAAAAATTCTAGAAGCAATTTAATTAAAAACGGAAAGCAGTAGGGGGTTGGACTTTTCATATACTGTGTATCAAGTGTGATATCACAAAATAAAATTTGAAATCGAAAAATTGCATTTATTATACAGAAGAAGGAAAGTCCAACCCCGTACTGCAAACCGCTTTTAATTAAATTGCTCCTAGAATTTTTGAGAAGAGTTTTGAAAAAATTCCCGTATGCTTCCCCGTGCAGTTTATTTCAAATATCATCCTTCGACTTCTTCTTCTTCATGCAACCTTTATTTGCCAATCATCAAATAAACACCTACCTGAAAATCGTTACAGTGCTCGATACAACCATTGCTTCAGGCTGTTTATCACCACACAATAATGCTAAAATCACGCACTTTAATCTTTTCTAATTGTTGGTATTACTAGATCTTATATAAACATATTTGAATACATTTAAAAATGTATCCTCAAACCGAACAAAAAATCACCTCGGCCCAAGATCTTCTAGCTGTACAGTGCTGCCAAAAGACCATGAGTCTTATTTTAGTATGAAGATAATCCTTCATCGTTAATAGGAAAACTGTCTAAAACTTTGACGCTTTTATGTTATTTATAATTATCTCAATTTCAAAGACTAAAAACAATATTTTTTCAAGTATTTGGACACTCCCAACATTTGGAAGGAATTTGGATGAGTGCATATATCTTCTCAACCAAATAAAAATTATTATGAATAATACCATCTGGCATCACGTTATCGTGGAACGTGCATATTTTTGTTTACGTCGCATTTTCTACCGTCCCGAGAGAGAGAATGAGAGTAAGATGTTGAAAGATTGAGTAAAATATTGCGTATGCCGAAGAGACTTGGGGTATGCCAGATAAGCAATCGCCTATGACTGAAATAAGTGCTGCACCATGTTAATTTAAATCAAATAAATGCTTTTTCGAGCGGTTTTTAGCAAGAATAACTATTTTTTAAGCAGAGGTGAACCCTATCGCAATTTTACACGGCCCACAAAATTCAGGAAAAGTAGCTCCTAGTCATAAATATCAATTGAATAATGCAGTCGTGCGCATGTTAGGCCGGGAATGGGGTAAGAAACCCTAGTTGACATGTTTAAAACAAAAACTGCAAAGACACCAGGGTTGGTTTGCTCTGAGGAGTATTCAAGAGAAGGTGTAGAAACTTTTATTTTCTCGATCTGTTATCCGAGTGTATTGTGCAGAAATCTCGGGTACTTATTCAAAAGGACGTATGTGATTTTGTAAACAAAGATTCGATCGTCGATTTGTCCAATCTGATGGCCCTCCCACGCGAACCAACACCACCAATAGGTAGCCGAAGGCTTCCCCTGCCTGTCTGTTGTGATGGTTTGCGTGGGAGTGCTATCAGATTGGACAAATCGACGTTCGAATCTTTGTTTACAAAATCACATACGTCCTTTTGAATAAGTACCCGAGAAATACACTTTATCTTTGTATGAAGGAGCGTGCGTAGTACCCACTCTTCATCGCACAAGTCCACAAGTGTAAAGAGTACAGGAAAATGGTAATTTGCTGTTTACCAAAATGCATACATTTAGGCTATATTCTAATTCTTTCATGTAAATACGCTGTTGTGAGCGCCTAAACATAGACCTTTATATACACAATATCAAAACACACGCGACCGAAAATATTCTCACTCTTTATCGATCATGTTTCTCTCGGCTTCAAACACACGAACGTGTGAACGCTCTCGAGTGTCGAGAGAGTCGCCTAGGTCGTTGCCGATTGTATCGAGTCGTATTATCTTCTATGTCGTTCGTAATTGTTGGGCCTGCGCAAACCTCGTCGGAGGGCCGTCGTGTCAGGGCTGTTTAGCGTCCCACCTAACACCAGGACTTGGGCTTGTGCGCTTTGAGCGGCACACGGTCGCTTTGGTGGAGCCTACTTGCGGATACATGCAGCTTTTTTTAGAGATTTAACATGGCCCACTATCAAACCCCACCACATCCTAGGCAGGCGCCACAGCTCGCAGATGGCCTGGGGAGGGATCGTCAAGCCCTTGGACATAGTCCCTGCTGCCCCCGAGTAAATCAATTAATGCTTGATCGATCGTGTTTTGAGTGCGCGTTCACTCGTGTTTTCTGTCGGATTCAGAACGATCGCGTGATCATCGAAATGCTTAGTTCTGCTTTGTGCGGCTGATTAAATTACTTCGGCATAACTTAGTACAAAATATGTATTTAGTCGCTTACCAAGGCAAGTACCTTTAGATTACCTTCTCATCTAACCAACTATCCATTTTCCGTGGCGCTCACGGAGATGCAGAGGATTTCTCGGTTTTTGTAGCAATGCAATGGGTGTCGAGCTAATTTTCCTCTCCTATTCTAAAATGACTGTGAAGACGTGGCGCGCATCGTTATTGATCTTGAATGAATGAGAATGAAACTCCAAAACATGTACAGTGAGAATGGTATTATAATCCCAAGAAGGCTGTTCAATTGGTGAGCTTGACTAGCAACTACGAAGTGTACAAACATTCAAGTTTGGCTAAGCTAAGCTAAGAAAATTTCATTAAATCTTCGGAAATTTTGAATCGGCGTGGAAAATTTTAGATCAGGGATGCAAAAAAGTCGACGGCGGCGCACACCTCTACACATAGTCCGTTCTGGTCAAATTTTTAAAAAGCAAACAATGGGACAGGTTTTGCCGTCAGTCCGGCGATTAGAGAATATCCATAAGTACGTCACGCAATCAATGTGTTTAATGGTGAAGCCATAGCTTCCGTTTGGAGATGAAATTGTTCAAATCGGTCAAGACTGACGGCTGACTTCAAATCTTAAGACGATAAGTTCTTTAAAGGGTCCAGTACACAGTACTGGCCCTCGTTAGCCGTGCGATAAGACGCGCGGCTACAAAGCAAGACCATACTGAGGGTGGCTGGGTTCGATTCCCGGTGCCGGTCTAGGCAATTTTCGGATTGGAAATTGTCTCGACTACCCTGGGCATAAAAGTATCATCGTGTTAGCCTCATGATATACGAATGCAAAAATGGTAACTTGGCTTAAAAACCTCGCAGTTAATAACTAAGGAAGTGCTTAATGAACACTAAGCTGTGAGATGGCTCTATCCTAGTGTGAGAATGTAATGCCAATAAGAAGAAGAAGACACAGTATTGTAGCAAAATCATAGCTGATTTTATGTTGTACCAAAAGCTCGACCAAAATCAAACTAAGAATTTATTAGGCTACAATTAGTTATTTTTTGTCCTATTGAAATCTTAAAATGGTGTTCGAAACCTTTACGATTCTTGTGCAATCATTATTGATCATTATCACACAAGCGTAAGGGTTTGTGCCGCTGCAAGTGTATGCTGCTACCAAACATCCAACACGACATCATGTCCTACGAAAACAAATTTAAAAAAAATGAAAAATAATCGGTGCCTGATATAGCCATTTCAGATTATCAGTCGAAGTACGCAAAAGATGTGACTTTCAAATGCAGCGAACTGTGTGAGGACCGCCCTTCACACTTTCTCCTAGCAGCAGCTAGACGAAACATTGAACCGATCAGTTTATTCTACACGGAATGCAGAAAGACCCGGTGTCCCTTAGGATATATTATTTTTGAACTGCTTTGTCGGTTCGGTCCGCGAAGCCGTCAGATTCTCCTAAACCGTAAAGTTTTTCGAACATAGAAGCAAATAGTGCCAAGCACCAATATTCATGAGTTTTTATAAAAAGTTCAGAATATGCAATAATTCCAAAACAGCATTTTTGTAGCTTTTGCCAAAACTACGATTCGGGAGACCTAAAAAAGTTACTCCCCCTCCCCCCTGCTCGAAATCCTGGCTACGTCCATGGAGACGCAACATGCTTAATCGCGGGCAGGATGCCCTAAGAAAGTTACGAAATTAATGAGATAGTACTTTTTCGTTTTATAACTAGATAACAAGTTATCGCAAAAATAGCATGCTTCAGTATTACTTGTGTATAACTTATGGAGGGAGATATTCAACAACGCTATGGCAATCAAGAGAGGCAAATTTCAAGGAAGATTTTTATTTTTGTTAATACTCATAGAATTACGTCGAACGCAGAGTGTTCCAGTGATTTATTTGCAGAATTTTAAAGTACACATGTTTGCATTGAATGCTTTTATACGCAGGAAGTATGATGTCCACAAAATTGCGTCTTAAAACGATAAAACGTTTTTCCCTAATTTTCCTAGTCATGGTAAGACATTCCACTAAATGAGCTCAAATATTAATTTTCTATTCGTGATCTTTTAGCTACTAATATCCATCATTTCAAAGAGTGGCATGTATGTAATAATATCCTACGTTTGAAAAATTGAAATTGAACCTTCCGTCAACTGGTATTTTTCTAATTGAGTAATGTGTAAACCTGTGTAAATAAGTCAGCAGCCGTACGTAAGTTCACACCAGACCAATAGTTGGAAGCACATTCAAAATAGGAATGATGTTTATCTTGAAACTGATTGACGCAAAGGATGACGAGCTCCCTATCTCAATCTTCATATTTATGTTTACCTAAGCGACTGCTACCGCAAAATCGAGCATGAAGTCATAAATTTCTAGCTGTTCCGACCCCAGTTGTGCAAATCAATTGGATCAAAAGATTTTTTTTTGTGTTACTTATTTCGGGCAACAAGGTGAGGTAGTGTTTAAATATAGTTGCAGAACTGGCGCCGGCCTATCAAAACAATGAACGTTTTTCTACAAATAGTAGCATCCCCTTGAAAGCAAGGGTCCGTCGCCTATAGTCAAATAGATTTCTAACTGGTCAATGAAAGTACGAAGCAAATAAAGCCAACGCGCCGTTTGTCGAGACAACCCGACTGCCCACCCTCATGAACAAACATGATGTCACCATCATAAATTATTTTCTCGAATCTGCTCTAGTTAGTCAAAGCTAGATCAACATTGATTGGTAATTTTTCTGGATTTCCGATGATAAACAACAGATGGCATCTAACAATAGTAATAAAGAAAATTCAAAATAAACTCATTAGGTCAAGCAATATCGATTTTCTAACCATCTGTTTTGGTCGTCTCTATGCTAGTATTCCAGACACAAGGGCACCACTTCGTAGTTTGCTGCCTTACTTTACGGAAGCAAATAATTGTATATTATTCAAATACTATGATTGCAGTTCAGAATTCATCATTGCCAAGCTATTGGATCTTTGGAAAAACTTCATTTATATAAAAGCATCACCCCGACACAATTTAATAATTGTTAAATAGTTCGTTTGTGTAGTAAAATGTCCTCAATCTTTTTTCTAGTATGTAATTGTAATGTGTCGAGAGGGACGTAGCATAGGAAGCAATAACTACTTGATCAATGTAATCGAAATGAAACATATTTCGCCGTGAAATCGAATAGCCGGTAAACATCTGCATCACATCTGCAGTATTTGATGACGGGATGACCTTCTCGTAGTACGTGCATCATGTTCACGAGCTCTCTAGGGGTAGCGAATATCTGACAAAATCTGCGCACAAAAACTCTTTCACCCGGCCACACAGACGTATCAACTTGTTGAATAGACAGGAAATGGAATCCAACAGAAGCAGAGAAAAGTTGTAGAAAATAATATCAATGAATGAATACAGTTGTAGGGTAGGAAACACATGATTGAAACTGGATTTATTTAATTTGATTTATGTCTTTTACCTTTCACGTTGAATAGAACTGTCAATTCTCATTGCTGCTTATTGTCGTCATTATTGACGATTATAACATCTAATTATTGATACGATTTGCGAACATTAGCATAGCATTAGCATAGGATTAGCATAGCATTAGCATAGCATTAGCATAGCATTAGCATAGCATTAGCATAGCATTAGCATAGCATTAGCATAGCATTAGCATAGCATTAGCATAGCATTAGCATAGCATTAGCATAGCATTAGCATAGCATTAGCATAGCATTAGCATAGCATTAGCATAGCATTAGCATAGCATTAGCATAGCATTAGCATAGCATTAGCATAGCATTAGCATAGCATTAGCATAGCATTAGCATAGCATTAGCATAGCATTAGCATAGCATTAGCATAGCATTAGCATAGCATTAGCATAGCATTAGCATAGCATTAGCATAGCATTAGCATAGCATTGGCATGGCATTAGCATGGCATTAGCATAGCATTAGCATAGCATTAGCATAGCATTAGCATAGCATTAGCATAGCATTAGCATAGCATTAGCACAGCATTAGCACAGCATTGGCATGGCATTAGCATAGCATTAGCATAGCACAGCATGGCATTAGCATGGCATTAGCATTGGCACAGCATTAGCATGGCATTGGCATAGCATTGGCATAGCATTAGCGTAGCATTAGCGTAGCATTAGCATAGCATTAGCATAGCATTAGCATAGCATTAGCATAGCATTAGCATAGCATTAGCATAGCATTAGCATAGCATTAGCATAGCATTAGCGTAGCATTAGCATAGCATTAGCATAGCATTAGCATAGCATTAGCATAGCATTAGCATAGCATTAGCATAGCATTAGCATAGCATTAGCATAGCATTAGCATAGCATTAGCATAGCATTAGCATAGCATTAGCATAGCATTAGCATAGCATTAGCATAGCAATAGCATAGCATTAGCATAGCATTAGCATAGCATTAGCATAGCATTAGCATAGCATTAGCATCATTAGGTTCCTGGTTAGTTTTCAAATCCTGTTCTCCGGTGGTGCCTATTTGGTTGAAGGATAGGGGTTTAGATTGGACTGCCATATATGTTCCCATTTCATCAGCCATTTTGTGCCTTATACGATCCTTTATTGACTTCAGCCTTTTCGTTGGAATTAGCATAGCATTTAAGATTTCGTATCATTGTATTCAACCACATAATATACGTTAATATCTGTGAAAGTGCCATTAACACTACGCCGCGAAGCAACATTCGGCAGTGTTCCACAGCGGGAAGTTATGCCAACAAAAAATAAGATATGTTGAACTCTAACACCTTACTCGCAAAATGAGACTTCTGTGTAGCAAGCGTATATTAAAAAGGGTCAGAAGCAAGTCTACAAATAAACAACACATGAATCGTTTCCAATTTCTGCGCTGCTCTGCTTTCATTCATGCTTTCATTGATCGCATGGCGGAATGACGTGAAATGTTTTCCTCTACCAGATGTTCGATCCCTCTGGTCACTGTCTACTGTTGTTCGGATGTGTGTGGTCGTTGGAATCAACAAATGCGTTTCTACGCAATTCGGTTCACCATGTGTGCCTCCAAAGAGATTAGAACAGAGGAAGTACGATACGAAACTGCAGAAAATTGCATTTTATGTTTTATGATGTGCGCTTTTTTATGTTTGCCGCCCTCAGATGAACAATCGCGATATTCTGAAGTAATACACGTGGGACGGATTCATAAACGAAATTGTGATTAATCGATGCCAAAATTTGAAAACTTATTCACCACTATACACGCGCTCTGCAGGTTGCATACTTTTGGGATCGATCAAGCAAACTTGCTGGGGTGAAATCCTATAAACGATTCAACGTTAGTGCTCATAGTCGCATGTATGTACGTCAGCATGTATTCAGCGTCTTCATATTATTTTATCATAAAATAAACTGAATAATGAAATTTAAATTTATTTTTAAATTTATTATTTATTATCGTTTCACAACAAAAATACACCCAATGCAATAAAGAAAGATTTATTTGAGAAAACATTCTTCCCTCCTATGTTTCTCAAGCCTCCCAGATACTACTGAGATGATGAGATTTCCAGATTGCGTTGGAAGCCAAAATTCATGGCCCTAGCCAACATAGACCACAAGTCTCGCAACGCGAAATATGGGTGTGTGGTATCGGCGTAATTTTACTAAAGTAGATTTATCAAATTCAAAGTTTTGATTTTTTTTAAATTTAGTTGTCAAATAGGATCCACCGAGTACTAACAAATTTGAAACATTTGTTTGAGAAACTGCATATATCCATTTTACACAATTTAGAAAAACCAATAAAAAACTATTTTTAAACAAATTGGCACCGAATTATTAACTTATCACCCTGGAGCACTTCCAGTGCGTATACTGTAAGCAGTACTTCATTCCTGAACATTTTTTTTTTCGTGTGCCAGAATATGTATTTTTGGACGAGGAGTCAGAATATATAAATAGGCTCATTTTGGTCAAAAATGTTCCATATGCAGTTTCTCAAGCAAACGGTCCATTTTTTATTCGCTATCTCTCAGCTTCAAAGTAGGGGGAATGATCGACAAAAGGGGGTCGACAAAAACCCCCATGACAATAATAGAACAAAAACCTGCTAAAGCCGTCTTTCCCCCTATTTATTGATACGACTTCCTTGAATTCCTTGTAAGCGAAGTAATTGATTATTGGTCCGCAAATATGTAAATATGATAGTTGATAGATTCATAAATATAAATTTGATTGATAATAGAATAACAACACGAAGCTGGAACTTGTAAAAGTAAGGAAAACCTAACTTGCAATTCTCGAGAGTCGTAGTCTATTACAGGAAACACCCCATGGAATAATATGAAATATCGCATACCATCAACTCGCCAAGCCGAGAAGCATTCTGGGAAAATTTTCTAGTTCACATCCTATTGGGAGAACGTTGATTTTTATGAATGAATCATTATACTGTGCGTATGGGTTAGGAAGAAATCGGCTTCGAACCGCCTCGGCAGATATAGCATCATAAAGCAGTTATGCCGCCTCGAATCAACGGTCGATTAGCTACTGCGATAGTCCATGACGGGAATCTACCCATTCCTACCGTTACTACTCCCTGAAAGAGTGAAATCGGTAACGGAAGATGGCTAATTACTATGCTCGTAATTTATCGCGATTGCACCCCGATTGTACACGTGCCGCCGCTTAGTAAATCGTTCGGTCTCTGTTTCTTGAACATCGGTCCCCTAGCTCGGTTCATTCATCATCACCTCTCAAGTGGGTGCAAGGTGCTTCGGTTTCAAACATTGTACGTATCCTCTATCTCAGCACGCGAAAAGGGTAACTAATAACAGGACCAACAACTGTTCACCATGAACATGTGCACCAGACAGGAATACTGGAGTTTGTTTGTCCTCTTAGGCAGCAGGGTGTCTTTCCTTTTGGGTCAGATTTCCTAGCGGAGAAAAAAAACAAGAGACCAATGTGTCACTTTCTCTTCGGGTGAAATATTTGGCATTTCCTTTTTAACCAAAACAAATAAAACAAAAATTGTGTGTGCTCTGCTGAAGGGAAGTCAGGAAGTGATAAATTACAACATTTAATAACTTCGATTTCAAAAATGGATCAGAAGTTATAGGGTTTTGGATTGCAATTAAAAATAAAAATTGTGGAGTTTCGAAATACTTGATCCCTTGGGAGATTTTTTTCCCTTAAATAAACCTGAAGATCATTTGGTTCTGGCTACGGTACTCTATATAAAATGGAAATTGAATTGTTTAACTATAGAAACTAATGATTTGGATTTCAAACGGTCTTCTGTTTTTAAAGCATTTCATGGTACGCGCACCCTCGTGGGCCCTCCTTAGCCGTGTGGTAAGACGCGCGACTACAAGGCAAGACCATGCTGAGGGTGGCTGGGTTCGATTCCCGGTGCCGGTCTAGACAATTTTCGGACTGGAAATTGTCTCGACTTCCCCTGGGCATAAAAGTATCATCGTGCTAGCCTCATGATATACGAATGCAAAAATGGTAACATCGCGGTTAATAACTGTGGAAGTGCTTAATGAACACTAAGCTGCGAGGCGGCTCTGTCCCAGTGTGGGGATGTAATGCCAAGAAAAAGAAGAAGAAGATGGTACGTGCACGTAGGAGGATAGTTTCAGTTAACCATTAACCGATAACCATTGTTTATGCGAAGCAACAATCAATGAGAATATGTAGAAATGTATAAGAACTCATTTATTGAATTAAAATATTGGTACTTTTGCGTTATATAGAGTTAAAACACATTTTTCATCAAAACACAAAATAGTGTGTCCAACTGGTTGCAAAACTCGATTTTTTCAGCAAGCCTCGTGCTGAAAAAATCATCTTTTCGCAACTAGTTAACCAAAGAATTAGTTCACCGCCTCCAAGAGGTTCGTTGGGCCAAAATAAAAACATCCACTGAAATATTACAAATTTCCTATTGAAAAATAAAGAAATTAGAATGGCACAAATTGCTGTAAATTGCGAGATTGCTGCAACACCGCACGAGGGTGAACGAGGCACGATACTAGGCACTGGCCAGAGCGCTGCACTGGGTAATTACCAAAGTTTGGAAGGATGAGGTTCTGCCGCAGGAGTGGATAGAAGGTGGCGTGTGTCCCATCTACTAAAATGACGATAAGCTGGATTGTAGCAACTACCGCGCAATCGCATTGCTGAACGCCGATTACAAGGAACTCTCCCAAATTTTATGCCGTCGACTAGCACCAATTGCAAGAGAGTTCATGGAGCAGTACCAGGCGGATTTTATGGGCGAACGCTCCATCATGTGCCAGGTGTTCGCCATTCACCAAGTATTGCAGAAATGCCGTGAATACAACGTGCCCACACATCATATATTCTTCGACTTTAAAGCCGCATATGATACAATCGATTGGGACCAGCTATGGAAGCTAATCCACGAACACGGATTTCCGGACAAACTGACACGGTAGTTCAAGGCAACGATGGATCGTGTAATGTGTGTAATTCGAGTTTCACGGTCATTCTCGAGTCCCTTGAAATGCGCAGAGGGTTATGAAAAGGTGATCGTCTTTCGTGTCTGCTATTCAATATCGCTTTGGAAGGGATAATACGAAGAGCAGGGATTAACACGAGTGGTACAATTTTCAATAAGTCCGTCCAGCTGTTTGGTGACGACATAGATATTATGGGACGTAACTTGGAGAAGATGGAGGAAGCCTTCATCAGATTGAAGAGGGAAGCTAAGCGGATCAGACTAGTCATTAACACGTCGTAGACGTAGACGTAGACATGATAGGAAGAGGTTCAAGAGAAGACAATGTGAGCAACACACCGCGAGTTTGCATCGGTGGTGACGAAATCGAGGTGGTAGAAGAATTCTCGCTTAACTTCTTTTTTTTTGTGGTTAAAATTCAGTTTTATTTTGTCATTATATGTACAGTTATTTACAATTGTAGTTCAGCGTTTTCAAATCAATTTAAATCTAGTTGGAACATTAAAGCGTCTACATCAATTCTATCGTTACACTCGTTAACAAAGCCGATGTACTTCACAAACAAGCGGAGAATTTCCACTCGCGCAGCTCTTCCAATTCCTGGCAAAACAGGTCTCGTGAGGTCCTCGAACGACAGTCGCCTCCAACCATTCGTGTAGCCGGCTAGCCTCTGCTGTAGGACCGTCCAGGCCGGGCCGACACGAGTGCAGCTACAGAACTTGTGCTGGAGCGTTTCATTTTCGCGTTCGATTTTCCCATTCACCAGCAGGTAAAGTTGGGATCGCTGCGATGAGGAAAGCTCTTTCATCCAAATATTTCGCCACGCGCGTGGCCAGTCAAGCGCTGGACTGTTTCGTTCCACCTTTGGCAGTTCGCTTTGCTGGACGAAGTGCCGGTGGATCATATCGGCGGAAGGGTTTTGTTGGATATGGTGGGGAATTTGGGATAAATTTGATAGGATCGATTTTAGGTCAGGATTGTCTATAGAAATTGCGGGGCGAGGAATTGCGTGGAATAGAAGGGATTTATAATAAGGAATGGAGTCGATCTCTTTCAAGTGTCTGTTGGTGGCCAGACTACGGCTTTTGCATGCCAAAACATGCAAATTTAGACCGCCGTGCTCCTTCTTGCGTATCAACTGCATAATGGGAACGCGCGCAGGCATTCCTCTCCACAGGAACGTCCCCATCGTTGCTGTTATTTTCGCTGTATGGACACCAAGCGAAGGCAGTACAGACGAAAGGTACCACAGTCTCGATGTGCCAAACGTGTTCAGCATAATCACCCTCTGGTGAAGAGTTAGTGTGCGCAAGGACTGCAGCCACATTTGCTGTGAAAACTTGCCCGCCAGCGCATCCCAGTTGAGTGTAGTCATCAGCCTAATCGAGTTGGCGAAGGTAACACCCAGAATCTTGACTACGTTGGCTGTTTGTAGCCACTGGGTACAAATTTCGTTACCTTCGAAAACGCCAATGTTCACTGCAACCGTCTTCCGCAAATTCAATTTTGCGCCGGTGGCAAGCCCAAAGCGACGAAATATTTCATTCATCGCTTCTATTTGCCACGATGACGTCACAACCACGCTAATATCGTCGGCGTAGGCAACGAGTAGATCATCCTCACACACTTGCTCAAGCCTACACATCAGTGGATGAAGATAGAGCACGAACAGATGCATGAACAACGGGTCGCCTTGCCGCACCGACCGTGTGATCTCAAACGATCGAGAGAGGTGCCCATTGATAAGCAGCCGGGATGTGGACCGACTGGCTATGTTCGAGAGAAGAGAGATGAGTTCCTCGTTGAACCCGAGCGACCGCATGCACGCTAACTTTCACCTACTCAGTGACTGAGTAAAATTGTATTGCCGTCTCTCTTCTTCCCACGGAAATTTTACTCAATTTCCGCCAAAAGCAGGACAACTCAAAACTATGAGTAATCCTGCTTTTGACGGAAATTGAGTAAAATTTCCGTGGGAAGGAGAGAGACGGCAATACAATTTTACTCAGTCACTGAGTAGGTGAAAGTTAGAGTGTGGTTTCGAAGAGGAACGAGTGCCGCACCCAATCGAAGGCGTTCTCCAGATCGAAACTATGAGCTTACCGGCACGACGGTGGTGACGGAGATTGGCGATCCGATCTTTCAGAGCGAGAGTGGTCTGGAAGATGTTTCGCTCTGCGTTTGAACATTTCGTCAGTTGCTTAGAACGCGGTGGGCCTGCATAATTCGTTCCATCCTGTTTTTCAGGATGCGGGAGAGCAATTTATAATCGCTGTTGAGCAGCGATATGGGCCGGTACGCTCGGGCTGTGTTGTCGCCTCCCTTCTTCTTCACCAACACGATGACGCCCTCTACGAAGGCATGGGGGAGATTTCCGTTGAGTGCTTCATTCATAAGCATGTTCAACTCACGGTGGATGACATCGAACATCCGTAGATAAAATTCTCGTGGGATCCCGTCGGCACCGGGGGATCGTTTGGGTGCGCTCGCCCTGATAGCAGACAGAATTTCTGCTGTTTGTATCTCCTCCATGCACGCTTCGTTTAGTGGGTCGTCCGGTGGGATAACACGTTCGCAAGCGAAATCGTCCCCGTTGTTGGCATTGCCGTCATTTTCTGCTGTTTCTTCTGAGTAGAGGCTCGAGAAAAAATCAAACAGATTTGCCTCGATCGCTTGAGGTTCGACGATGATTTCGTCTTCTCCCGTCTGTATAACTACGTGATCGTGGTTTTCTTCTGTCTTCTATCCCCCAGTTGGAAGATTGACATTGGCTCCCCTGCCACGTGCGTCTCGTTGATGCGCATAAACATGTGGGAGAAATTACGTTACAGTGGCAACATTTCTCCTTTCAGCCAGTTGATGGGGGTTATGGTTTGTGGCTGCAGATAATAGCCGTCGTACGCTAGCCGTAGTTGCGCATAAAGGCGCTGGTGCGCGTCGTGGAATTCCTCGAAGACGGTTCGAGATTTCCACTTGAAAAAGGACTTGATTTTTGGCTTAGCATACGACAGCCACCATTCCATCCACAACCCGTAGTTTCTGCGCTGCCCGGTCCAATATTGCCACTTATATCGGAACTCAGCAACGTTTTCTTCGGTTAGAAGATGCGGTCGAAGAGCCCAGAAACCGCGCCCGGGCTCATGTCCCAGTGGAGGGAGACAGAGTCTGAGCGTTAGCGCTTTGTGGTCTGTAAAACAGCAAACGTGCGTGTAGGCGGACTGCAATTTGTCGCGAAGACCGCGGCTCACGTATATACGATCGAGGCGAGATCGCGCGTTTCGACAGACATACGTAAAACCGGCATCACGTGGACATAGCTTCTCCCACAAATCATATAGCTGCAGCTGCTGTACAGCGGTTTTAAGAGATGGACTGGTGTTCGGGCTGGACGAATCGCACGCACGCAGCACGCAATTGTAATCGCCAGCTACGATGACGTTCTCGGTGTGGTGGCGGAGATAATATGCAAGCGTGCCATTGAAGAACTCCTCTCTAGCAGCGCGCTAAGCAGTGCCGGAGGGAGCGTAGACGTTGCAGATCGTTGTTTCGTGCACTAGCAGCGCGATTAGTCGGCTATCCAGGCTCTTCTCCACGTGAGTGACATGGATGTGCTCCTTCACCGCAACAGCTGTGCCTCTCCTCGTGTGGTCCACATTCGCGAAAACGACAAAGCCAGGCAAGGAAGGCTGTTCGTTCTCGACTTCCTGCAGACACACGATATCGAGGTTTTGGCTGTTTATGAAGGTTCGGAGTGCGTTCAGTTTTGTGGGGTTCGTGATCGTGCAGTATTTTTGGCCATGATTTTGTATACTAAATAAGTGAATACCAGTATGTATTTAAAAATGCACTTTTTGTTAGTAATATGATAATTGCGAAAGTGTCCTATATTTCTGCGCACTGGCGGAGTTAAGCTGAGGCACGATGGGGCACGTGACCTTCCAAATTGAATATTTTCCCTGAAATTTAATTAAATACGCCAAATTGTTCTGAGAAAAAAAAACTTATTTCCGCCAATTTTTATAAATTATAATTGACGTAATTTGCTAAATTATTCCTAGAGGAGTTCCGGGAATAATTTCTGCATACTTCCAGAAATTTTTAAATCAATTTCATGAGAAATTCCTCAAAGATTTTGGGAAGGCATTCCCAAGACAATTTCTGTAGGAATTCCTGAAGGATTTTTTAGGTATCACCGAAGAATTTCTCAAATGAGTTCTAAAGAAATTCCTAAAATAATTCGTAAAAAAAACTGAAGAAATTTTCCAAAAATTCCTTAGATTTTTTTTTTAATTTTCAAAAGAACGTTTTGAGGAATATCCAAAGGAATTGCTTGATTTGTCTCCGAAGTAATTTCGAGAAGATTTTCCAAAGAAATCCCTGGAGGAAATTTCGAAAGAATTCTCGAAGGAATATCAAAAGAAATTCTTGGAGACATTGGTTGATTTGTGCATATCGTTTGGAGTTTGATCGAAAAAAAGGACGAAACTGCTTTTGTAAACAAGAGCTTCTCACGTTGCTGGTGGGCTCATTTGAAATATATGCAGTATTTATATGACTTACCTTTCTCCATTTCCTCTAGGTCGATTAAAACTTCCAAAGGGCAATAATAAAATTTCATCATTGCTTGTATAATTTTTCAACAAGAGCGATACATATCTTAATTTTGTTCATTTTATCATATTTTTTAATTATTTACCACCCTGACGAATTAAACATCATTAGGAGGATTAGTATTTGAATGAAAGGGAATGAGTTTTTCTGTCCATTGCCGATGGAAACGCCTGCCCGACTCTGCCCTATCGCATAAACGACATATGTGGAAAATACTATAAATTTGCCCTTTTCCGCGATAAATCGCCTGATTCTTTTTCTAATCGGATCACCATCACGAATCGTGTATTTTGTCATTATCCTTGATTTTGAATAATATTAAACAGTAAAATTGTTGATAAAGTTCAATTACTAATCAAATTTCATTGATAGATCTTTCTTTTCGAAATAAGCAAATAAATCATCACAGCAGGCTTTGGAATTTTGAATTTTTCAACAAGGTTCATCAAAAGAAAGTGACAAACAACTTCTCTGAAGAAATCACATTTAGAAAACGCTGTTTGACCGATTTGGCGTGTGGGACTTTTATGCGAATATCGCTTAAAATGTAGCATTAATGTATGTTAAAACTTCGCTTTTTTTCATGTTTGGACAAGGGCTGCCCCAGTGTGTGACGTCACAGCCCTTAACATTTCCATTGAAATCGTGACATGCTCGTTTGGAGACACGTTTGACAGTTCGTTTGGAGACAGAGGATTTATCTTCGCTGATCTATATATTCCACTATCTATAGTCCACAGTGTACGGATATCGGTTCATGGAATCTAAATCCGTACACCTATTTAATGACTTGATATCTTTATTTCGCCTCAAATAAAATATGCAATGGCACTTCAAATTGCTTTACCTTACCACTAATGAACCCACGTTGATTGCCAGCGATTATATACTTCGTTTTACTAGTATTGATCGTGAGTCCAATCCTCGCTGTCTCCCTCTTAAAAGGCACAAAAGCCTCTTCCACGGCACGACGATCAATCCCGATAATATCGATATCGTTTGCAAATCCCTGGAGCATATGCGATCTTGTGATAATGGTACCGCTTCTTTGCACACCAGCTCTCCTAATCGCTCCACGAGCGCTATATTGAACAGTAGATTCAAGAGTGCATAACCCGGCTTTAATCAATCTAAGGTTACACTTGATTTCGATCCGTCCAACGTTATATGAATCAGCCGTATAAGTTTCGCCGGAAAATCATGTTCAAGCATAATTTGCCATAATTCATTTCGTTTCACTGAATCGTACGCCGCCTTGAAATCAATAAACAGATGATGTGTCTGCAATTTATCAACGATTTCTCTCTCCATCTCTCATTACCACTTCTCGTACTGTTGTACTCACCTATCCATGGATCGACTCCCATAGATCGTTGATGTTGTCGGTAACGATGATTGCACTTATCCGTTCGTCGAGCTTCTGGCGGTACTCAGCCGATACTCCTTCCGCCGACAGTCGCTGGATATTGTAACGCATCGTTCGCTGTGATCTTTCGTTCGATGCAGTTGACAACCGTGATCGATTTTTACTGACAACGAGGTAGTGATCAGAGTCAATGTTCGGACCTCTGAATGTCCGCACATCGATAACATCCGAGAAATGGCGCCCATCCACCAGAACATGGTCTATCTGGTTGCAAGTTTCATCATTTGGGTGTCTCCAGGCGTGCTTTCGGATGTTCTTTCTTGCAAAGTAGGTGCTATTGATTGCCATCCCTCTGACAGCAGCAAAATTTACTAGCCGTATGCCATTGTCATTGGTAGCGGAGTGAAGTCTTTCCCTACAGATTATGGGTATCCCCGTATCCTTAACACACAGATTCGTTCGCTAATGGGTTTCCACCGCATCACTCGCTTCATCTGCTTGCCCATCACTACGAAACCAACTCCATGCTCTGCTTTTCTGCAGCCGCTGTGATAGATGTTCTACTTGAATCTTGAATGCAGTGTTGGTCGGGGGTCCACGTCTCGGAATTCACGTTCGGCCATCGGACTTCTTGAATAACGGCCACGTTCACTCCAACCTTCTGCAGTTCACGAGTCAGAATGTTCACTCGTCCAGGTTCAATTAGGGTCCTGACATTACAGGTACCGAGTTTCCATAGTTTCATAGTCCTTATTTCGTTGCCGGGTCGGTTGCCAAAAATAACGTTCCTTTTTCTTCTATCTCCATTTTTCGTGGTATTTGAGAGGCTTCAGTAAGCTACCTTACCGGGGTCGCGTTACCTACATCGCGCTGGTGGGGCTGCCACCTTAGGTATGATAGCTGACGCGATACAGCACTTCGTTGATCAACCGCTGGGTACCAGGCAGACGCTTTTTGAGCCGCACCTCTTGGTGAACAGACGCTCGAGGCGTACCTTTTCACTCTAGCTGATGTCAGAAGGACAACAATGCCCAGGCTGCACTACCAGCTAAGTACACAACCTTTAGCTGGCGGTCTTTTGTCATCGGACGGCCCGTGGAAGCGTGAGATAGTAACTTCTGGGGACCAGAGCTCTGTTGGGCGCTCCTTCCTTGATGTCAACCCACAATTTTACAGCATCATTATAATAATGTGCACATAATTCAGTGAAGTTAAATTCAATTCTCGGCACGTATTCGCGCATTTACGGCTGTCGAAGATATATTCGAGTTCAACGGGCCAACTATACCTACGTAAATCGGGTTAAACGATTGTTAAACTAGTAATAAGTTTTTATTTCTATTAGGACTATTTGTCAGATAGACCATCTCAAATACAAATACTAATAGGTAGTTCAGTAAATTACGAACCAGTGATTCAGTTTGTTACCAAAAAAGTTAAATCTGAGAATTGAATCTACACTTGAAACGAAAATGTTCACCAACACTATGGAAACGCCACGCAATTGATTTGAAATGTATTCTCAATAATTGCACAACTTAATAACAAATGTAGTGAAGTGATGTGCATTTTGTAATTGCATGACAGTTTTTCATCCTAGTCGGCAATATGATAATCTATCGGAAATATAAGAATAAAATAGTTAAGAGCACTGCACATAGCATTTACGTTTGCTTTGCGTTTGACACATTTCCCATGGGAAAACTGTCAAATGCAACGGAAATGAATCCTATGTGCAGGGCGTGCGGGGCGCTTTACGTTTTCGTCTGTCACTTTTCACGTGCCACGTTTGTTTTTTCAAATATTCATCCAAATTCTAAGGCTAACTATGTATCCCGATACCACAGAGGGGGAAGGGGGTTGCCTGAAGTGTGACAATCCATACAACATTTTTAAATGATTCATACAAAAAGTTTGACATAGGGGGGAGGGGAGTTGAAAATGGAAATCGTACCATTCTGTTCAATATCCGGATTTCGATGCCGTAAATTATCAGTAACACCTTTTATTAGAATCGCTCTAAATTCCCTATTCTGCTACATAATCTTAATAAAAAATGTGAATATAAGCATTTCCGAATATTTCTAATGAAGCAAGGTAGCATCCTAACTACTTAATTAAAACTTGTTGCCCAAACCTTGTGATTGAGCTGAATAAACAGGAAAATATCAACCTAACTCGCTATGTTATTCTAAAAACTATGTAACTCAATACGACATTCGCTTCGTAGCGAGGCTGTTCCCATGTAATGATGTGTTGACAGTGTCGAAAAAACGAAGAACGCAAACATCCCTGATACTTACCATTTGGTCATACATCGAGTGTTCCTATTCAAAAAATCCTCCTTAAAATAGCATTATCATCTTTTCCACAAAGTCTCCATCGCCACGCCAAGCGCATGTATGAACACAAAGAACTAAAGATTGCTAATTAATGTGATAATTATCGGGTTCGGCGTGGACAAAACAGCGGCCATTATAAATTTCGAATATATTCTCAATCTTATATAACATGTTCTCCTCTGGCAGCATCCGAAACAAGAGCAAATTTTAATCTGCAATAAATTAATCCATCATCAAAGTGCTTCTGACTTGCGCTGCGTAAGCACCAGCAAGTCCATGTGCTCTCGGGCTCACAGCAAGCAGGGACAGAGAAACGCCTACTCGAACCGTGCTGGTTGCTGATTGGTTGATCTTCCTCCACTTAGTTGCTATGCTTTGTGGTCGGATGCACTGCATACTCTGCGTTAGAACGGCTTCCGAAGCGATCAGTTCTTGCAACATACTTTTCTCTATTCGTTCGATGTACTTCAACAGCATCGGTCATATTATAGTTTCTATCTTTCTACTTAGTGAACGTATATTTTCAAAAGTGCAATGTTTACACCGTTTTGTAAAATAGAAACACGTGACCATTACGTTCCCGCCACAACACCGGAATTTCAGGCAAACAGAATTCCCTTGGATGGGGGCCAAGCAGATGGATACCTTGAAACTTGCGCAATAACGGGCAGCTTCGAGAGGGTCAGCACCATTTATAATAATGTTTATTGTGCAAAAAGTGTTCCATACTATGGTGGAGATGCGTTCCCAAATTATTGGATTAAAAATCACACAACGGGAGATTCGTCGGGATATTCCGATCCACAGCACTTTATCAATTCGTCAGATGATCGAAGATATTCGGCAGGTCCTATTGCGACTCAGTACTCCTACGAGCCGCATTGTGCTCAACAAGTGAACGGTAGTGATATAGAATTATGCCAATACAGCGTCGGTAATGGATATCAAGATGCAACTGTTGTATGTGGGGTCAATGGATGTTTGTACGATGGGCTCGAAACCGTGGTGTTTAATGATTCAAACAATGGTGCACAATGTGAGGCATATAGGAACAGGATCAGTGATAGCGGATCACGGTGTAGTGGCGAACCGGAAGCGACTAATGAGAGTAGCTTTTTTGATGAATATGGCGAAAGTAGAGAAAATTCAAGTTTAGAAACAGAAGCCGGCGTTACTCAACACACATCATCAGGTAATAATGGGATACTCTCAACAAATGAGCAATACTGAGTTATTCTAGGAAGTATTTACCAAAAGATGATTTAGAAGTTATAAGTGAGCAAAAAAAATTGTGTTGAAAACAATATACATAATTGTTTACAACAAATAAACACATAACGTCGAATATGGCATGATATACACATAATTCTGGCTTTATTTTCATTGCCTAGTTTAACGTCCCAAAACTATTTCCGTGCCAAAACGCCTTTCCGGTATAGTATCATAATTACCGTGTTTGAGATGGCCATAACAGAGCTAGACCTAAAATTATTTAGGTTAGACAAAAAACTTTCAAAATAAGAGACAAAAAGGTAGGACAATCCGAAATTTTGATGACTAAAACTTCTCAAAACGACGCTTGCAGAGTTCCCTCCAATATATTATGTAATGCAAAAGGAAGCTATTTAAAAATTATTTACCTATCTGGAATATTAGATCCCCAAGTTGTAAGCTTTGTTCAAAATCTATTGAACAGAAAAATTCAAAATTTTAGCGTTTCACCTGTTTTAAGATCGTGTGAATCAACAATATTAAAATCAGTTCCACGCATTCTGATCTTGTGATCCTGCTTTGAATAAAGATGATTTGTTAAATATATCATGCAATTGTGGTGCGAAATTTATTTCGGTTTCCGACAGCTAACCCCCAGATCCGGACAGCGGATGTGTTGTTAAACTTACTTTCAATTGTTTCTAAGGTATCAGAAAGTCATAGAAATAAGCAGAAATAAATATGAATAACCTATTCAGATTACGCCATTTATCATATTAATGATCGTGTAAAATATTAGAAAGATAATTGAATGTTTGGAAATTAGCATCATGATATTTATTATAAATGCTGTAATCTGAATAAGCTGTAAAATAACTTTGGAAAACGTAGGAATTTTTATAGGGATGTAATAAATGTAACTGGAGGGTCAAATAAGCTCTGTTAACCCATTTTTTCAACCCTATTCGCTGAGTGATAATTTCAGTTGTTTGTTTGCAGATTTGCCTTCACCAAAAAAAACATTTTAATATCTACAGCTCTATATAAATAAAGAATGCTACTCTTCTAAATGATGTCACTACTCATGTGACAGAAACTTGATCATATATGAACATGGTGCAATAATGTCCGATACTAGGGAACACTTTGCTGAAACGTAAAATTTTTCACCAAAATTCACCAACAAACATTCTTAAAATACGTGTCAAAATGCTTATATATGGTTTGTATGAAACATCAGTGATCATATTTTGTGTATTTGTTATACCAGTAATTACCCGGACAGTTAGAGGGGTTTTCGTTAAATGGCTTGTGTCCAGCACTGACGGATCTTCCCCTACAACACGTGGTGCGTTGTTCTCCTGCTGCCTTAAAAGCGTTTTTCCTCATGAGTTTTCTAGCAACAAACTAGCTATCACCCCGTTTTTTAAATGTGAATATAATACAATGGCATGATAAAAAGTATCTTGACGTCAAAGTTCACTCATCTTATTATTATTTCATATTATTTCAAATACCTCGTAAATGGACGTAATCTTATTCAGGCAACGGATGATGGCCGTCCCTCTGGCAGCAGCGAAATTGACTATCCGTAGGTCGTTGTCATTAGTAGCGGATTGAAGGCTTTTCCTACCAATTTTAGGACAGAAAAAGTCCTCTCTACCGATCTGACCGTTAGCGCCCATAACAATTAAGACATTCATAAAACGTGTCTGTCGAAATCTCTGGTTGTTCCAGAAGGAGACAACGGACATGAAAGGTGGTCATGCTCCGTACCGGAAGCGTGGTGGGTGGTTATGGGCTTGCTCACGGGGTTGCTCCTTCCTTCAGCTGCTGTCCCGACGCGCTTACCAAAGCCAAATTACGGAAGCGGGTGGCGCGGTGGGAGGTTGAGCTTGCTCACGCATAGGCGTAAAAGAGTTCCAGTCTAGGGAGAGTTGCATAGCAAAAAGAGTTTTCATAGTTCATGTTGCTTAACATTTACATTACAAAATTTGCGATGAAATTAACAGATTTTTAATAAGGCTGGCATCAACACGTTGTGTCTACTTTCAGATCATGCACCGTCGTGCGGCTTCTTTTGACAAATTGGGGGCTGTAGTATTCATAGTTTATGTTATATTGGTTAAACAAAAATTGTAATGTATTGATTTGAGGTGATTGTATAGTTTAGATACAAACTCAATTAATATAAATTATATGTTTTGTTAGCCCCAATGATCCATAAAATATCTACTTGAGTATGAGTGACATCGTAGCATGCGACGTTGATTGCTCGTTCGACAGAAGTTTGATCTTCAGTTTGTTGACTATTTTAGACACGGAATGTCGCACCGCTATTCAATGGCGGATTCGTCCAACCATTTCGGCTGGGATACGACAGGGGCTACTTTGGACAATTTGAAACAAGAATTACAACGAAAACTACTATCAAATTGCCATTATCACCTTTCGGGTGTTTTGTTGACAACTTTCTGTTTCAAATTTGGTATTCAAATTGGTAATCAAAATTTCAAAGTAACCCCCGAAGTCAAATAAAGCCCCGCACGACGGTACCTAACTAATTGACCTTTCCCGTTGTGTGGTATGAATCAGTCTATTACATTCTGAAGTGCAAGGACATTGAGCTGTGTTGGGTGATTCTCTGTTGGAGTCAAAGCTACATATTTGGCGATCCTGCCAGGAGCACAAGCACCCAGCGCAAGCTCGCGGTGCACTATGGGGAATCAGGTGGCCGAAAATAAAAAAATCGACTTTCTCTGATTCGTAATTCAAGTTGACCTACTAAATGCTAATGCTTTGGAGCATTAAACCCCAGCATATCAGCACTCTAAGCCATATGGTTATCAAGATATAGGCATTAGAGCCAGACACTTTTTAGTTCTTGAAAAATCAATGCATTATTCAACTGTCAATATCTTCGGCTACAGTAGCTCTTTTCCAACTCTTGAAAAAGTTTCTGAAAGCTTGTTTCATGGACTTGCGAAGAACGGGTTAGTTATGGGAAGTTATGGGAAAATAGGTAGTGAAACATCCGAAAATAACCCGAAGAAAAAAAAAAAATTTTTTCATACAAAAAGTTCCATACAAAAAAAGTTTCTCAAAGTTTCGCTTAGCGACTACCACTACGACTTTCTTTGGACCTCCCAGAAGGCATTAAAACAAATTCCAGCTGCTTATGGCTGCAAATCTGCGATTCCGATCACTTTTTCAAAAAAAAGTCATTAATTTTGAAACATTAAATGTAATTATTCTCATAATACACGGCAGACTGTGATGGGCTGGATACAAATCCCATGCGTATGACAAAAGAGCATCAAGAACAGTTAAAATAGAGATAGTAGATAACACGAAAAGTGTCGTAGGCTTCGTGGTAGGCCGTGTACACGATAGCTTATGCAGCTATATGATACTCCATTTGGCGTAGGCTCACCAAGAGGAGGCAACTCATTATCTATCAAGTATCAAGCAAATAAATATGAAAAAAAAAAACAATATACTCTTAAGGGTTACGAAAATACTCTCGGCTTCATTTGAAATTATTTCATAAAAAGTAAAATTTTGATATTAATTAAAATCCAATATGTGAATACAAGAAGCAAAAATGTCTGTACCTAAGGACATCTTTCGATAATTATTGGTATGTACCTAGGTGAAATAAATAAACAGAACATTTATGAATGTCTATCTGAGTGCATAGTGAGCTGTGATTGCGAAGGTAAATCGTGTGAAGTGTTTGTACTTATTATTTGGTGAATCATGAATTATAGGCAACTCATTGAAGTATTTAGAGCTCACGAGGGACGTCAGGTAGATCGCGTTGAAAAAGCTTTGGAATATATCTGCCAAAGCTTCGCTGTGGATAAACAAAAAAGGCAAGGTACCCGGCAGAACGTGGAACGTTATAGACGGAAGCGGAGACAGCAGACCCGCCTTTTTCAGGAGAAGAAACGCCGCCTGGAAGAAGCGGAGTGCGAGGAGATGGAACAGCTGTGCCGTTCTCAAGATACACGCAAGTTCTATCAGAAGCTCAACGCATCCCGCAAAGGCTTCGTGCCGCGAGCCGAAATGTGCCGGGATACGGATGGGAGCATCTTGACGGACGAACGTGTGGTGATCGAAAGGTGGAAGCAGCACTACGAGGAACATCTGAATGGCGCTGAGAGTACAGGCAGTGAAAGTCAAGGCAGCGGAGGAGATGACTTCGTCAGTTCAGCGGACGATGGAAGCCAACCAGCCCCCACCTTGAGGGAAGTTAAGGATGCCATTCAACAGCTAAAGACCAATAAAGCAGCTGGTAAGGATGGTATCGGAGCTGAGCTCATCAAGATGGGTCCGGAAAAGCTGGCCACGTGCCTGCACAAACTGATAGTCAGAATCTGGGAAACCGAACAGCTACCGGAGGAGTGGAAGGAAGGGGTTATATGCCCCATCTACAAGAAAGGCGACAAACTGGAGTGTGAGAACTTTCGAGCGATCACCATCCTTAATGCCGCCTACAAAGTGATATCCCAGATCATCTTCCGTCGTCTGTCACCATTGGTGAACGAGTTCGTGGGAAGTTATCAAGCCGGCTTCGTTGACGGCCGCTCGACAACGGACCAGATCTTTACTGTACGGCAAATCCTTAAAAAATGCCGTGAATACCAGGTCCCAACGCACCATCTGTTCGTTGATTTCAAGGCGGCATACGACAGTATAGACCGCGTAGAGCTATGGAAAATTATGGACGAGAACAGCTTCCCTGGACTGATTAAAGCAACGGTGGATGGTGTGCAAAACTGTGTGAAGATTTCGGGCGAACACTCCAGTTCGTTCGAATCGCGCCGGGGACTAAGACAAGGTGATGTGCCTGTGCCTGTTGTTCAACATTGCGCTAGAAGGTGTCATGCGGAGAGCCGGGTGTAACAGCCGGGGTACGATTTTCAACAGATCCAGTCAATTTATTTGCTTCGCGGATGACATGGACATTGTCGGCCGAACATTTGCAAAGGTGGCAGAACTGTACACCCGCCTGAAACGTGAAGCAACAAAAGTTGGACTGGTGGTGAATGCGTCAAAGACAAAGTACATGCTTGTGGGCGGAACCGAGCGCGACAGGGCCCGCCTGGGAAGCAGTGTTACGATAGACGGGGATACCTTCGAGGTGGTCGAGGAATTCGTCTACCTCGGATCCTTGCTAACGGCTGACAACAACGTTAGTCGTGAAATACGAAGGCGCATCATCTGTGGAAGTCGGGCCTACTACGGGCTCCAGAAGAAACTGCGGTCGAAAATGATTCGCCACCGCACCAAATGTGTCATGTACAAGACGCTTATAAGACCGGTTGTCCTCTACGGACATGAAACATGAACAATGCTCGAGGAGGACTTGCAAGCACTCGGAGTATTCGAGAGACGGGTGCTTAGGACCATCTTTGGCGGTGTGCAAGAAGACGGTGTGTGGCGGCGAAGAATGAACCATGAGCTCGCCCAACTCTACGGCGAACCCAGTATCCAGAAGGTAGCTAAAGCCGGAAGGGTACGATGGGCAGGACATGTTGCAAGAATGCCGGACAGCAACCCTGCAAAGATGGTGTTCGCTTCCGATCCGGCAGGTACGAGACGGCGTGGAGCGCAGCGAGCGAGATGGGCAGACCAGGTGCAGAACGACTTGGCGAGCGTGGGGCGTATCCGAGGATGGAGAGATGCGGCCTCGAACCGTGTATTGTGGCGTCAAATTGTTGATTCAGTGTTATCTGTTTAGATGAAACAAAAAAAGAGTCAACTCCATACAAAATTGAAAAATCTGCATTTGAAATTTGAAAAAAAATGGCAGGCCGCATCCCGGTCCAAAACTTACTTTGACTCATATAATGAGGAATGGCTTGACACAGAATTTGAATTAGAAGAATTTTATCGAATTTTATCGAATCCAAATCTGTTAAGTGAAGCATTAAATGTCAACGAAGAGCTAATTCACCGGTTCTGGAACATTCTGATCGCGATAAACTGCCAAGAGCCAATCAATCCTGAAAAGCTAGACAGTTATTGTAAAGCAACCTACCGGTTATATTTGCAGCTGTATGATTGGTATAAAATTCCTGCTACGGTGCATAAAGTCCTTGCCCATGCTGGGGATATAATTATTCATTCACCAGCACCACTTGGAATGTTGGCTGAAGAAGCAGCTGAGTGTCAACACAAGCACTTAAAAAAGTCGGACTCATCATGCCAGGAAAGCCTCAAGAGAAGAAAATTTACATGACGTTTTCATTCGTGCTATGAACTCGTCGGATCCTTTGATAAGCTCCCTCAACTTAGGTAAGCGACTTCAAAATAAATCTAATCTGGAATATCCTGAAGATGTTCAAAGTTTTTTAGTGACTGAAACTTCTTGCAATACAACAGATTCGAGTACAGAAAAATATACCATAGCAGATATTTTAATCGATCTTGAAGAAATAAATGATGATTTTGTTGAGGATGTTCATGTACATAATGAATAAATAAATGTTGTTGCAGTATACTTATATATCTTGAAGCTTTTATTGCATGGAGTTCGTTTAGCTTTAATAGAGCTTTATATTGTATTCCCTTTATTTGTTTTACGGGTTAAGAGCCTGAACCAATCTGAAAAATCCTACAAAGACAACCTGTTACGTATGTAGATGCAATGGCCTGTATTTGACGGAGTCCTTGTGCAACTTAGAACATCTGTACAACTCAATTCACATAAAAACAGTATACAATTTTCTAGTTTGAACTCTGCAGGTCTGCGCTGCAATAAAATACACATCTATAGACTGCTGTGTACATGAGACATCCGTAGATAAAAGGGATATATTCCATAGAGATCAAAGGTCTGTATTCCAGGGCGTTTGGAGACCTTACACGGAAACAAATGCATACCCACAATCATGAATAAAAAATCATGAAATCATGAATCATGCCAGTTCATGAAATCATGAATATAATTCATGATTTCAGGAACATTATTCATGGTACTACGCAATCTTCAACAGTCGACAAAATGTATAACCGGTTATACTTCGAACACTTCCTTCCCAAGAAGTGAGAACGGCTGAAAGATAGCACGCCGGGCTCTCACTCGGTGTACTCGAGTTCAAAACCCCTGTTGAACTTTTTTTTTATTTTTTCGATCTCCACAACCAAATCGTAACGCATTGGTTGCGTTACGCGAAAATAAATCATGAAATCATGATTTATATTCATGGTGTATTTTCATAAAATGAAAACACGTTGGATTCATGAAATCATGAATTATTTTCTCATTTCCGGAAACGGATTTTTACCCGTGTAGAAGTAATAACGACCTGCAAAACAAGTATTTCACATCTTTTAGACAATAATCTACGATATAAGTGTGAAATATTACAGAAATGAAATGAAAATATTTTCGGCCACCTACTTGTATGGAGCCGCCCCATAGTGCGGTGATGGTGTAAAAGGGATTTTCTTTTACTCATCCGAGCGCGCAAAGGAGTAGTTGTGTGTTTGTTTTCATAGCAGCAGTGCACAGTAGTAAAAATCTAACATCTCTCCATCCTCGAATGCGCCTCACGCTCGCCAAGTCGTTTTGCACCTCAAATTGAGTATGGTGCAATTTGTTATATTGATCAAGTACATCATTGTTGGTCGATGGGTTTGATGCTGAGACTGATCGGGGTGAAGTGGTATAGAGCATAGTTTTGAGGAGGTCGGGCTGGATTGAGGAAATAAAACGCCTGGCCCCATGGATTTGGAATTGTTATTGCTCCCTTTGGGGCCAACATAGACATTCACAGAGTGTTGGCGTATTGGTGTACGTTACTATAGGAACGGAATTTCCAAACAGATGTTATTGTTTGTTTGTTTTTATAATGTGGATTTCAGGTGGATTCAGGAATTGAGTTTGCGACTGGACGTTGCTGTTTGGGATTGCTAAGGTTGTGAATGGTTAAAGTTACTGCATGCAAATTTGTGACTAGTGAAGAATCGATGTGGAGGCTTAATGGATTTGTTGAAGGCGGATCGGGATGACCGCGCAATGAAGTGACGGAAGCGGATCGGGATGACCATGCAATGAAATATAGGAAGCGGATCGAGATGACCGCGCAATGGAATTTAGGAAGCGGATCGGGATGCCCGCGCAATGTAATTTAGGAAGCGGATCGGGATGACCGCGCAATGGAATGTAGGAAGCGGATCGGGATAACCGCGCAATGGAATGTAGGAAGCGGATCGGGATGACCACGCAATGAAATTTAGGAAGCGGATCGAGATGACCGCGCAATGGAATGTAGGAAGCGGATCAGGATGACCACGTAATGGAATGTAGGAAGCGGATCGGGATGACTACGCAATGAAATTTAGGAAGCGGATCGGGATAACCGCGCAATGGAATGTAGGAAGCGGATCGGGATGACCACGCAATGAAATTTAGGAAGTGGATCGAGATGACCGCGCAATGGAATGTAGGAAGCGGATCGGGATGACCGCGCAATGGAATGTAGGAAGCGGATCGGGATGACCGCGCAATTAAATTTAGGAAGCGGATCGGGATGACCGCGCAATGGACTGTAGGAAACGGATCGGGGTGATCGCACGATGAAATTCGGGAAGTGGATCTAGAGGACCGCGCAATGTAATGTAGGCAGCGGATTGGAATGACCGCGTAATTAAATTTAGAAAGCAGATTTGTATGACCAAAGTTAGAAACGGATCGGGGTGACCGTGCTATGAAATCCGCGATGAGGTTTTAGAGGGAGATCTGGGATACCGCGATGTCAACGTAACTTGCGATGGCCACGCAATGAAGTGTTTAGAACAAATAAAAATGATTGTGAATGTGGTCGTGAAAAGCCTAGTAGTTAGAGTGGCTGGTCGTTCTCAATGTGGGCTAACTAGAGCTGGAGCAATGCAGAGTGTGTGGATAGACGAATAGTAATTTCTGCGGTGTGCTGCTGTGAGAACTAAGCAGTGATCTGATTTCAATTCTTGAAATTCGTTCAGATAATTCAAATTACATTTAACTTACTTGTGGGTCATGTGCACACCAATTTATGCAAAGCATCGACTTGGAAGATCTGCATCCTGGACGATACCCAGCTAGCGCCTTAATATGTGCCAGGTTAAATTTCGTTCGACTTCTTTTATTTCTTTATAGAGGCTACTGCCCTCTGGTAACAAGAACGATGGAGCTCGGTGTTTAAGAGCCTATTGTAAGGCTACCAGCATCGTTGATGAATACCCGCAGCCGCTGACTGTCCCATGATGCAGACCATGTTTCACTAGCGTATAGTAGCACAGATTTCACCCATTACTTAAACTTACATAGCAGTCCTTGCCCTCCTTATCCTTGCGCCTATATCGATCTTGGAACCGCCATTTGACGCCATTTGGCTTCCAAGAAGCTTTCAACATTTTTCACTAATTTTCCGGCCACTTTAATGTTGGAAGCGGTCATCGTGTTTGCATTCAACGATTTGGTTTTGTTATCGTTGATGACTAAGCCTGTCGATTAGGAATGTAAGGCAGTTCGTCGATCCTTATCTGCATATCCGATAGCCGTTAAGCTAGACGTGTAACGTTTTCAGCCAAATCGAAATCGTTCAGGTGCTGTCTGATGGTTCGTGGTTTAGATCATGAACAATAACACCGTCGTTTACTGTGCAGCCATAGTGATGATAGGATATATCCTTGTCTCACCAGCTGCGACCCGGTTGACATCGAACAGGTTCCCGTTGTGCATCACTCTGTATGAGAGGGCCCCTTACTTTGCCTGTTGTAGTTAGGTTGATGATTTGCTAACAAACCGTTTTGCGTCTCATTGTGATTAAGTCGGTTGAAAGATTTTTCGAAGTCAATGGGAACCAAATTGGAAGACTCTTGGAATCCGTTGACCGGCTCCAGAATGATAAATAGCGTGATAATTAGGATCTTCCCACATACAACCCGACCTGCTGCCGTCGGAGAGTCGCATCGATCTCCTAGATTCGTTCTGAGATCACTTTGCATGAAACCTTGAAGACAAGCATTATACAGCAGCATGATGCCTCGCCACTTGCCGCATACAGTCGGTCTCAGGTCTGGGCGCTTTCACTGAGATACCATGCGTCCGGTCGTCCGGGAAACTTGTTATGTCCCAGTTATTGCGTAGTAGACGATACAACAGTTGAGAGAATGTTATGGAATCGACGTCTCGTTCCTGGAGCTTTGTTCGATTTCATGCATTGGATGGCTGTTTGGATTGCTAGCAGTGATGAAGCTTCGGTACTAACGCGTGGTATACGCCGGATCATAGGCAGATCATTTCAAGGTTGTGGTGGCCCGGATGACACTTAAAAAAGTTGTTCGAATAACTTGAACCTCCTTTTCAGCAGGCCAATTGAGTCGACCAATAGCTGACCAATCGCGTCTTTCACAGAAATCGTTGCATTCATCTCCGCCCCGGCAAGAGATTCCGCCCAGTATCGCTTGTCCCGTCGACTTGAGTACTAAGTACATGGTGCTTCAACGGCAAATAATAAAAAAAAAACTTAGTTATTCTTTGCAGATGCTACGTTGCAGATCCGTATTGAGCCACTAAATGATTTACGGTGCCATTCTTCTTCTAAGTTAGCATCTCCCAAAACTTTACCACTTATATATAGCAGGGCTATTAAAACATTTAGAATAAGACATGATTTGCATTAACTATCAGACCATGTAACTAACAATATTTTACCATCTCTTTTCAACAGATGCAAGCCTTACGAATCAAGTAGTGTACTCACATGGTCCTGCTGCGCTTAGTGATTCTAAGAAGAAGCAAATCCACGGTAAACCAACAAACTCCAACAAAAACAACGCCAGCAATCGAAAAGAGCGAACGGCTTTCACAAAATCTCAGGTAACTTTCTCGACCTTACAATGTAGGTATGAGACTGCATTAATGATCTCTTCTCCATAATTTTAGGTAAAAGCATTAGAAGCTGAATTCACCCACTCAAATTATCTCACTCGCCTCAGAAGATACGAAATCGCCGTTGCCCTGCATCTTAGCGAACGGCAAGTGAAGGTCTGGTTCCAGAATCGCAGAATGAAGTGGAAACGCATCAAAATCGGAACCTCAGCTACAACCAAAGAAAAGCAATCTTCTTAGACAATCTACATTTTTATTTCAAAAGAAATTATAATATTTATTTAAACTTAACTTTACTTCTTCTTTTTCTTCTTATTGATGTCCTTGGCCTGTGTCTTCTTTACGCTGGGATCTTTCAGTAAAGCCTTGGCGGCATTTATCACAGGACCGGAGATTTTTTTCTGGTCCTTGGATTTCACTTTTTTTGCTTTTTTCGTGATTCCACCAATACTTTTTTTGCTTTTATCGCCCTTTAGCTTAATTGATCGCTTTTTCTGCTGCTCAGGACTTGAATCTGGTTCTGTCTGCAAAACGGGCTCATTTACTTTCCTTGTGACTTTTTTCTTGGATACCGTTTTTTCTGGAGAAGAATCCGTAGAACTTGGTGGCCTTAAAACAAGGGGTCGGTGAGGCTTTTGATTTTTTTTCTTTTCCTTGTCAATGCGAATCTTCGTTTTGTTAGCAAAATCAACAGCAACCAATTTTTTCGATCTTTCGAGTTGATTTTCCTGATCATTGTCCTCGTTTTCATCATCGTCCGACATAGAAACATCCCAATCCGCTGATTCCAACGAGAGAAAACCGGCTTCTTCGTCATCATCGGAGGAATCTTCACTTGATTCGTCAATATCTGCACTTATGTTTTTCTGGTGCTTTTTTGCACGATTTTTAGCTTCTTCTACGTCCTGCTCTGGTTTTTTCAAATCATCTTTACTATAAATTGGAGCAACATCATCTACATTGTAGTCGATTCCCATTTTGGCATATTTTTCCTTCATCTTTTTAAGTTTGCTTAGGGCACGGAGGTTTCGCTTAACAATTTTTGTCTTTGAGACTCTGGAATTGCTTTTAGCAACTTGTTTCTTAAGCCAAAGGTTGTAAGTCGTCGTCTGATTTCCATTACTATCAAAAGCCTTCTCGTACTTACGGGGAATTCGTTTAGCGCCTGCAGGCAAGAGACCGGTTTTTAACAGTTTACCAAACATCAGATAGTTACTCATCGTTTCAGCAGCAATCTGGGCTACTTCTCGGAACATGAATTCAACGTACGCATATCCCCGACTCCGGAGGGTTTTCTTCGATCGGGCTACATGTACCCGAGTGACATTGCCAAACTGGGAGAAGAAAGCCCTTAACTGGTTCTCGAAAAAGCCATGGGGCAAATGTTTGACATAGATTATGCCCTTCTCATTCCGTTCGGTAATGGCTTTTTTCGCTGTTCGTTTGTTGCTCTGAAAATGGTCCCGGGAGTAACGCATTAGAGGTTATAACCATCACTGCAAAACACACTTCAGTACTTACCCGATTTGATAAAATTAATGGTTTTTTCGTTATCCCTTCCGATTTTCCAGGTTTCGCTTTATTTCTCTTGGCCACAGCAGGCATTTTAGCTATTTTTTTCATTAAATTTACTCAGGAAGAACTGAAATTTCATAACACGTTTAACACCTTCAATATTTTGTTTACAAAGTGACAAAATCAGACCGCATGTATGAAAAAAAAGAGGAAAAGAGATATGTCGATGACGTTTAGACTAATGGAGTACTAGAGCGGAACACGTTGAAATTATTGGACACTCATAAAAAATGCGCTCCGTGCTATCCATTCACTATTGCGACATTTACTCCTATTTAGACTTAGGTGCCCGCCAGAGTAGCCGCGACGTGCGATGCGACGCGACGCGACTCACGTAAAAGAATAACAATCATTATCAACAGGCTGTCAAATTGCACTGTCGCGTCGCGTCGCATCGCACGTCGCGTTTACTCTGGCTTCGCCCTGCTTTGGTCCGATTCGTGAATTAAAATCGAATTAAACTTAAAAGTGACAGTTCGGAAATTATGAAATCCCCCGCTCATAAGAATGGCTGGTGCTACCCAGCAAAACCAACAAAACATCTATCAAAAATTATTCAATATCTGTCAGTAATCTTGCTCTGCGAGCAGGGTTATTTGGAAAATTTTGAACTATCACTTTTAAGTTTAATTCGATTTTGATTCACGAATCGGACCAAAGCCTTACCCCAAATAAATGATTATCACAGTCGAATCTCGCACTCGATTTCGCAGTGCGTCAAGGTTACTGCTGAGTAAGGTTACCTAATTTTTCCATACAATATTTATTTTGAAATACCTTATTTTGATTGGCCTTGCATCCGACAATCAGCAAATTCGATAGTCAACAATAAAATAAGTTTGTTTTCATCATCGTCTCAAAGCGATTGACAGTGCGAAGTTCGAAAACGGGGTGAGAAGGATTATCACAGAAAGCTAAACAATAAGGCTTGCTGACGTTGATCGTCTTTCTCTTGCACGCGCACGGAGGGGATAGGATTTGTTTTCATCGGGAAACGCTTCCGAAGCGCTTCCGAAGCGTTTCCCGATGAAAACAAATCCTATTCCTTCCATGCGCTTGAAAGAGAAGGATGAGTAAACGTCAGCAACCTCTATTGGGTTGTTTAAGGGTATACATGTTTTTACATTTTCTGAATCTGCATAAAAAACTGAGCCTAACCCCAATTTTTCAGAATTTCTGGAGCCCCGGAAATATTTTTAATTTGAATTTTAAATTTGTATCCAGCATTTTACGTGCGGTAATGGCCGTCACAATTTAACTCATTTTCTGATAGGATGCATTCGATTTGACGTTTGGCTTGTGTCGTATGACACCGCAGCGATCATCATCATCATGAATTCATCATTATGATGACGAAAACTTATCGTTTTTGTGTCATACGACACAAGCCAAACTTCAAACTGTTTCCACCCTACCAAAAACTGAGTTGGATTGTGGCGGCCATTAGCGCTCGTAAAATGCTGGATTGATTGTATTGTATTGACGTAACGTAACGGTCTAACTCATTCGCAGCAAATCTTGTGGTGATCTTATTTTGTTTTTTTTTTGCGAGTTTTCCCGTTCAATCGGTCAGTTTGTGCCTGGTGAACCCTAGAACATTTCCTGCTAAACGGAACACAACTGTTGGCTTAGCTTTTTTTCAAGCGTGCTGAAGTGCAAAAGTGATTCTAAATTGTTTTCTTCACTACGAAATCCAGCCCAGAAACGAAGAAAGTACTGAAAACAACAAAGTTATTAGTGGTACTAGAAGGTGTTATACTTTCACACTCACGCCCGTGATCGAGTCACTCAGTCGTTAGTAATATTATTTATCCACCGGTTCGTTTTGCTCAGTGCATTCACACGTCCGAATCGGTGCTGTTGATTCGAATAGAGCAGCAAGTCCTGGTGCGCTCGGCAGTCTCAAAAGCCGAAACACTGCAGTTGACGTGTGAGACTCTGCTTCGACAACGGCTTTGGTGGAGGTCCATTCAGTGCGCATCCACACTAGACTGGCCCAGGAAACAAAAAGTTGTCTAATTCCACGGGGCACCCCCCAGGATTGTGTCTTTGGGTGAGAAAATCAATCTCTGAAAATTTCAGCTCAATCGCTTGTTGCATAAGCTGGCGCATTTGATTTGAAGTTTGTATGGGGATTACAGCCAAAATGTATAGGAAAATACACCTCCGTCACTCATTCGATCTGGAAATTGGTTCTGATTGCTCGATTGACCTCAGAATTGCAAAAACGGCAGTTGGTATGCTACAGAACAATTTCACAGAACATTGTATGATGATTAAATGAACTTTTATATAGGTTTCGGCTGATGCGATTCGATCAAAAAACCCAAAAATACACAAATTAGCTCCTAATAAATCAGCCGAAAATTATATAAAAGTTCATTTAATATCATGCAATGTTCTGTGAAATTGTTCTGTAGCATACAAACTGCCGTTTTTGCAATTCTGAGATCAATCGAGCAATCAGAACCAATTTCCAGATCGAATGAGTGACGCAGGAGATCTTGATGTTTCCTTGGATAATGATGACCTTTACAACAATGATGGCCAAAACGCACCGAATCATCCAGTAGTCTGTTTGCCTACTGCTTCTTTTACCGGAATGAATGCTAGAACTATCACCGAAACCGAGACTTTCAACAATGCCACTGCCCCTGCCGCCGCTCCAGCCACCACCGCACTCGCCACCACCACTACCTCAACCACTAGTCGAGTAATTGCCACCACGTCCACCGCCGAACCAGCCACCGTCACTTTCTCCGCTGCTGCTACCTCAAATCCTGCCTCCACTACCACTATCTACGCCAGTGTGATTTCCAGGACTACTGCTGCTGCAAACACTGCTACTCGTCCTGCTGCTGTTGCAAATACCGAAATTCGCTCTGCTGCACCATCAACATGTGAAGTGCCACATGACTGTCGATTAAAGGTAGTTAACAGGAATCGTCCCCCAGTGCGCCAAATACCTACCGAAGAAACTATGAAATCATTCTACGTCACACCGTTCCACATTGAACAATCTGAGGAAGACATCATCGAGTATCTCCGCGAGACCATTAATATCGACAAATCTTCGCTTAAATGTGTTAAACTCGTCCCGCGAAATAAGGACATTAACGAACTATCCTTCGTGTCGTTCAAGTTATCTGTTTCGGAAGATCTTGCCACAGTTATCAATGATACATTTTATTGGCCAGAGGGTGTCGAAATTCGCGAGTTTCAGCCAAAAAACGACAATGTACCCAGACGAATAGTCTCGACATAATCATACCAACGTACTATCTGATTCTAATTTATTAGTAACTGCTCCATTACTCCCTCCATGTTTGGACATGTCAATTTACGAGTCAAAAATTAAGTTCCATTATTTTGATTACATGCACATGAGAAACTCACTTGAGAAACAGTCTAAAAACTTCATCAAAATTGGACTTCATAATGCGAGGAGTTTGGGAAGTAACATAGATAACTATCGTTCTTTCTTAGAGAATTCTAAATTAGATGTTCTGTCTATTACTGAAACCTGGCTTAAACCATCAATTACTAATAAGTCTATTGAACTCGATGGATACAAAATCATCAGATCTGATCGTCAAAACAAAAATAAATCAAGAGGAGGAGGAGTTGCCTTCTACCTTAAGAAAAATGTTAAATGCACCGTTATCGCAAAACCTGAAACTGAAAGTGAAATTGATTATTTGTTTATTAAACTTAAGCATGCCAATTTAGTCTGCGGTGTCGTCTATAAACCCCCGGACGTTAATATTTCAAAACTAGACACAATTTTCAGTGTAGTTTCAGAAATTTCATCTTCAAATCCCAATGTTCTGTTGATGGGTGATTTCAACATTGATCTGATGAAACGCGATTCAAACAAGACTGTGAAACTAATTGATTATTTAACATCATTTGATTTCAAACTTGTCTCTACTCATCCAACTTGCCGTAGGCCCGGTTCTTCATCGACCATTGATCTGTTTACAGGTAATTGCATGGACAGTTTGAACAATGTGTACCAGTCGTCAGTGGGAGGAATCAGCGATCACGATTTTATTTGTGTTGATTATAAGTTTAGGCTATCTAAAACTTCTACTGATTCTTATTGGACTCGTGAATATCATAAAAATGATAAACTCGATTATTGCTGATCTTCGTTGTGTCAATTTCGATAATGTCTACAACTGTGTGGGAATCAACGAAAAGCTTCGGTGTTCCAATGATTTACTTTACTCCGTTCTTAACATACATGCCCCACTCAAGAAAAAGACGACCAAAGATCCAAGAAATCCTTGGATCAACAAGTATGCTAATCGATTGATTAAAAATCGCTCCGAAGCCTATGAGTGCTGGAAACGGGACCAAGGTAACCAGAATAAATGGAAAAATTTCACCTGCCTTCGTAACTTGGCCAACCGTGAAATCAAACGCACAAAACAAGAATATTTTAACTCTCAACTTAGTGCTGATCTTCCTGCAAAGCAGTTGTGGAAAAACATTAAACGATTGGGCTTGAAACAAACGAACACTCATGTAGGTGGAGGTGACGTAACTGCTGATTCCCTGAATATGTTTTTGCAGCACACTTCCCGCCCCTTAGTTTCAATCAAAGTGAAGATGTTGAAACACAACCAAAGTTTTCATTCAGATGTGTAACTAGTGATGAAGTTTTAGCTGAGTTCGCCACTGCCTCATGCGATGCTGTAGGAAACGACTTTATTCCATTGAATGTTTTAAAAATTTCTTTAGGTGTCACTCTTACGTACATTACTGATATTTTCAATTGCTGCATTACATCATCCGAATTTCCTGTCGTTTGGAAAATTGCTAAAGTTATTCCAATTAGTAAGATTGATAATCCATGTATCGAAAAAGATTATCGTCCAATAAGCATCCTTTGCGCTCTTTCTAAAGTTTTTGAGTCAGTACTTTCTAAACAACTGAATGAATATTTAATCCGAAATAACCTGCTATGCGCTTTCCAATCGGGGTATCGGAAGGCATGTAGTACAGTGACTGCACTGATTAATATTGAAAATGACATAAGGGAAGCACTAGATAAAAAATGATCACTATCCTTACGCTCTTAGATTTTAGTAAGGCATTTGATTCTATTAACCACCGACGATTATGTGAAAAGTTGAAACACAATTTCCACTTAGACCATTTCTCCTCAAATTTAATTCTATCCTATCTTTCCAATCGGTTGCAGTATGTCGACTACAATAATCATCAATCCGAAATTATTGCAGTCCAAACTGGGGTACCACAAGGCTCAATACTCGGTCCATTACTCTTCTCGATGTTTATAAACGACTTACCATTGAGTTTATCTTTCTGTAAATTTCACCTATATGCGGATGATTGTCAGCTGTACATCTCCGGAGAACCTAGCACCGCACCTGAAATCGTTTGTCGGATGAACTCAGATGTTCAAAATATTTTAGAGTGGTGTGAACAGAATGGACTGATTCTTAACGTGAAAAAACACAGACTATAATTTTTCACACTAAACGTGCAACCTTACCTTTTGTTCCTCTAATTAAAGTTGGAAACGATTTCATCACGTATTCTAATGTGGTTAAAAATCTTGGCATTCTTATGGATTCAAATTTAAATTGGACAAACCAGACAAACGCTGTTTCCAGTAAAGTCTACAACGCCTTGCACTCCCTACTTTTGCTGCGGCATTGTACTCCTCAACACATCAGGATTCAACTTGCCAAGTCACTTTTAGTACCTCTATTCGATTATGGAGACATATTGTTTGGTCTTGTATCAAAGGCAAATCTCAAAAACTAAACCAGGCTTTCAATGCAGTTGAAAGATACGCATACAATCTGAAAAATATGACCGTATATCAGCCAATAAGAAGTCTTTACTTGGTTGTGATTTTATGAATCATCTTAAGCTAAGAACATGCATCCAAAAATATAAAATTATAAATGACCCCCCAATTTACCTCCGAAACTTCTTCAAGGTTGCCCGCTCTTTCCGAGCATTACTACTTATTGTTCCCGGAGCCCTTTCTAATAATTTTAGAGATTCTTTTCGTGCCCGTGCTGTCAAAATTTGGAACGAATTACCTCGTAATCATAGAAGCGAAACGACATTTGTCTCTTTCAAACGAAATATGAGCATTCACTTCAATTCCCAATAGTACTTTGGTATGAAATTGCTTATTTTATTGTGTTAGAAAATAGTACATAGTTGCGTAAGCTTTGAAAACTGTTATGTGGTTATTTATGCGATTATAAAGATTATGTAGATAAATAAAATTAAAATAAATAAAATAAAATTAAAATTAAAATTAAGTATGGGGCTAAAAATTTGTTCTTGTGCTGCATGGGCCAAATGTCATTCTATGAATGTTAGTGTCATTCTATCGATTGAAATGGCTTATTGTTTGCTGCACAAAAATGTAAATAAAAGGTTTACAAACAAAATAAAAATATGTTGGAGATCAGGAAAGCATGCTCTTTATGTTAAACTATAAAAAACATCATATTTTTCTTTGCTAAACAACACAATTGTGAAAAGAGTAATACTAAAAATCCACACATATTTATTGGCAAAAATCCATAGATTTAACTTATGATTTATATCAGCGCACATATAACCATTCTCCACGCGAACTACTAATAAAATAGATGTCCAAATAAACTTTATGTGTTGTCTCGGATTAGCAATTATTTAATTTATGTGTGGTTCAATATCGATTATATTAGGATGAAGCTATTGCAAAAATTTATAACGGCGACACATATATCTTATATAGATATTTTTGGCAGTGTTGCATTGGTGACAGGCTCTGTTCAAATATTAATTTACGTAATGCGAAAAACGCAAAGAACCCCCCATCCCCTCAACTTCTTCTTTTTCTTATTGGCATTACATCCCCACACTGGAACAGAGCCGCCTCGCAGCTTAGTGTTCATTAAAACACTCCCACAGTTATTAACTGCGAGGTTTCTAAGCCAAGTTACCATTTTTGCAATCGTATATCATGAGGCTAATACTAATGACACACTGGTGGTACAAGTACCATGGTACAAGAATCTTGAAATGAGTACCATACCAATTATTGTCTTTATTAAAGATAGTCTTGGAATAATTTTCTTGTTCTCTTGTACCATGGTACAAGTACCACAGGTGTGTCCTTAGTATAACTCGATGATACTTTTATGCCCAGGGAAGTCGAGACGATTTCCAATCTGAAAATTGCCTAGACCAGCACCGGGAATCGAACCCAGCCACCCTCAGCATGGTCTTGCTTTGTAGCCGCGTGTCTTACCGCACGGCTAATGAGGGTCCATCCCCTCAACTAAACGTGAATAAAAAACCTTATCCAGCATTTTACGTGCAGTAATGGCCGCCAAAATTTAACTAATTTTCTGGTAGGGTGCAATCGATTTGACGTTTGGCTTGTGTCGTTTGACATCGTAGCGATCATCATCATCATGAATTAATCATCATGATGATGGAAACTTATCGTTTTTGTGTCAGTCGACACAATCCAAACTTCAAACTGCGTCCACCCTACCAAAAACTGAGCTTGATTGTGGCGGCCATTAGCCTTCGTAAAATGCTGGATAAGTTATGGCAACAACCTATTCGAAAATACTAATACACTTCATTAGAGTAGAGTGGGGTAAGAGTACGCACTTAGTTTTCAATCGATCATGTGGCCCTTATGAAGCAAGCTTCTGCATATCAAATCAGTGTCGATGATTCATATACTCTTCCTTCATGTTACCCAGTGGAAAAAATATTGAAATTATTAAGATTCGTTTTAGTAGAACCCTTATTGCAAGACAAGTGAAAAACGCACTCTTACCCCACCGGTGGGGTAAAAGTGCGCATCGGGTGGGGTAAGAGTACGCATTTATCCAATAAGGTGCTTTAAGTATATATCAACACAAATAAGAGTTAATAACATTTAATTGATGTTTAATGAGCATATATTAGGGAATGTTTAAAGATTACGTAACTCTTAAAGGGGGAGGAGGTCCTAAAAATGTGCACTTTCATACGAAAAACCATTGTTTTTTATATATACAAAAAACTACAGAGGTAAAAATATATATGGGGTTTCGCGTGGCGTATACAAAGGCATTTTTCTTAAAGAAAGTCTACCAATCACGTAACGTAAAATTTGGCTATTTCATCACCCCTCCCCCCTATCTTACACTATTTGTATGAATCCTCTAAAAAATATATGGATCGTCACTCATCTCACAACCCCTCCCAGCTAAACGTTGCGTAATTTATGAATGTTTCTTTTGATTAAATGAAAGTATCATTTAGATGAAGTTGTGTTTTCGTACTATGTTTAGCTGCACAACAAGTCCTAATACAATTTCATTATTTCGCTTCAGTGCTTTGTTCGCTAAGTCCTTTCTAACACCGAATTACTTCAACTTATCCTAAAACTTGAGATAATTTTGAATTCTGTCCCTTTTTCTTAGTTGTGAATCTTTACGCTTTGGAAGAAGTCTTCTTTCGGCCGGAGATACGGGTTTGACATCATAACTTGAAGATTCATATGCGTACTCTTGCCCCACCGGTTCCTGCGTACTTTTACCCCACAGTCCCAAAAATTATTGAAGTAATGGTTTTGACTTCTTGGAAAACCAACCGGATTGGTGTTCTGTACCATAAAGTACTCTATACAATAGGTTATCGAAATGGTATAATGTTCACCTGATTGAACGTATATATGGTAATGAAATACTAGTTGCGGAAATCCAATTATTTTTAGCAAAATGACCAAAAGATTATCTAACTTCATATCTCCCTTGTTGTTTATTCAAATCGTTTACAATTACACAAGATAATAGTTGGCCAGAATACCTGTCAAACTGATGCAGTGCTGCTAGTTTATCTTTTTTTATTACTTCAAAAAATCGAAAACGTACTCTTACCCCACGCGCACTCTTGCCCCACTCTATTGTAGGGTGCTGTCAATATGATACACCGCGCGGCTTTTGTAATGTTTCCAAAAGCTCATTTGCACAAGATTCCACGCGGCGTTTCCCATTCGAAAGGAACAACCGCACCCTAGGAAACGCCGCAATGTTATCTCCCCATAAGAATCGAGTATACGGGCAGCAGAAAGTGCGGTGCGTCGTTTCCTTTGGGGTGCACCGCGTGTACTTTTGGGCAAATGCGTCAATACTCTATGCCACCTAATGAATGTGAAATCAGGAGTGATTCAGTTTTATTCTAAATTTTCGACCACTATTCTAGTTTGAATCTGGAGCAAAATAGAACAAACTCGCTGGTTTCCCCAGCAGTGTTCTATTCATGTTTTTCAAATATTCAAATAATTGAAATCATTATGTTACTGCCAAGAAAGGCACCGGAATTGCAAAGTGGATTGATCCGTAGATAAAATGACGCATCCATACACCAAAACAATTGAAAAATATTTGAATCTCGTGATTCAATCGTGGTTCAAATCTGCAGAAAATAGAACGGAGCGTTATACCAGTTATATTTCTAGAACAGTTGCTGGGAAAATTAATGTTCCAGATTCATATTCAAACTGACAGCCCCGAACGATTTGAATCACTGCTGATTTTACTCTAATAATATTCATAAGTTCAAGACAAAATTTTCAAAACGACTTATCTGCTTTTGTAAACAAAGATTCAAACGACGATTTGACGAATCTGACAACTCTCCCACGCAAACCAACGCCATCAACAGGTAGCGAAAACCTTCACCTACCTATTGGTGGTGTTGGTTTGCGTGGGAGAGCTATCAGATTCGTCAAATCGTCGTTTGAATATTTGTTTACAAAAGCAGATAAGTCGTTTTGAAAATTTTGTCTTGAGTTATTGAAAAGTACACAGAAAGAAATGTTGCGGTGGAAACTACCATTCCGAGGGTTATTTTTAGAATACGCACCAACGATTTTCAGCAGATAACAAAACCGTTAACCGTGGTTTGGCGTTTCATTTCTGCTATAATCGGGAGACTTGGTTTTCGACGAAAAAGAAGAAGTAGATTTCGCCCAGAGCTTGATTCATCGAGGGCGACGCTGAGAGGGTAGTGACATTGTAAACCGATGATAATGTAAATCGTAACAATAGCTGTTGTTTCGTGTCAATAGTGACAACAACACAGCAAATCGTTTTCGATTATGCGGGAATTATGTTCTAAAACTGTGTAATAGGACATTATATTATTTTAATCTGCATGAAAAACAGTGCTCAATTTTGAGAAATAATAAGATTATTGAGTTTATAAAATTTTGTTCACAGTTGATTTGATAGATCTTATGGCCATTCTGCTGGCGACGATTTTGGCGTCAATTTGCTTTGCGGCGATTTAAAATCGTCGTGGCTGATAAGGTTGACAATTGATAATATCATTAGCTCGCACGAGTGATTTGCTTGCAACATCTGAAGGAGCCTGTGGCCCATAACCTGATAGCAGAGCAAATGAAAACTCGACTAGTCAGTTACAATAAGATTACTAGTGGTGAGTATAGATAGTAGAATCTATAGATGAGCGAAAGCATGGCTGAGTCGATTTTTTTGACCGTGCACATGCGCATATGACGTCACAGCCCTTAACATTTGCATTGACATCGTGACGTCATGCTCGTTTGGAGACACGTTTGACAGTTCGTTTGGAGACAGAGGATTTATCTTCGCTCATCTATATATTCCACTATCTATAGTGGTGAGTATGAGCCGTTATTTAGCCGTTCATTACTTGACACTTTACCTAAACATAAGGTGATTATACAATCAAGCCAAGTGATGAATTTCAAATTCACCATACGGTTTCTACTCCTATTATTAAAAGTTCAAATCTAGCGTAATAATTTTTGTACAATGCTGAAATAAAAGTCGCTTGTTCAGCACAAGTAAGCAAACGATCTACAGATGTTTCATCCCCATGGGCGATGTGGTTCTCTCAATTCGTGTTCTTGAAAAATCACTAGAAATAGCACGTGGTTTCCAAGATGGCCGATTTGTGGCTTTGTTGTATAACTACCTTAAATGACAGCGCTACGACGGTGATCAAAATACTCGCGCCCCCGCAATGATGCTCTTAGAAGAGCAAACCGAAAGTGAATTTATTAAATAATTTTAATATTAAATGTCTACTATGCTAACAAACGCTTACTATGCTAACTTTAATGAAACTCGTGTTTATTTCCGCGTACCAATAACCAACATACCTGTTTACCTGGTATGTAACCTGGTATGTATGGTAACCTGTTTACGCCATGACTCTCGCATGTGTAATCACAGGGCCGCACTCGGTACCAACATCTGTTACGAGAAAGCTTTCGTTCTAACTGGAAACCGAACTACAATTCAGGAACTTGCAGGCGGGTGCTAAGCTATCAAATTTTTGTTGCCACCAATCGAGCGAATGCCGACGGCACTAACACCAAGCCGTAGTCTATGAAAAATAAACACAGTGAGTGAGTGAGTGAGAATGTTCTGAAACGCACAAAGTTTGGATAATGCAAGAAACAACTGTTTCTGCTCAGCACAGAGTTTCTTCTACCAACATAATTATTTATCTGCATATTTCGCGTAAGTAATAAAGTGAAAACACTACATATTTACGGATTTGGTGTATTTTTGTTCGTTGCTATCTTTAATTTAATATGTGCTTTCGACACCACTCTCTCTTGTAAAAACGGTAAACAATACAAATTTTTACAAATGCCACCACAATTTATGATAGTATATGAGGATTTTGACATTGGAGTATAAATTTATGCGCCAAATAAGAGGGTACTGTCCTCGGTACTGTCATACTTGCCAAACTCCATATGAAAAAAATCCGTTGTCGCCCCTCTGGAAGCCTGTGTGCGATTTAGCGAGAAATTCAATAAGATAAAACTGACAAACGCCACGCTCTCTTTGTCAGAGAGAATGATTAAATCAAAGAACAAAGAAATAAATTTGCTTTATTTTCAATTGCTTTGTTGCTGACAGTCATGCTCTTCCTGACCCTGAATTCACGTTTGATGGAAATCTTGAAGAAGCGCTGAAGAATCAATCGGATCGAATCTGTTTCCGCATCATTCATGCCAATTCAAAAAAATCACAAAAGTATCTGAAATTTTATAACAAAATGATTCTACGTTCGATCATAGTACAGCGAATACTTATCAAATTCAAGAAAAAATAAGTAATATTTATTGTGGCCTTCCATGAACAGCGCACCCTACTAATAAATACTGCTTCGCTCTTGTCGTATCCATACAACAAACCCTCGTCCAGGCCAGTCACTTTTTAATGAAAACCGGCATCAAAAGCCGATGATCAAGAAGCGTGCTTATGCTCCACACACCCGTTTCAAATCACTCAGAGACTGAATAAAATTGTATTGCATACTCTTTTTTTCTCACGGAAATCTTACTCAATTTTAGTAAAAAGTGATGTGATTGTGATTTGAAACGGGCGTGCAAGAAACGAACAGTGAATTACCAAACGTTCTCTTCGCTCTATTCTCCTTTGCCAGATGCATGTTAGCTCTTTCATGAACATTGAGCATCATGTAAACCAAGCTTTTCATACTATTTTATTATATTGTTTTCCATTTAAACCTTGTTAAGGAAAAAAAAACAAGAATAAATATTAGATTATGAATAAACATATAAATAAACAAATGCTTCAAATCTCAAATTTAATTTTAAGCATATAAATACTCTACTTAAATTTAACTCTGTATTATCGCACAAGTGAGAAAATATGGAAGCGTCGAAGAATATGACTTTGCTGCAGTCTGAACGCCTCGTAATTATTGGATACCCTCTCACTTTCCAAATCGATAAATTTCGTGATAAATAGCCTAATCAGAGTAGGTTATTAAAGTAACCTGAGTTTGCTGGAAATCATTGAAGTTCATAAATATTTGTGAACTAGCGTAATTGTGGAACAAATTGGTAATTTTTGCAACCCAGTATTCGGAGGTGACTTCTTGCAAAGCGGGATTTCACGCACACCAGCGAATTCCGATAAGAATAATTCACCTATAAGACTTTTATTAGATAGATCGATTCAAATGTGTTGCTCGTGGATATCTGTTTGACAAGTTATACTATGTCTATTCCATGTCGCATTGTAAATTTTACCTGTTTTATTCTTCATTTACAATTTTCAATTAATATTATTCAATTCAATCCATACTACATTTCTAAGCATAAAATAATAGAGAAAACATGAACGAAAAGTGAAACGTTAAATACAAACATTATGCTGTGTTCGAACCTAATGGAATGTTTACGCAAAATCATACAAAAACATCACATGTAAATAATTGGGCGGCTCGGAACCCCTTTCATAAAATACCTTATTGCTTACTTACAAATAAATATGTTGTGCTATCTAATCCAATCTAATTCCATAATTTTTCTTCTCACTTGAATGAAAAGAAAGTTGAACATGAATTCTTGGCAAGTCAATTGAATTCAACTGAGTTGTGGAATTCACTTGCCCTGTCAAAACGTAGCATTATTGACCATTTCAAAAGTAATAGAGGTAATAAACTATGAAAGAAGATTGTCGCTGTCGTCACTGGATAGGGCGCTAAACGAAGGATAAGTCAGAATGTTTTGACAGTTGTATACCTAACATGTTTAAGGACGAGAGCACTGCATGGTTCCCATGGGAACCGTAGCGATAATCTTTCTTTATGGTTTATCACCTCTATTTTTCATATACATGCATCTCGAACTTAGCACTGAATCATGAGCAGATGAGCACGTTCAATAATATAAAAAGAGTGTCGTTCAAAGTTTGTATCCTGCTGTTTAGGTCGATAAATGCGCACTGCTAAGCGGGTTTGTCGGAAAGCGAAGAAATTGTGAAGCATTATTTTCATTTGTTATTCATTTATGATTTTATGATGCTTAAATTTATAGATCCTTGTTCAAATGATATCCATACCAATCATATGCGATGAAACAGTAAAACTGATTCCATCCATTTAAATAAAAGTATTCCTATAGGATCCAGCATCGTATTCATATAAGAATACAATACAAACGTACCACCAGTATGAGACGAAGATTTTCAAGCTTTCCCATTTCCTCTATCAAGGATATACATATAGCGATTGCTATGTCTCCCATTGATTGGTGAAAATATATAGTAGAGACTTTTCGCAACTGCACAGTATATCCTGGAACTCCCTTAACTCTCCGTATAGCATTACAATTCCCCTTCCTATTGTCTGTGATTAATCTCCCGAAGGTTGTGTAGTGCATTAGACACGATTATTCACCATTAAACAGAGCCTGAGATAGTTTTCGCTTAAAATATCATCCTTTGAAGTGCTCTGTGAAGTGCTAAGAAAATGTCAGCCACCCAACTACTTCAGGAATTGATAAAAGCATCTGAAAAAGCGGCAAACATAGCCAGGGTTTGTCGCAAAGATGAACACTTATTTGGATTACTTATACAAGAAAAACCTAAAGATGAGTCAAATTCAAGATTTGAACATGACTTTAAAACCTTGGCTGATTGTTTGATCCAGGAAACTGTTAAATATGACATCGGAAAACTGGTAACATATATGTTTATATTCTACAGAAACTACGTCTAAACAAATTTCAAATAGTTTCCAGAACTTCGAGCAAACATTCGAGGAGAAGAGAATCCTAATTTTACTAATGCTTGCGGAGATTCTGTTGTTATTTCAGTTTCAGATGATAGAAATGAAACTACGGAAAATCTTCAGAAGGTTGTATACATATTCAGCATTGAAACATGCAACAGTGTAAATGTTACGTAAACATATTTCAGGTTTTGAATGGTGACAAAACCGCTGCTTTACGTCTGGTCGAGGAGGTGTATCGAGAAATCGATTTGGATTATGACAAGTTGCAAATTCCTAGTGAATCCGTGTCACTTGACCATGAGATTTCTGAATTGGGAATTTGGATTGACCCAATTGATGCCACGGCAGAATATATTCAAGCGAAAGAAAAATATTCAAAATTTCAAAATATCATGGCGTCAGGACTGAAGTGTGTGACTGTTCTTATTGGCGTATTTGAGACTGTACAAGGCAATCCAATTATTGGCGTTGTGAATCAACCCTTTGCCGATGAACCAGAAACGAACGAATTTGAGGGGAAAGTATACTGGGGTCTTACAATTGGTGATTTGAAATACAACAATATCGTATCTATCGAAACTGAAGACAGAATAGCTGTTTTATCTCCTACAGAACAATCAAAATACGTAGAGTTTCTTAAGAAACAATTAAAATACGATATTGTATACTCATCTGGTGCTGGTTATAAAATATTGAAAGTTTGCACTGGAGAAGCAGAGCTGTTTTTGCTAAGCCGAGCTAACACTTACAAGTGGGATACTTGCGCCCCTCAAGCGATTTTACGTTCGTTAGATGGAGAATTGTTTGATTTGCAAGATACACTCGTGAATAAATCTCTGAAGAAAATTTCATATCGTGATACCAAGATCACTCGTAATACAGGTGGTTTAATCGCATATCGAAACATCGAAAAATTCAAAGATTTTCTCAAAATGTAAATAGAGCCCAAACCCACCTTTTATTGTATGCCACAAAGAAAAATGTATTGAAAAGAGTAAACATTATTAATCCCAATCAATTTATTGGAAATAGCGGCTGTTGGTTGTTGTCGTACTTACCATATTGAATGTTGAGCAATAGATAAATTACTTAACGTATACTGTCCCAGAGGATTATATCAAAATCCTAATGCCGAATATAAAATCGAATAGCTTACATTATGAAATATGTTATTGCTTATTTATAATTATAGATCTCAAAGAGTATATCGTATTCTGAACTAATAGTACAAAACTAAATCTCAACACATGATTCTATATTTCTTGCAAATTTTAAAATTGATTCTAAAATTATTCTAATAATATTTATGTCTTAAACTTCATTTCGATCATTATGTTTGTGTATATTTTCTTGGGACTCAATTCTAATAATTCATCTATATACCATGTTCCTATACTTTCAGCGTTAACTGACTCGGATAGAGATTATTGATTAGACCTATCCCTTTTGATTCCCATGGTTTTTGAGCCATCGTTATATATTGAGTCAAAATCCATAACGAATATTTAACATTTGATGTCTAAAAGTGATAAATCGATATTATTAAAATGCTGATAATATTCGTATTAGACAGAAGATGCTTTTCCAAATGATGCATTATAATACTAGCAGAAGTGTCAGCACTATCGAGATGGTACTACAATAACAAAGATATCGTTCAGAGAGTTGTTCTATAATCTGTGAATATGTTTAAAAATAGAATGCAATAGGGAAACATGATGCGTGATGCTATTTAGATGACTTTTAGATTGATGCATTTATTGTATTATGGATCCGTTATCCAGGTATCCGTTTCAGATCATGTAGCTGTTTTGCAGAAATATATATATATACAAGTATCGATAATCATTCAGCAAATGAGTGTTAGCAAGAAACGAATATTGAACAAGCATCAATTAGCGAAGCTTTAATGTATATTTAGAAATAGCTGGGCATTAAAAATGCCAGACAATGTTTATGGTGTAAATGTCATTTAACCAACACTAAATAAAATATTTGTGAAATCAAGATGCTATTGTTTGTTTCATTCAGTCAGCTTTGCAGCAATGTCATAGCTCTATGGATTTGTTAACTCATTAGACATCGATCCCAATTTGTCTGATCGACACGACGGGTAAACTGCTCGAGAGGATCATCCTCAACAAGCTCACCCCGTACGCAGAGGGTACGGATGGCCTGTCGAGAAACCAGTTTGGTTTTCGGAAGGGTAAGTCCACGGTGGACGCTATCAATTCAGTCCTCAAGACTGCAGTGGTAGCGATCCAACGGAAAAGGCGAGGAATTCGATACTGTGCGTTGGTGACACTGGACGTGAAGAACGCATTCAACAGCGCAAGCTGGGATGCCATCGCGCTCTCGTTACACCGGCTTAGCCTGCCGGTGGGACTGTACCGGATCTTGGAAAGCTACTTCCAGAACCGTGTGCTGCTATACGAGACCGATGCCGGTCAGAAAAGTGTTCCTATTACCGCAGGAGTCCCGCAAGGGTCAATCCTGGGCCCGGTACTATGGAACCTGATGTATGACAGGGTTCTGAAGCTAAAGTTCCCTCCTGGTGTGAAGATTGTCGGCTTTGCTGACGATGTAACCCTAGAGGTCTACGGGGAGTCAATCCCCGAAGTAGAGCTAACCGCAGAACACGCGATCAGCACTGTGGCGGACTGGATGAGTGCGAGAGGCCTTGAGCTCGCTCAACATAAGACGGAGGTGGTTATCGTCAGCAACCGTAAGTCGGCACAACATGCAGTGGTACACGTGGGAGACGTCGCGATCACTTCAAAGCGGAGTCTGAAGATTCTTAGGGTCATCATAGACGACAAGCTTACCTACGGTAGCCATGTCAAATATGCGTGCAAGAAGGCTTCGACTGCTGTGGCGGCATTATCGAGGATGATGTCCAACAGCTCCAAGGTGTGCGCCAGTAGACGTAGGCTACTGGTAGGCGTTGCCGCATCTATTCTTAGGTACGGCGGCCCGTCCTGGGCAAAAGCACTGGGGGTAACCAGTTACCTGCAGAAACTGGAGACTTGATGTGTCTCAGGGTGATATCGGCCTACCGCACGGTATCGCACGGCGCATCCTGCGTGATAGCGAGTATGATGCCAGTCGGGCTGGTCATCCGGGAAGACGAGGAGTGTTTTGACCTACGTGGCACCAGAGGAGCCCGCGAGCGTACCAGGGTGACTTCGGTTGCCAGATGGCAGCGCGAGTGGGATAACTCCTCGAAAGGTAGGTGGACCCACCGGCTGATTCCTAACATATCAAGCTGGGTGGGGAGACCCCATGGGGAGGTTCACTTCCGTCTGACACAATTCCTGTCAGGCCATGGCTGTTTCCGACAGTACCATCACAGGTTTGGGCACGCGGAGGTCCCCGTCTGCCCTGACTGCCCAGGTGTTGACGAAACTGCAGAGCACATACTGTTCGTATGTCCTCGTTTCGACGTCGAAAGAAGAGCAATGCTAGACGTTTGCGGCCTTATCCAGAGAATGTGTCAAGCGGTGGAGAAGTGGAACGCAGTCTCGACTGCAACCACTCAGATTGCCTGCAGCTTGCAGAGAATCTGGCGCGCCAAGCAGCAATCGACAAGCATCCCGGATAAAAAATATCATTAAAATATCATAAATTTTATTGTTACAACACCATTTAAAACATAGTTTTTACCATTGAATATAATGGAATTTTGACAATAAAATCACATGAGAAATAATGGTTTTCCACGATAAAATGAATGGTAAATGGGACTTTTACAATTAAAAAGGGGGGTTGTTATGTATCTTTACAATAAAAAAATCGAAAATTTTCCATACAAAATTTTGAGCAAAACAATTGATTTTACGGTTCTTCAATGGGCTGATTTCGAGCGACAAAATAATAGAAAACATTGTGTTTTAAATGTTTTCAATTACTGTTTCTATTGTTTTACAATAGAAATACAACAGGATTTAGAATACATTATACTCCAACATTACAATAAAAATACAATACAATTATTTGTTTTATAAATTATTTTATTTTCAATTCAATTTCAAATCAGTTTAATACTAAGGACACACCTGTGGTACTTGTGCCATGGTACAAGAGATCAAGAAAATTATTCCAAGACTATCTTTAATTAAGACATTAATTGGTATGGTATTCATTTCAAGATTCTTGTACCATGGTACTTGTACCACCAGTGTGTCATTAGTATAAGCTTCATTTTCACTCATTTTACCTCGCTTTGCTGTCGGGACCGAACCGAACTTTCTTCCAAAGTTTTATCTGTCAAACTAATTGATGCGTTGTTTAGCGCATCTTTAGGCGAATCCAGCGCACTACTTTCGAAGTTGGGTAAGTTGCCTGTATCTGGAGTAAAATCCAACTTCGGTATAAAAAGCGTACTAACTTTGTTCCGGATAGACAATACATGTAGTTATAAACCTGTGAAAAATATAAATTATAAAAGAATGTTAGTTTTATTACAAAAAATACGGCGAGAAGAAAAGAAAAAAAATACCTGCATCAGTTCTTATTATATCCCGTTGGTGAGATTGGCCAAGCATCAGTATATCATCATAAGCTTCATTTCTGTAAAGGAACAAGGATACATGTTACCAGGTATGTCATCAGGTATTATGACGATATTTTTTTTTATTTATTTTTTGTTCGGGATGAACCACTGCGTCCATTATGTACATTAAACTTTTGTGGTATAAGATTACGATTACCGGTGGGGAGTATAAGCCGTTTGCCAGCTCAGTATTATTACTTGACACTTTACCGGTCGCTACTAAACGCGCTAGGTGACCAAAATTGGCAGCGCGATAACACCGTTGCTATTTGATGAACTATCAATAATGTCAAACATCACCGGTACGGAATGCAGCCACCAAAATGATAACCGAAAATAGTAACCGATGCGAAAAAGTTTGACTAATCTAAAATGATAGCACGGCAAGTGTAATCAAAATACTCGCGCTCAGGCCCAGTAATGATGCTCTAACGCGCTCTAGAAATTTAGATACTTACCACGGTACAGAAACCATAGTGATCTACCGTTGCCCAGCACCAGAAACTGTAATGAAAAAGACACTTTCTGCACCATACAGTTTCATTATTTTCATCTCTTCACTAATTATAAACAAAACCGTACACGCTCAAATGAATACAGCCATTCTCCGAGTAAAATGATTAGCAAAAGTTTTTGTTGAATTCCAATTTTTATTGCATAACATTTCTAGACCTGCAATATGAAAATATATTACTTGAGAATCGTTGTTTTTATTCATTATTTTATTCGTTGTCATTATTCAATAAGCAAAGCTATTGTAATTTTATTGTTTTCAATTGTTATTCCAGCAAAATAATAAATCCATGACATATTCCAAAATTATATTAATTCAATTACATTAGACGAATTTCCAGATCATCCAAACTGAATACTTTCATAATTTGTTTAGTTTTTGGATGTGCAATGCCAAACATAAGCGAACAATAAAAATATAATAAAATGTATTGGTAACATTTAAATATATTGTTATGTTAATGTAAGTACAATAAAGATCTTTTACAACCATGAACATTTTACAATAAGCGTACAGAAGTTTGTATTGTTTACCACACAATCTATTGTATTTCAATGGGTTATGTCATTCAAGTTACTGTAAATTTTTATCCGGGATGACTAACTTGTGATTGGTTAGTTAGAGCGAAAGTGCCGAGAAGTGTGTGAATGGTCTGCCCATGCAGAGGTAATGGCGCAGCGGGTGGCAACCGAGATCGTCACCTCGAAGCATGGCAGAAGTGTGAATGAATAGGTGTATGTATGGACTGCACACGCCGCGCTGGGAGTAGCGCAGGAATGTTGGTTCCTACGACTACTGATACCCCGTGGCGTGGCAGAGGAGTGTGGGTGAGCATCCAAGTCAGACTCACATGGTACGAAAGGAATGAGTTGAGTTGAGTTGAGCTAGTCTCATATGGCATGAGCGCAAGGGATGCCAGAGGGAGTGTTAGGTCGAATGACTAGAGAAGTATGTGTCAGCGCGAACTGAATGAAAGAGGTGACACAAAAGTTAGACCCGCACGGCATGATAGAGGTGAGCACACAAGTCAGACTCATAGGAGCGTTAGCGTGTGTGCAAGCATGGAGTGCATGAGCGTGAATCAAGGGTTTGGGTGAGCATACAAGTTAGACCCACATGGCATGAGAAGGGTGGGCACACAAGTCAGACCCACACGGCATGACAGAGGTGCAACAGAGTATGTAGGGTGTGTTTGAGGGTGCGATAGAGCGAGCACCCAAGTCAGACTCGCATGGGACGGGTGCCTGTGTGAGCGAGATTGAGCGAGTACGTTTAGTACTGCCATCCCCCAGAAGTAGTACTGGGAGGTAGTTCCTGGGGAAACGATGGTGGAGCCCAAGGAGTTTAGTCGGTATTACCGGTATGGTCGAGTCCGACACTCCAGTATACGTCCGGCTGGTAGTTTGGCAACTACAATGCGCGTGTACTGGGTTAGTGTGTAAATGCATTCTCCCTTGTAAAAAAAAAGACGTCGATCCAGCATGCAACGTCGATTGACACTATCGAAAACTTTTTTCTTACGAAAAGTTTTGCGACTGAGGTGGGAATCGCACTCGCACTCCGCAGTACAATGCGATTAAAATTACGAAGACAATAGGCAAAGACGAGTGATGTTCGGGTGGCGGCTGATCAATGATTGAATGCGCAAATTGATCCTGACATGGAGAACAGACGCTCAATAAGATTTGCACCTCCGGAGAGCATACGACCATAGTTCCCACCGGGGTTGGTTACCCGATCTTCCCTAAGGTTGCTCGTATCCCGGCCAGCACCGCGGGGAGGTAGGGATAGGAGTTGCTTGGTAAGAGGCTAAGGACCGCGAGATGGGGTCTATTTTATTCCTTCAGGTACGCGAAGTACCAATGGTACGCTTTACCCAGCATTTGCCGTGCCAGTTAGATTGCGGTCCATAAATACTCTGGATTTGTATAATAGAAGTTCGCGGAACCCTTGGAATGGAACGACTGGTATTTTTGGCCGAGTTTTGCCTGGGAAGTTCACCGGAAAATACTCAAACAGACATTATTGCACACGCGATTTCATGGAATTTTGCAAATGACAGAATGCAAACAAAAATATGTTTACGTTATCCCGGCTTAGTATAAATTATAGTTCTTGACAGTATACTGTTTATACTTTATAAGGTATAAAAGTGAATAATGACTGGAAAGATTAATTTTAAATCCGTCACGGATTTATTTTATTTCTGAGTGTACGAACCAATCACCCAAAATGAGCAAATGAGCGCTGAATTCGGGTATACTACCCAGATACTGGGTACCAAAAACAGAAGTACCAAAAATGATGTTGGGTATTGTACTATTGTACCGCGGATGACAGGCGTTTCACTCTCCTGGTCCGCTACTATAGTATACGCCCACCAAATATTTTTTTGATTAAGGTTCTTATTTTCGACATTAGATGCCTTTCGCCATACTGATTTCCAAAAGTTAACTCCTAGTGTGCCGCTGTAAGCACGCTCAAAGCAGGCGATTCTTTGTCATTTTTAGGTTCAATTTGATTTTAATTCACGACCAAAGCCAAAGCCTAAAATAAATATCTTTTTTTCGATCGTAACATTTTTTTGCGTGTGTGGTGAAGGATTTCTCAACAGTGATTTTGAAATGATGAAGGAATCAAGTAAAGTGGAACAGATGACGCATGCAAGAATAGAAGAACCATATGGAAAATGAACTCCTTGCTTTTTGACATCTTGAAAACAAAAAAAAACTAATCACAAAATTTTGATTTGCTGACATTGAATGCATTTTTATACATATTTTCTTAAAAAAACAGTTTTTTCAAGCGTACAATTCTACTAAGGTAAAACTCACGTTACTGTTTAAAAAACGTTAAGTACTTAACTAATCGTTGATTCATATTTACCTTTCAATTTTACAGGTTCGAAAAGCAGCATAGCTAGCAAAAATGGACGATTTGATCACCTTGATTCGGACAGAAATTCCTGAGGGAAGGCAAAATTTGCAGGAAAGTTATACAAATTTGGAGCGAGTTGCTGAATACTGTGAGGACACTTACTATCGGTGAGTATAGAATCGATCTCGGCTCTTAATTTCACTTCTCAAACACTATCGTGGCTGCATTTTTTTGGATAGGTTTCATTTTTCAATGGGTGGGGTTTAGGGTGTTCCAAAAATACAAAAATGGAATAGGATCATTAAATGATATAAAATTTTTATATTATATGAACTTCAAAATAGTTTGAATTTCCAAATATAATTTAAACTAATATAATCCTAGTATGGAACTAACGTCTCTGAATTTTACAATTATCATTAGTTGCATACTAGATTCTCAAGTATAACCGAGGGTTTGAAGTGCATTTAATAAAGTTCTGTAAAAATAAATTAATTACTAGGAGCTATTAAATAACTGTGGTTATATATTACTTATTACGTGTTAAGAACATCTTTCTCATCAACAGATTCGAAGAGATTGAAATTTTTCTGATTCGCCCTAATATGGCGTTTTCTTAGTGCAGGAAGTGCAAATTTCAAAAAATTTACGCTCCATTTATTTCTTTTGCTTGTGATACTATTATTTTTTATCCTCATCTAATTGCAGTTCTGATAACAAGAAGGCGTCTCTGGAGGAAACCAAAAACTACACTACCCAATCGTTGGCTAGTGTTGCATATCAAATCAACACGTTGGCATACAATTTTCTACAGCTGATGGACCTCCAGGCCACCCAGATGGCCGAAATGGAGTCTCAAATGAATCACATTTCGCAGACAGTAATGATCCACAAGGAAAAAGTGGCTCGTAGAGAGATTGGTGTTCTGACGGCTAACAAAGTCAGCACGAGACAGTACAAGATTGTCGCTCCTTTAAATCCCGAGAAACCTATCAAATATGTGCGAAAACCTATTGATTATGGGTTGTTGGATGAGATTGGACATGGCATAGCTTTGACTAATAACAACCAAAAGAAGCACCGCATTTCCAGTCAGGGTTCAATCCAATCCCTCTCAGTGAACAATATTTCGGTTGGTCCGCCACCAACTACAAAGCCACCAACGCCACCGCAGATGACTCGCAGTGCTGGACACACGGGAACTCTCGGTAAGAACGCCAGCAATACGGGCACATTGGGCAAATCATCGAGAGAGTATCGCACCCCACCGGTGGTGATTCCACCGCAAGTTCCATCGCATTATGCTCCCAACTTTCCGGTTGGACATCCTCGACGTACGTCCGGTGGTGGCGGTGGCAGTGGGGAACGCGGCCCAGGCTACAGCGCTCTTCCAATGCCACCGAGTCAGATTGCGATGCACCATCCGCCGCAGGTGGGAATGGTTCACCCGCTGGCAACGACTCAGCACCAGTCGACATTCGATGAGCGCAATAGCATGCCACGTGAGTATTCTGTCTTATTTAGGTATTTGGATAATACTGTAGTGTGGGCTATGTAGCCGAGGTCTTTGGAGTTCCCACTAGAAATTCTTTAAAATTTGCATAGAAAATCCTCCATTTTTTTAAATTTCCAAAGTAAACGAGAAATTTTTGGAATTTCAGCGTGAAATGCAATTTACTTTTTCTTTTGAATTCTAATCTTTGTACTTTCTTGTAGCTCCACCGTCACCGCTTACGGTTACACATGAGATGCCCGATCACGGTCACATAGGCATGCACACGCTTAGTCGGAACATGCCGCGTCCGGGATCTCAATCTCCACCATTGCCACCGCCTCCTCCTCCCGAGGAGTCCGATCACGCTGACTTTGGACGACCGAGGAACACTCAAAGCTTAGTGGCGGCTATCGTTCCGGATGACCAGAACCTTCCCGGCTGGGTACCGAAGAACTACATCGAAAAGGTGGTCGCTATTTACGACTACTATGCCGACAAGGATGATGAGTTGAGCTTCCAAGAGAGCTCTGTTCTGTATGTGTTAAAGAAAAACGACGACGGGTGGTGGGAAGGCGTTATGGATGGCGTAACAGGACTTTTCCCCGGAAATTATGTCGAACCATGCGTATAGATTCAACTGTAAGCTACGATAATTAGTTTAGTTCGATCACTTTTATATTTTAATTTATCTCATTTCAGATTATCGATCGTAAACCAATTTAACATAATATAAACACTATAATGTTATTTAATTTCATTTCATATAAGCATAGAACATCAACAAATTCCAATATATGATACCATGCAATTTATTCAATCCACGTATTATCTATAAACTAACATTAAATCGAAATATACGATAGGCAGTCATCAATATTTAGAAAATGAGTATTTTATTGTTTTTCGAACGTATTCATGACTTTTATTGATACAATGAAAAAATAACTGAGCTCGGAGAGGAGTGAATTTGATGAATTATGTCGTAACAAATATTATATTTTTTTCCTATTTCCCCTCTTCCCTAATTAAATTTTATAATTTGATGGTTTCATTAGGAAGTAATATAATATTCTTTTTTTTTTCCAAAAAACTAAACAAAAACTGATGAATTGTGTGATTTTATCATTTAAGTGAATTATTTTTTACTTATTTCCCATCCCTTTCATTATCCAAATTTTAGCATATTGAAAGTTCCCTTCATGGCAGGGTTCCTTCCTAATTAGTAATCTAATCAGGAATTGGCATAACCTGATTGCACAGAACTAAACATTGTTTCAATTATACTAAATCAAATCGTTCCATCCGCTTGGCGACTACGATTATGTCGCCGTTGGTATGTAAGCGTAAATGAAACATTGCCTGCTGCGATCCAACGATAGAATCGCGGCGACTAGTTGAGTTGTTGCCGTCGCGGCGATGGAATCGCTGAGGTCTGGGAGAGCCATCACTCAGCAGAATTTCAACAAGATCCGAAGATGATGCAATTTATAAGATTTTTGAAAGTTTTATATGGAAGATGCGATTTGAAACTTCAATGGCTGTTATCTCAGTATGCGGAAAACAGTATTGGATTGATATGCGAGTAAGGGGATACAAGATAGCCAAATAGGGAGTCAAGGGGACTATACTGCCTATGATCGCATATCAGTCCCATATGAATTTTCGTCGTTTTCGAGTTAGCACCTGTAACGGTCATTTACATCATAGTATTATCAAATGCAGCTGTAAAATAGGCATGTTTGTTCATAAAAAGTCGAAAAAAGAAATCAAGCCAGTTCGTTCCAGATGAAAAATGACCGCATATGAGTCCCTTTTTCTATGATAATGGGATTCATATGCGGTTATTTTCTGGATAGGACAAGTAGGCTTGATGTTTGTTCCTCATTTTCTCCATTCGAAGTTTTTTCATATGGGACTGATATGCGATCATGTGCAGTATATATACTTACAAAATGTATTCAACTGACGTTATAGTTTAGTTTTTACTAACGATAATGCGTTTTAGCCACAAACATGCAGTAGGTCTACTGAAATAATAGTTTCATTCTATCTGGTAGCAACATTAGTTTGTTCAAAGTGTAACAATCACGGCTATAATTGAAAAAAGTTCACAGATTTATAAAGCCATATAAGTACATGATTTAATGGACGTTTTGTTTCCACGTGTAGTGTCATCAATTTTTCGCCACCATTTATAAGCCGAGATATCAGATTTAAATGCCATTGATGGTTCAATTTAAAGCTTTAGAGAGATATTTTGCGAGTCAGATAAATCATCCAAATATTCTTCAATCATCGCTCGATGTGCTCTGGGTGCTGCCATAGCTGCTGCGCAAACGGTTGATCGACGGAAGCTTTGGTCCCACAGGCGGACCCATCACTCGATCCGGATTAATAAGGTTGCCTTCCGCATCAATCGGAGGTAAGGGCGACGGGGACCAATCGGAGCTCGAACTAGAACTGCCGGGTGAGGTCATGCTAAAAATGTGAATTATTGTGATACGTTTCTCTTGAACAATCCACATATGTAGAAAAACTCACCCTCGCTCTCGGAGGGGAATTGGAGGCAACTTGCTGTCGTAATAGTCGCGACTAGCTGTGTAGAGTCCACTGTTGTAAGTACTGGCGTGAATCTCTTGCTGATATAGTGCATACAATTCTCGAAGGTCATCTGGAAGTTCAACTTTTCCTTCTGTAATTATGGAATTTTTTTTAGGGAAACCAAATGAAGTAATTAAAAGCCAACAATCATTAGGAAAAAATAACCTTCTATGATTCTGCGTTGTGTGCTAATGATATCCTCGCATAAGCGTCTCTGACGTTCTGCTCTTAACAACTGTAAATCTCTTCGTCTGAGTTCCGCTTGTCGAGCTAAGCGTTCCGCTTGTAGGGAGACCTATTGGGCGATTTGTTCAGTTAACGATATCTCATCAAATACATTTGTTCTATTTCACCTTATCCGCTTCCAATTCGTGTACTCTACATAACAAAGACAATAGTTCCCTTTCTTCGTCACTGCTGATTCTCTCCGGAAGTTCCTGATACATCAAAATGCGCAAATCAAAAATAATCGTACATGTTAATCGTAATTCGTAATCGTATTTATCAAACGTAATAGTTTATGTTGCGAAGTAATGTTCTGGCGTAAGGATAATAACAAAAGAAACACGATTATTTGAGCAAAGCATAGCATAGTCACGGTGTACTTCATAGATTGGACACTAGGAATACTCCCCATCAACCAAAAGTTCAGATTGTACTTGTGGAGTGTACAGTGACTATAATAACAGTGCCGTCAAGTGTCAAAATTGGAACAGAATCATCTGTCAGTTCCATACAAATGCGCGTTCCAAACGAGCAGGAGACCTGTCAAACGTAGCTTATGACGTTACTCTTCTTATAGGACTCTAGTGGAGTGAAAGATGTTCACGCACTTGGTTCGAATCTAGCTTCATTGTTCATAAACCGAACTTAACTCTCAAAATTAATACATTTAATAAACTTGAAAGTTCAAGAGAAGTTGCTTATTCCTCTTCATCTGGACTTTAAAGTTCACGTGATGTTACTGAAATTATGGTTCCGAACTTCTAATAAGAAGTTCGGTTCAAGTATTAACCGAACCTCTAATCAGCTTGAAAAATCAATATTATTCCGAACTATAAAGTTCACAGCTCGCTACTTTGGAGCTTGTTCCGAAATTCTAATCACAGAGAAACAGACGTATTCACGCAACACATGTTTCATCGTCTCCTTTTGACCGGTGGTTTTTTTTGTTAGTAGTCGATTGGCCATCGATGGCGCTTCAATCGATTTTACTTGTGTTTGACGTTTGCTCACTACCGCCATCTGGTTTCCGATTGATCACACATATATGGGCATTTAGCATTGGGCGATAATGTTTTCGTGACGATGATTTTGATTGCATTTTGTTCTAAGTGAGACGTCTGTTTCTTTGTGATATAAGTATGGCGAATCCAGTATCCAGAACGTTGCAACAGCAGGAAGGGTACGATGGGCAAGGCATGTTGCAAGAATGCCGGACAACAACTTTACAAAGATGGTGTTCGCTTCCGACCCGGCAGGTACAAGAGGTATTCCGGGCTCAGGATCGTGATCCCGCCGCGTAAGCTTGACAATGTCCTTCCGAAGGGCGGCCGATGTACCATCGATCTCCTTGGCTTGAGTTGGGCAGTAGGCTACGATGAGGGTGACGACGGAAGTGTACGATGGAAATCTACCCCAACGGCCTCGATGATTTTGAGCTGCAGACGATAATTGAGCCACACTTCCTCCCCTTACGTTGGACCAATCGAGTCTCACCGCACGGAAGACCGGAATACGTACACTCACCTCGGGCTTCAGGTGCGTTTCCGTGATGAAAGCCACGTCGAACTCTCTCTCATCGAGGGAACCCTCAAGCTCAACGATTTTGCTTTTTAGTGAGCAAACGTTCCATTGACCACCCTTGTAGCCATTTTCAATGCCGAACATGCCCAGGGTAACGAAGATCTGGTCGAAGCGTTTTTTACATCCGCGTATAGTCGCATTCGGAACTAGCTGCTCCGATGTGTAGAGTGATGGGTCGCGCTCGGCCGGAAGGGGCTCATTGTCCTGACGACGGAATCCAGGGGGAGGAAGTGGGGCTCATTCACTGGTGGATGGAGCGTGTGGTGTTGAAGCTTGAATCGATGTTGCAGCGCGGCCGCTAGCTGTTTGTGAGGTTGCAAAGGTGGAATTATTGGTATCGCTCGTCGGGGAGCTAGGATGGCCGGGAAGTTAGCCTCGTTGAGAGTCAAGGCCTTCTTCCGGGTTTTCAAAAACGCCGCCCGCTTTAGACAGTCCTTGGTTGTAGCCCAGTGTTTGTTGCCGCAGTTGGAGCATTTGGGATCAGCCACCTCGAAGTTGCCCGAGCACGAAGTTGAAGCAGTTGAATGGTGCACTAAGTGACGTTGCGGTGCACTGGTTGATATCGCTCCCAGTCAACGACGGTGTAATTTATAACGCCGACCAGCTTCAGGTCCTTCCACGTGATGGAACCGTGTGGACTAAGTAAAGCTGGTCGCGATATCTCTTCGTCTTGCCGTGACAATCGATTTTGTGCACGGCCACTGGCTTCAGGCCATAGCTCTCGTGCTCCGTAATAAGATCTTCTTCCTTCGTGTCGTGAAGCCCTCGCAGCAAAGCCTTGAGCGGGTTCGTGCCGAGGTGGTCATGAGTGTAAAACTCCACGAGGAACTCCACGACGGACTGATGATGGTCTTTGTTTGTAGGCATCAATTGCACGTCCTTGCTGCAAAGCCGAAAAGTACATTTCAGCCCCTTTGCGATCAGCTGGCTTATTTTCGGGCGAAAATTCTACGGATCGTCCTTCACAAACACAGGCGGGCACTTCTCCTTCCGCTCCGGTTGCACCTGCGGCAGCTGCGATTGCTGCTTCTTTCGTTTCTTCGGCGGATTGCCGGTATCGTCGATTGGCAACGACGAATATACGTTGCTCTGCAAAAGCTGCTTGGAGGGGTTACCCGCGCCTCCAAGAGCAGTGCGCTTAGGCACCTTTCCCGCGACCGAATCGGCCACCGAGTCTCCCATGACAGGTTCGGGAGAAAATAACGCCAATGCGACGAAACGAAAACGTAAACAGATCGAAGCGAACGATCGAGAAAAAACACTTGGAAAAAATGCGCAAGCAAAAAGCACGTCCATATGCGCTGTTGTCACAAACTGGAATTGCATCTCCACTCCATCCACCAATCCTTTCGATCGAAAAACGCTTGACATCCATGTCTCGGTACCAAGTATGTTGACACTGTGCAGTTTGTTTCTTTTCACCGCCATACCCGCTTCCGACATCTTAGGCACATACTGATTGAGGCAAGTTTTACAAACACAACAATCCCATCATAGGCACACTTCACTTCACCACAGTGATTACCCAAGTAACCAAAAGTTCCTTTAAGCAGCTCAGTACTCTTAAAGGAACTTTTGGTTACTTGAAAATAACATCGAATCCTTTCAACGCGAGCTTGTGGATTGAAAACATTCGCCTTCCAAAACTGGAACAAAAAAAACGTAATCCAACATAACCGCCATGCGCTTGCCTTCACCGTTCACTTCAAACAGTACTCCGGTTCCGCAACCAGCTGATTTCGTAATAGTACCATCTGCCAGTGTCACTTCAATCACCATATCCTTCTTGAACTCAGTGAAGGATCCGCGATCATTTGTCATGTGGCAAGTGCATCAATCACATCGCCTGCGAGGAAACACACCGCTCCAACAACATCACTGTTATCACACTCCGATCTTTTCGCGGATTTTTATACTAGCCTGCTTCGAGTGCTGCCCTGGAATTGGTTTCAACGATTCTTTCGAATTCTCGTCCTTTTTCGCTTGCAGGAATTTACGTCAATTCCGGCGAAAATGCCCCGCCTGATGACAGAATAAACATTTCTTTTCGGTCTTGGTTTTGATTTGACGTTAGTTTGTAGAGCTTTCTCCTCCTTCGGCAAATTGTTCTGCTGACCCGAGCGCTTATGAGGCTCACCCAGTTCAATGCCTGCATTTTCGAGCCGTTCGTACAGGTTTTCGATCTGATCGATCTGTTTTTCCACGTCACCTCGTTCAACTAAATTCAACGCACACAGCTGCTGGAGCAGCATAGCTTGAATTCCTATCATCGGTTTTATACTATGTATACTTGTATCCACATTTCCCGCGTCATTTTAGCCTTCTTCACAAACCGCAACTGGCTGTCTTTTACGAACCAGGCATTTGTCGTACGCGACTTCCGGTCGTCTTCCACCTATTGCACATTGCACCCATTGGTTTCGGCTTGTTGATGACATCCCAAACTTCCTCCCGTTCAAGCAGGGTCTTCATACGATACTTCCAAGAGACGTATAGTCCCTTCGCCCCTAGAAGCTGCCAACCATGTTTCGACGCGTACACAGGTGTTCGTGGCGTGTATATGGATGTGAAGAAGGAAATCAAATATTTTATAATGGAAACAAAAGCAAATGCTCGGGCAAATGTTTCCTGTGTTAGATGGATAGACACCGACTGGACATATTTTTCAAACGGGAACAACGCCACGATACCGAGATAGGTCAAGAAAAGAAAATCCGTGAAAGTGTTTCATACTCTGCTATAGTGGTGGAAGAGGTTTCTTCCGACAACACCTGGACATGAATCATAGAAGGAAGCGCCCGATCTCGAAACGGATGTGCCCAGCCCGACGAGAGAAAAAACGTTCCAGGAAAAATGCAAGTGATAGCGATTGCCAGGCTACAACATGTGCAAATCACCCGGTGAGTGGATGTCTAGAAACAAAAGAAGATAGAGGAACTTAGGACCAGTAGATGTTGCAGCTCCGTTGAGTTGTTTCTACGACATTTAAGCCGAATTAAACATTCGAAAGTTACGAAACTGGTGAGCGTTTCCGAATATCCATAATGTTAACACTATACGATATTCTTGTACCTTCGCCGCAAAATCGTACGGCACGAAAAATTCGTCTCGTTATTTAGGTCGGTTTGCAAGATTTGTACCAATAATGATCCAACTCTAAAGGCTACTATTCTGTGTCTTAGAGTCTGTTTTTGAGTTCGCATGCCTTGATTTCTACATTTTTTAGCATTTACCTGTGAAAAATCAATGCCACAAATACATACTTACATCTTCTAATGCTACGCCCCTTTTTCTGCATTCTTCCAAATCATTTTCAGTAGTAACCCGTATCTCACGATATCTTTTCACCTCCTTCTCTATAGCGGAGAGCTCATTCCAAGCAGATCTCAAAGCAGAATTTCCCTCGGAATCAGAATCTAAAATGACTGTAAAATGTATCGATAAAGGTTTAAAAACGTTCTCCTGCATTCAGCAACTTACCATCATCTTCATCCATCCGATCGTACAACTTGCCTTGCCGACTCTGCCAGTGTGATATAACCATGTGCTGGCGCTCTGAATCCAGCTCCAAACCCAGCAGATGACTGTCCGCTTCCAGAAGTCTCCGACGAAGTCTCATCTGTTGCTTGAATGTTTGCACAATTTGCTCCCGAAGGTATTTCAGTTCAACTTTTTTCTGCTGTTCCTCGGATGAGTTTTCCTGTTCCGGCCGTTGCTGTCGCTGAAGAGCAGCTCCGCTCCGTGGACGATCTGATAGCATTTTGCTCTTCAATCTGCTAACCTCTTCGCGTAGTTCGGCAACCATGCCTTGATAATGTGCGATCGGAAGTTCGCGGTTTTCTTCTAGGATCGTAGGGTTTTGTAAGCGAGTTGTAATGTGATTGGCTCGATCTGCATAAACTAATGTGTTTTTAGTTTCGTCTCGGTGTTTTGCTTCTGGTGCTACGTGTGCGATCATTACCGTCTTGCAGCGACCACTAAGAGCCTCTTTAAGTAACCTTGTTAGCTTGGAGTCGCGGTAATTGACATAGCGTGCACCGCCCGCTAGGGCGTTGATACAATTCCCAAGCGCAAGTAAGCTGCGGTTTATGTGGGCTCCTTCTTGAAGACGTTTACCACGGTTCTTTGTTTTACGAGCTCGTTCTGACCCGGCTAGATCCGTTAAGAATAGACGGCCTTGTTTTGTTCCAATAGGTGTCTGGTTGAGCACAGTGATGCTGAGTAGAGCATGGCTACGCGAAGAGGTTTGATTGGCTGCGGTCGGCTCCACTGTTCGTGCCCTATTACCCTTAATCAGTAACTGGATGACTTCATGTCGGGAAGTGGTAGATATTTCTGAGAGTCCAGTTACCAGTTGGTTACCTTTATTGTCCTGCAATTAGAATTCAACAGAAGGAATAATTTAAAAAAATAATATCTATTGCGAGGCTCTATTCATGTCTAGTTGTGATGTAAATGGCCTCTGTCTTTTCCGCAATCCCGTACGCACTCACCTCACGTAATTCTAGTGGACCACCTGGATTGAGCAAATCTCTAATTAACTCATTGTAAATTTCTAAATATGATAGTGAAATCTGAAAAAAAGCAGAAGAACAAGTATTAGGACTGAATATTAATTTTGTTGCATTTGTTTTCTTCTAATTTAGCAATACGTAATTGATGGATTACACTGCGCAACAAATTATGAAAAAAAATCTCGCTTCAAGATGAAACCAAATTTTCGGTTTTCGGACTGAGGTTTGGGGTCTCTAGTGACCCCTGGTGAAAGAATTTCTGAAAAAATTGGAACGCAGCTTTAAAATTCAAGACGCAAGTTTCACCGGAGTTTCACCGGAGACGCAAGTTTCACCTCAGCCCGGAAACATCGCATAGGATTCGGGTAGTAGTTGCGCGTTGGGCAGCGAGACCAACCGAAGTTGATATGCTCCGGGATGACGGTTCCTGTGATGGTTAGAACGATGGCGGGAGTGTTCACCAGCTTTCCAGTCAACACAAGATCGTATATGATGTCACATAAGATGTTAATGTGGAGGCCATATAGCTACTTCCCCATATAATACACCCAAAAAACAAATCTGACAATTATTGTATAAAATCTGGGCATATTCAATTCTGTAAGCTTTTTATACAAATATTGTATTAAAATAATACAAATCTGTATTATTTCAATACAACAATTGTATTAAAATCTTCCAAAATTGTATATGCCCAATTATTATACAGTTTCTGTAAGGTTCTTATGCAGAACTGTATTAACATCTGCCATCCGCTGTTTGGGTGTATGTACATATATCGTCTCCACTTTAGCATCTTATGTATACGAATTTTGTGTTGACTGGGTTACCGCCTTGGGTCCTTTTTTGAAACGATAAATTTCCCGGACGCCCTGGTCACGGAGCTCGTTCAGGAGATAATCGTCCGGGAGGTCAGTAGCATCGTAGCACGACACTACACATTTAACGACGTTGAGGTGTGGGTGCACACTCTCACATACATTTGCGCCAATAAATCATGCCTGTTCTATCAGATCTCTAAAGTGCGGCATCTATACTGAAGCGGCATTTCACCCGGATATATCCTATCTCTGAAAAATCACTGGACTACTACAACATTTATCGGCCCTTTAACTACTACAATTGTTTTCTTCTTCCGCGATTCTTGATACTGGTGCCTCCTTATAGCTAGCGCTCTTGGCGGGGACCTACCTGGCCAACCGCACGCCACACGGTTAGAAAAAAGTACCTAATACAGTGTTGACCCGATTTTCACACTCCCCGATTTTGTCAGACCCCGATTTTTTCACGTTTTCGACCCGATTTTGTCACCCTAAAAAAATTTCAAAATTTTAGTCATTCTTTTTATTTCTGTAAATAATACCGCAAACAACATTCTGTAAGCATTTTCGACAAGAAACGACGGGTACCAAGTGAGTCGTCTCACTTCTCACTTCTGACTGTGAAAAGTGAGAAGTGCGAAGTGAGTAGTGAGACATCTTACTCACTACTCACTTCACACTTCACACTTTTTACAGTGAGAAATGAGGAATGAGAATTGAGACGTCTCTCTTCTCACTCCTAATTTCTCGCTTTCCTAATGTCCTATTCAGCCAAATGACCATTTCGGCCAAATGGCCCTCTCGGCCAAACGACCCTTTCGGCCAAATGACCATTTTTTTGTCAAATGACTTTCGGCCTAATGGTCTGTTCGGCCAAATGGTATATTCGGCCTAACAACTTTCGGCCTAGTGGCATTCGGCCAAACGACCCTTCCTCACTTAGGAAGGCCTCTGCAGGCTTGTAAAATGTCATCTGCATGTCATTTGACTAATTTGCTCATAACTTTCATCACAAGCCAAATTTATTCCATAGTTTTAGATGTACTCATAACGCTTGAGTAGGGCTATATTTTTGACCAAGGGTTTTACTTACTTACTTATGGATCCTGTACACCTCCGGTGGTGCAAAGGGCCGACTTGAAAGATCTCCATCCTGAGCGATGCCCGGCTATCGCTTTAACCTGTTGCCAGGTTAGATTTCGGTCGACTTCTTTTATTTCTTTATTGAGGCTTCTCCGCCATGAGCCTCTGGGTCTGCCTCTGCTGCGATGTCCCGCTGGGTTCCAGTCTAATGCTTGCTTACAGATTTCGTTTCCGCCCCTACGTAGAGTGTGGCCGACCCAGCCCCACTTCCGATCCCGAATTTCTGTTGCTATCGGCCTCTGGTGACAACGACGATGGAGCTCGTTGTTTGAGATCCAGTTGTGAGGCCACCAGGCCCGAATTATATACCGCAGGCATCTGTTAATGAACACCTGCAGCCGTTGAGTGTTCTCCACTGATACACACCATGTTTCGCTAGCGTATAACAGCACAGATTTCACGTTAGAGTTGAAAATTCGTATTTTGGTGCGTTCACTTATCTGCCTGTTTTTCCAGATATTTCTTAAACTCGCAAAGGCAGCCCTTGCTTTCTTGATCCGTGCGCCTATGTCGATCTTGGTACCGCCGTCTGACGCCATTTGGCTACCAAGATATTGGAAGCTTTCAACATTCTCCACTGGTTGCCCAAACCGCGGGCTGTTATGGCAGCCTATAACCATGGAGCACTTAAACGACTTCGAATTGGCGGATGACGTTGCACTACTCGCGCAACGGCGCTCTGATATGCAGAGTAAGCTCAACGACCTTGCCGATCGCTCCTCCTCGGCAGGTTTAGTCATCAACGTCAACAAAACCAAATCGTTGGATGTAAACACGGTGACCAAGGGTACATTGCTCTAAATATTACATATGAGGCTGGAAAGTGAAAGCTTTCCAAAATGTCACGTGTCATTTGACATAATGTCATTTGAATGACATTTTGCCTCCCACGCCCCAGATGACATATTTACAGCAATGTCTTGTTAGACAAAGGTGTAGGCACATTTAAGCGCTATAAGTTCGTCATACCTCAGGAATGATGGCTACCTTCAGAAAAATGTTCTGGGAAAATTATACAACCGAATGCAAATGACATTTTACAACACTACCTCTGGTTCCCCAACCAGTAAAGAACTGGCTTCCAACCAAAATTCACTTTTATAAAGAAAATCAAATACATATACCTGAAAGTCTAGGCAATATAATCGGGTCCCTCCTTAGCCGTGCGGTAAGACGCGCGGCTACAAAGCAAGACCATGCCGAGGGTGGCTGGATTCGATTCCCGGTGCCGGTCTAGGCAATTTTCGGATTGGAAATTGTCTCGACTTCCCTGGGCATAAAAGTATCATCGTGTTAGCCTCATGATATACGAATACAAAGATGGTAACCTGGCTATGAAACCTCGCAGTTAATAACTGTGGAAGTGCTTAATGAACACTAAGCTGCGAGGCGGCTCTGTCCCAGTGTGGGGATGTAATGCCAATAAGAAGAAGAACATAATCGACAGCAGAAAACTTGGAAAAATCGTCGGCTTGGGGTGTTACTGTCAACTATGGTAGACAGTAAACTTGAATAAAATCCAAATCCTTTTTTTTTTTTAAATCTTTATTTTGGTGTTTTTTTTATCCAAATCTTAATTAATAAGAAAATTAATAAGAAAATTAAACAATCAGTTTCGTTTGTGCTTTGTATTGGACATAAAACGATCGCGCGATTATCTAAATGTCCGGTTCTGTGGGGTCCGGGTGGGTAAATTAATAAGAAAGTGAAACAATCAGTGCAGGTTTGTTCGTGTTTTGTAGGACGTAGAACGATCGTAGATCGCGTTAAGCAGGACGATCAGCCGGTCATCAAAATTGTGTTCTGCTTTGTGCGGTTGAGTAAATTAATTAGAAAGTTAAAGTTTAGATCGCGCCCAGACATGTTTTCTTCGGGAAGCAGGACGATCGGTCGGTCATCGAAACTTTGTTCTGATTTCATCGATTAAACTACACGCTATACACGGCATACCGTTTACCAAAACGAACCCTGCCACACTCCCTACCCCATATATCCAACATCCCAGTGATTTCTCATGGAAGTGCAGATGACTCGTCAGCTTCTATCCATTGGCGTAACTAATGAAAAAGTCTAGGGGGGCTAACTTTTTTTTAAACTTTTCCTTTTTAACACAGAAAGTTTACCATTTTCGCTCAATTCAACTGATGTATATTGTTGGTCTACCAGATATCAATGGACGACTTAAATATTTCAAATGATGTTCATCAACGCTCGGCCCTGTTAAAAAATCTATAAATCTCGTAGGATTCCCAAAATCCTTAGTAGGTTCGCTCGCCTTAAATAGAATGTGAAGCACGGTCCTGATTTTTAAAGGATTTTTTTATTTGATGTGAACCTAGAATACATTATAAATTAAATATTGGATAAATTAGTTGATAAACTTTTTGCACCAGCTTTCAATTCAGTGGCCTGACAATTCCTACGAGCTTTTAAACGGCGATCTGACCACAACAAACTAACCTCTCTTTTCTGTTAGAATAATTTCTAGGATGATTTAAAAAAATCAGAAAAATATATAAAGCTCTTTTAGTGGAATGAATACATTACTAGTGGAATTAAATGGAAAGTACTTAATTCGTCTTAGACGGTTTGTTCGTGAGTGGACTGTATGGGAAACCTCAACATAGGCGGACCGACGGAACTCTCCGAGAAAAACCAAACCATGGAAATCGGATACCGGATAAAACAAGTCCTTTTCTTAATTTAACTTCAACGATAATTTATTTACAACTTATTTACATTACTTCGTGATATTCAACTTCACTTCTTGAATTTGCAACACGTCTCAACGAGTGGGAAGCACGGCGTACAATGATGGTGTCTTCCTTCTGGGCTGGAAAAACATCCTTTTTTCTATTCCCTTTTGGCGCGCTCCTTGCGCGCTCATTTCGCGCTGTTGCGTTGTGGCTGCGTCAAATTCTGCTTCCTTCGTGCAGCTGCGTGTGGTTGTGGAATGTATCGCAGGCTGCGGTTGAGCGATACGCTGTATCATCTTATTCGGCAGGGACGGCTCGAACATCCTCCCCCGCGTATTCCTTGCACTCATTGTCCAGTATAGGCAAAGGGGCCAGTTTGTGGATTGGACGCTTTAATAAACCACCTTTGGTTCGAATATCCACAACCCGGACGAATCCATCTGATCCCAAATACGAGTTTTCCACCTTGCCCATTTTCCAATATTGTGGTGGTAAGTTGTCATCCTTGATCAGGACAACCATTCCTGGTTTAATGTTTTCTTGCCTCTTATTCCACTTATTCCGTTTTTGAAGCTCCAATAGGTACTCTTGTGACCATCGCTTCCAGAAATCTTCTCGCAGACGCTGGACATACTGCCAACGAGACAGACGATTGACTGGAATACCCTCGCAGCTTGGCTCCGGAATAGCCGTCAAAGGTCGATCGATCATGAAGTGACCTGGCGTCAACGGCTCGAGCTCCGATGGATCCTCGGAAGGAGCATACAAAGGCCGCGAGTTTAGCTGAGCTTCGATTTGGCAAAGCAAGGTTGAAAACTCCGACGTGTTTAAAAGACTCGATTGACATTTCTTCTTCAAGATAGTCTTAGTGCTCTTGACTCCTGCTTCCCAGATACCACCCATGTGCGGCGCATTTGGTGGAATCATCTTCCATTCAATCTGCCGAGGCTGACAGAACTCAAAAATCTTGAGAGTTGTTGCTTGCTCCTTAAAAAGCTTATATAGCACGTTGAGCTCGTTGCGAGCCCCGACGAAATTTGTCCCATTGTCGGAGAAAATCTGTTCAGGGACACCACGTCGAGAGACGAACCGCAGCAAGGCAGCAACGAAGGCATCGGCTGACAGGTCTTCCACTAATTCCAGGTGAATGCCCTTCGTTACCATACAAACAAAGACACTAATGTATCCCTTTACAGGTGCTGCTTTTCTTCCAGTCTGCTTAATTAGGATGGGACCCGCAAAATCAACGCCAACCTTCACGAAAGCGGGAGCTTTATCACACCTTGCAACCGGAAGATCCCCCATGAATTGAGTGGCACACGGAGGATTTAACTTGAAACATCGCACGCAATTTCGGGTTACCTTGCGCACAGCAGAACGAGCTCCCACAATCCAAAATTGGCGACGTAATTGAGCCAGCAAAGCCGAAGGTCCAATATGCAAATTCTCACGATGAATGGCTTCAATCAGACGATGGACCATTTTATCTTGATTAGGCAAGATCCACTGGTGTTTAACGCCATAGGGTAAACTCGAATTTCGCAGTCGGCCACCAACACGAATCATTCCATCGTCAAGAAAGGGGTTCAATGTAGAGAATCTTTTGCAGTACTCACCAGACTCGATGATGCCAACTTCCTTACCAAAATGCTGCAACTGAACCACCCTGACGATGAGTTTCAAGGCGGTACGCATCTCTATCACTGTTGGAAACCGCTGTGTGGTTCTCTGCTGCTTAACCTTTTGTTTCGCGTTCTGGCAAAAACGCAAAACATATGCCAAAACTCGCTGCATCTTCCTGAAGGACTCGAACTTAGAAAATACAGGCAACTTCTCCAACAATACCACCGCAGAAGAAATAGTGGCACGCCGTAACTCTGGAACCTCTTCATCGGACAGTGGACCTGGTGCCACCACCTGATATTCTTCACTGCGCAGGAACAAAGGACCATTCCACCAAAGATCATTCTTCTCAAGACTACTAGCAGATTGGCCACGCGACACTATATCGGCTGGATTATCCAGCGTATTCACATATCTCCACTTATGTCCAGTAGCGGTAATTTCACTTACCCGGTTTCTCACAAACACTTCCAAGCGTTCCGGGTTTTTCGCTAGCCAAGCTAGCACCACTTGATTGTCTGACCACATAGTGACATCCCGAAAGGGCAGCGCTAATGCCGCCAACACCTTTTTCACCAAACGGCTCAGCAAAAGCGCTGCTAAAAGTTCCTTTCTTGGAATCGTCAGCACAGTCTTAGGGACGATTTTGGACTTTGCACACAACAACTTCATCACCGCAGGTTGTCCAGGTAGAATTGACCTGATGTACACACAGGCGCCGTATGCTTCCAATGTTGCGTCACCAAACCCATGCAGCTCAAAAGCAATGGCCCCAGAGACCACCACGTGACGAGAAAGTCGCAGCGTCGTAACACCACTTAACGCACTCAGGAAATTATCACACTGTTTCTTCAGTTCACCTGTGAGCTCGTCATCCCACTCTAGCTCTTCCTTCCAGATATTCTTTATTAGAAGTTTGCCAATTAGAATAACTGGCGCCACCAGACCCAAAGGGTCAAACATTCTGGACACGAGCGACAGCACTTGTCGCTTCGTTGTATTACTTTACTTACTGTTGAGAGAGACACAAACTGCAGAGCGTCCAAATCTGGGTTCCACATAAGGCCCAACGTTTTAATCACTGCACTACCACCTTCGTCGATGCTGACCAATTCGTCCCGCTCATTCTTAGGAATCCGCTCCAACAACGTAGGATTATTGGAAGCCCACTTATGCAGAGGAAATCCACCAGTTCCAAGCATATCAATTAACTGCGTCTGGGCTTTGCTTGCTTCATCCAAATCATCGAAACCGAACAAAGCGTTGTCCACGTAAAAACTATTCTTAACGATGTCAGCAGCCAGAGGATACTTTGCGCCTTCGTCGATGGCCAGTTGCAGTAGTGCCCGTGTCGCCAAGAATGGGGCAGACGCCGTACCATAAGTGACGGTTGTCAGCTCAAGGACACGGAGTGGATCGGTGGAACTATTTCTCCAGAACACACGAGTAAGCGGTGTATGTCGCTGATCCACGAGAACTTGTCGGTACATTTTGGCCACATCAGTAGCCAGCACGAATAACGGGAAACGAAACCGAAGAGCAATGGATTGCAAATCACTTTGGATTATGGCACCAATTTTCATTACGTCATTGAGTGACTTAGTGGTTGTATTTGAAGGCCGCAAAACAGCATGATGTGGTAAGTACCACTTGAGGATATCATGCGAATCCTTGCGTACATCAACCTCCTTGCAGTGGCCAAGACTCTCGTACTCAGCCATAAAATCCTGATACTGCTGTTTCAAGTCTGGATGCAACGAAAGTCTTCGTTCCAGTGCATAAAATCTCTTCAGCGCCAACGACCTAGAATCAGCCAATTCGCTGACGGATTCCTTAAGCGGCAGCTCCACGATGTACCGCCCAGATGCATCTCTTCGATGAGTCTCTCGGAAATGTTCTTCACATTCTGCTTCTTCACTGCCACATTCTTCTGTATCTGCAACGTCTTCGACTTCCCAAAACCGTTGAATGGAATGGCTTAATTCATCCATGGTGACTGTGTGCGTGTGAACCGCTTCATCTGGAAACGCACCGTCATCGAACACACCACCCACGACCCAGCCAAATTGGGTCTCACGCAAAATTGGCAGACTGTCACCCATTGCTATTTCACCAGGCAACAACAACTTAAGGAACCATTCGTTGCCCAGTAGCATATCTACCTTACTTGGGTTTGAAAATGTCGGATCAGCTAGCTGAACATTAACGGGAAGCTCCAACGCGCTGACATTGATGACCGATGTTGGCAAATCCGATGTCACCTTGTCAGTTACCAGACACTTAACGTTTGCATGGAAATCATTGTACCTCGACGACAGATGGACCACACCACAGTTGGATGAATGAGTCTTCGTGTTATTCACCCCCAAGACCGTGATGTTCGACGAACCCAGCTTCAAACCCAACAAATTTACTGCTGCTCGAGATATCAAATTAACTTGGGAACCACTATCCAGTAAAATTCTGCATGGGTGGGGTGGTAGTTTCTATCCAAGATGTCCACTACCGCTGTAAGCAGCAACACTTGCTGCGTACGAGATGCCAAACTGGAACACAATGCTGTCGTCGGTGTTGCTGATGTTGACGGGCCCTCTTGATCTGTTGCTAGCTTCGGAGTCGGCTTAAGGCTCTATAAACCGTAATCAATTTGATGATGAAGATGATTTTGTTCTCATTCGCACTAATACTAATGCAATTTTAGCCAAAATTCAATATTTCACTGCTATTCACCTAGTTACCTCTGTCAACGTATATTCATGGTATTTTCATATAAATTTTTCACTCACCTAGCTAATAAATTATTAATTAATTGACTGAAAAGCGCCTAAAACTGCTTTTTTCCTAGACAAATTTTCGTATACTAATTGTACACACACCAACTCCGAACGATCGAAAGACACTCATACACATGCACTCAGTTTTTCACTTGTTCTTTTCTCGCCGTTTTCTTGATTTTATCACAATTTAACATAATTCACTACCTAACTTTCACTTTTGTCTTTGATGTTGAACACCAATTTCTGCACTTCATGTCGAAAAACCAACGAAAACTGCTTTAAAAAAATTGAAGTGAGAGACAAATTTGACGGCCGTATTGTGAATGTTGCAAAATTCGGAACACCCAAATTCACTACCGCATTAGGTGAAATGTGCGCTCAAAATCACGGCAAAGCAACTTAGAAATATCAAAACAATACATCGAATATGCTAGTCGACACGCAAACAACTTTATGCATATACAAGAAAAGAATCATCATTTCATCGTTGCCAGATTTATTTATTCAAATAATTATTGCGGTTTTTCGAATTAATCAAATCAACCAAAAAAAAGATTATGCAAGCTTCTGTTGGCAGGGTGGAGAATGGTTGACATTTAATTTTACCGTACCATTTATCCTACCATGCAGTCAAAAAAACAAAACCATGGCAGCCGCAGCAGCAGCCACGACCAAGCAGACGACAGCACATACTTTTATTATTTTCTCCCCCCACAATCAATGTTTCCGTAGAACAATTTCTCATCGTATAATCGGTTTTGGTGGCAAATATACATTTCATTATTCCTTACTCATTTTACAGATTAGAACTAATAAATCAGTATCTGTGGCTAGCACTCTTTCAAGGCTGTGTGCCACAGCCTAATTCAACTCGATTCTGTTCTGTTTGGACTGCGCACAAAAAAGTGTGGATGGATGGCACGAGACTCACGCAGCAGCAAACAAACAGTCTGCGGATGAAGAATAAAAAAGACATAATTTCGTCTTACATTAATTTGGGAAGCTGTCTCAGTGTGTTCGGCGCACGAAATTTTACCGGATATTCGGAGAATCAAAGTGTTTTACTGTACTTTCCCCAACACTGTATGTTGATAGCCCAGTGGTGTATGAAGAATTTTAAAATAGGTTTCCATATAATAAATATTTCATAAATGCTCAAAAATAAACATTGTGTTGCATCTGGCAACATTATGTAGCAGCTGACAAGCTTTTACCACCCCATTTCCACCCACCTCAAATTTTCGTCACTTTTTCGTCCACTTGCCTCACCAATACTAATAAGCAATAACGTCATTAATTTTCAAAACAGAGTTACGGAGTCTTGAGCCTTAATTGATGATTCCAAAACTTGCTTGGGTTTTTCCTCAGCATGAAGGAGAGTATGGTGCCGACGTTTGCATCTTTGGCACGATTTTTCCGACGAACAATCGACACTCCGATGACCTCTGCGTAGACAATTGAAACAAACATTTCGTTCTCGAACCTTGACCAATCTTTGCGGGACAGTGAGGGATTTAAAGTCGGCGCAACTATGATTAGCATGTGATTTTCCACAAAATTCACATTTCGTTTCTGTCTCGCTCGAAGACACAACTGCATGAGATTTCTGCACCGACGACTTGTTCGTTACAGAAACAGCCCTAACTGGAGCCGAATATGACTTCTGACTGCTAGCCTCGACTCTTTCCAGGATGAAGGTCTGTTCCTTCAGGAACACCAGCATGTCTTCGTAGTCGGGTAGCTCTCCATGCTTAACGGTTGACTCCCAAAGATGACGCACATCGTTGTGCAATGCAGCTGCCAGTAGATGGATGACGAAATCCTCTCCTACTCCTTCGAACTCTCGCTCCAGGAACTTAAGACCTTCAACATGTTTGCTGCACTCATCCACTAGAGCCCGTAACTCAAAATGGCTCTTCTTCACCATACGCTTCAGATTCAGCAGACCGTTCACATGAGAGTCGATAGCATGGCGCTTATTCTCGAACCTCTCTTCCAAGATTTGCCACGCGTGGGCGTAGTTGCCCTCGTTAATGGTCTTGGCATCAATCAGACCAGCTGCACTTCCGACCAAGGATTTATCCAGATGGTATAGCTTCACTGCTGGCGGATCTGGACCCTTATCCACGAGATCCTTGAACATGGCCTTGAACTTCGGCCAACTTTCATACCGGCCATCGAATGTGGGCACCGGCATGCGAAGCGGTTGATGGATAACAACCGGTGCTTGTTGGTTCTGGTTACCTATCCTTGCGACGACGTTTGCGGCCGTCTTGTTAGCATCGAGCTTAGTGAGCTGTTCCTCCAACAAAATGGAAACAGTATCGTGAATGATGTCAAACTCCTCATACTGTTGCTCATGCTGTTCGCAGTCATCAGTCAGAACGACATCCATGATTTGGTCGTGAGCAACGTTGTACTCCTTATAGGCTGCTTCCAACTTCGTCATATAGACCTTTACCTCAGCTTCCGTCAGCTGAACCACTTCATCCCCATCTGGGCGGATAGTATTGAGGATGCGAGACACCTTACCTTTTGCTGCGCCACGACGGCGGACGAGTCGTTGGATGTTCTCCATGACTGTTAACTTTTCCGTCAACTTCAGTTTTCTCTTCTGCTTCTTGCTTAACGGAGTGGAGGAATCTAGAGTAGACTGCCCAAGTGCAGAACTAGCTCCAGAGTCTCCGGTTTTTTGCTGCTTCGAAACACTTTCTTCCGGCATGCCACTGTAGACACTACATCCAGCCAAGCCTTATGCTCGACGGTGGTTGGGAACACAGCCAAGTCTATGCTCACGCAACCGGTCACTTGCAAATCCAAGTGGCCAAACCAGAACACTAGCTTCAAAGCAACTATCTTCACTTACTTCGGGGTACCCTACCCCACGTATTGAGCACTTAATTAGTTTTTTCGATGGATAATATCCATAAGCACTTTCAAAATGGCGACCGCACACCAGTTTTTCTTCACAAAATGGCGGCGTCGCACAATCACTGTACTTCTTCGATGGCGGCCATTTTGCTCACACCATCACTGTTTGAATTTTCCGACTTTTTCGGAATCCACTTTCAGTTTTGCACTTTACGGTTCTTCATCCGGTTCCGGAACAGTCGGAAAGGCACTACACTATACTCGATCCGGATCGACTGGACCAAATTTATGTTCGTGAGTGGACTGTATGGGAAACCTCAACATAGGCGGACCGACGGAACTCTCCGAGAAAAACCAAACCATGGAAATCGGATACCGGATAAAACAAGTCCTTTTCTTAATTTAACTTCAACGATAATTTATTTACAACTTATTTACATTACTTCGTGATATTCAACTTCACTTCTTGAATTTGCAACACGTCTCAACGAGTGGGAAGCACGGCGTACAATGATGGTGTCTTCCTTCTGGGCTGGAAAAACATCCTTTTTTCTATTCCCTTTTGGCGCGCTCCTTGCGCGCTCATTTCGCGCTGTTGCGTTGTGGCTGCGTCAAATTCTGCTTCCTTCGTGCAGCTGCGTGTGGTTGTGGAATGTATCGCAGGCTGCGGTTGAGCGATACGCTGTATCATCTTATTCGGCAGGGACGGCTCGAACACGGTTAAAAAAATCAGTTTGACATCCTAATACAACTTATTGGTCGTTAATTTTAGTGCTATTTAATACTTTTCTTATGTGATTAGCCTTGTAAGATAAACGTTTCATCACTTTTATGTCTCACTCATTTTTCGTAAGAATTATCGCGGAACAATTACAAAACTGTATGATCGCACCGGGATTCGAACCCGGAATATTAACAATAATAGCCGTAGGAATGCGCTTATTCTAGCTTACTCTGTATGAAAACATTAAGTTATTTGTTCCATATAAGCTACTCCCATTTGCATTGATGATGAAACGAAAAGACTCGAATATGAAAAAAAGAGCATACCAACGTTTGGCGGCAATCAAAGTGAGCGAAAAATAGTTATCACTCTCCTGTCTGTTTTTCTTTCCCGAAAAGCGATTTCTCCCCGAAAATTTTCGTGAGTTAGCATCCTGAGCTCCTGAGAGTGAGCATTATGAACCCTGGTGGCAATGCATTTTAATCAATGCAAAAACATGCAAAATGATCTTAAAAATGTTATCTATTCCACTAAAGAGCTTTTTGACCTTTCTAATGTGAATTTTTCAATATATTTTATAATGCATCATCACTGTTATGCAACGTACACACCAGTCAAGCAGTTTGACGAACATTGACTCCGCCCCCAAGAAAACGCTTCGGTTGCTGCTTTGTTTGAACGTGTGTGAAGTTGTTCGAACAACCATTTGACAGTTGGCGGCTCGGTTGGAAAAAATTAAAACGGTTTGATTTTGGTCTGAGTTGTCGGGGATGGAGTCAAGGTTCGCCGAACATGTTTGAGCATTTGTAGTGAAGTTGCACAAACCCCCATATATTTTTTGATGGTTGGTGCTCAAGTTGGCGCTTCGGTTGTTCGTGTGTGATATTGTTGGTCGAATAAATTGATCGTTCGTGCCGCTGTTGGTAAAACGTGATGGATGTTTGAATAAACGAGAGGTGGAGTCAATGTTGGTCAAACTGCTTGACCGTGTGTACGTTCCATTAGGTGGATTAATCTGGGTTTTTCTAATATCTTATTCCTCATTCTTTCTCTTTGTTTTTTGTCGTTCTTTCTACTCCGTTGTCTTCCTTCTTTCATCTACCTTCTACCTAGAATTTACGCTAAATTATTTTTTTTTTTAAACAGTCGAGTTGTGGAATTGAATGGGAGAGTACTAACGCGTCTTATGACTAGTGCTTTCTGAGTAGTCCAACTATCTGGATAAAAGATATTTTATTTACAAGATAAAGATTGTCGCTGTCGTCGCTGTCCGGAACATCTTTTGCTGGCGAGGATAGGGTGCTAAATGTCAATGAAGGAAAAATACATACGGTTCGACAGTTTTGTACCACACATGTTTCGAACAGCAGAACAAAGGGAACCGAAGCGATAATCTTTATCTTGTAACTAAAATATATTTTACCTGGATTCATATGCATAAATAGTCCTGTGTCCTGTAAACAAAAATCTTTATAATGATTCCTACAGGCTACTGAACTTCGGGACACACCTATAAAGTCGCAAATGCATCTTTCAATTTACCAACTATAGTTGTATTGTGATTTCTCGAATAAGCAAACACGATTTCGGAGCAGTTTTAGCAAAATATTATTTGTATCTTTGTTTTTTGGGCCTGTGCCTGGAATGGGAATATCATCCGTATTCCTACTCTTATACCACAAGTCAGCACTTTCTGTTCTGGTACCGTTTTAAAATTGTTTCCACAACACGAATTGACATTGAAAGAACTATTTCCGTAAGTCCAACTATTTTTGGTCCCCTCGCAATTGATGGCTTTTATATTGCTCATAATAAAGGGCAACTATATTAAAGCGCTGGCTTATCGTGATAGTTGAGATCCACAGCTACTTTGTTCGGGCTGTTGAGAACAACCATGCAGTGCTATATGGTTTCGAGCATGTAATTGAAAAATACGGGGCAGTACTTTGAATTTGATTTTCTTGAGCTCCGTGGCACGCTCTAGAAACGCTAATGAGTAGCCTGTTGGCATAGAACGGAAACTTTCAAGTTCAGCACGGGTAGGGTTACGGTTCTGTTGATAGAGTTCATTCAATGGCAATGGCTGTCAACCTTGAGACAAACAGCACCGGGGCTTATCGCTAGGTAGTAATCTCTCAATTTCCTGATAGGCTTTTGACCATAATGATCGATAAACTGGAATAAGTTGATTGGTACGTCCCAATTCGTTGGATGTAATATCTTTCCGATGTTGGGACAAAAGATGTTATTATTTTAATTGTAGGTAGGGTAATTTACCAAATGTTGAACGGCTAATTTCTTCGCCCATTGTTGAACGCACGTGCATTTCTTATGGGAGTTCAACAATAGGCGACAAAATTAGCCGTTCAACATTTGGCGGTTTCCCCTAGTTAAAAGAAGCCGGATTAAAGTCTGTCGCACGAGGATCCTATATACACTACCCGCCAAAAGTATGGAAGCGCAAAAATAAGTATTGCAACACCTACTTTGAATATTGCAACACCCCCAAAAAAGTTTAGCATCACTTCAGAACTCCCATATTTCCATCGGATCTTTTCAATTTAGAATAATGGGACCTTCAACAAAATTGTTCACGACGACATGTGCATTAGGCCGGACGTCAATTTAGCTCCCTGGGTGCCTTGGCCACCGGGTGGACATCCGGATGCTCCGGATTCTGGAACACGTGTGAAGTCACAATTTAATAAATGCATTCATTCCAGCGAGATGCGGTTTTCATCATCTTTCGTAATCGCAATATGACAGGAAAATCAATGCTGACTGACGTTTGCTTGACCAGTTAGTGGTAGCCTCCCACTGATTCTCCGGGAGTTCCGGAACATCCGGTAAAGTGGTCAATTATTTAAATTCGTCCCAGAAAGCTGCGATTTTTTCTAAACGGTTTGTGGAGGCATTGTGAGAGAAAAATCAATGAAAGCATCACTAATTGACCCCAGGTGGTCTCCCAGTATTCCTCCGGAAGATCCAGAATATCCGGTAAAGTGGTCAATTATTTAAATTCGTCCCAAAACGCTGCGATTTTTTCTAAACGGTTTGTGAAAGCATTGTCAGGGAAAAATCAATGAAAGCATAACTAATTGATCCCAGGTGGTCTCCCAGTATTCCTCCGGAAGATCCGGAATCATCCGGTAAAGTGGTCAATTATTCAAATTCGTCCCAGAAAGCTGCGAGTTTTTCTAAGCGGTTTGTAGAAGCATTTTCAGAGAAAAATCAATGCAAGCATCACTAATTGAATCCAGGTTGTCTCCCAGTATTCCTCCGGAAGATCCGGAACATCCGGCAAAGTGGTCAATTATTAATATTCGTCCCAGAAAGCTGCGATTTTTTCTAAACGGTTTGTGGAAGCGTTGTGAGAGAAAAATCAATGCAAGCATCACTAATTGACCCCAGGTGGTCTCCCAGTATTCCTTCGGAAGATCCGGAACATCCGGTAAAGTGGCCAATTATTTAAATTCGTCCCAGAAAGCTGCGATTTTTTCTAAACGGTTTGTGGAAGCATTGTCAGAGAAAAATCAGAGCAAGCATCACTAATTGACCTTAAGTGGTCTCCCAGTGTTCTTCCGGAAGATCCGGAACATCCGGTAAAGTGGTCAATTTTCAAATTACGTCCCAGCAAGCTGCGAGTTTTTCTAAAACGTCTGTGGTAGCATTGTGAGAGCAAAATCAATGCAAGCACCACTCATTGACCAGTGGATAATCCAGTGAAGTGGTCATATTTAATGGTTTTATAATGCATCCCAGAAAACTGCGATTTTTCCTATAGCGTTTGTACAGGCAAACCTCAATGAGTCGATAATGAAGACTCGTTCAAATATCGAGACGTGGAATAGAGAATCATTGAAAATCTGTTTGAAGGACATCACAGTAACCCAGAATATTTTTTTAATATGGCATATTTTGCCTCCATGAGTCGATATCGAGTCATAGAACATCAACTCATAGAGGTTTGACTGTAATAGTAATGCCAGAGTTAAATCAATGCGAGCATCTCCCATTGACGCCTGGTGGCCACCTAGTAATCCTCCGGGAGCTTTAGAATATCCGGAGAAGTGGTAATTTTCTGTAATTCAACTCAGAAAGCTGCAACATTCTGAAAATCGCTTGTTGTAAAAATGTCAGAGCTAATTCAATATAACAACCAGTCGTTCTCCTCGGATGGTCCTCTAGAAGTTCTGAAACATTCGGTGAAGTGGTCCATTTTTTAAATTCGTCTTAGTAATCCTCCCTCGTAAGTTAGATGTAGCAATATGAAAGCAACATTTCACTGAGTGGTCCTCAGGAATAGACCTGTGCGCCGCCAACATCAAAATGAATTGTATGAAAATTTATTGCGCTTTTTGCACTTTATAAGAGTTCTGCGAGATTTTTTTTCTCACAGTCATCTTTTTCTCACACTCAATACACTCAAAAAAGTTTGATTTTCCGTGTATAATATTTGTGTGTGAGTGCTCAATCTGAAAACAAATAGATGTCAAATTATGGCGGGAATCGATTTAGTGTACACGCTTACATTTGACTAACGAGTAATGGGTTATAATTGGGTAAATTTCAGTAACAAAAATCGATGAACCCGAAATGACAGTGGGTGTGAGAAAAAGAAGCGGGCAAATCACAATTTACACATAACTCTTCAAATTGGTGAAATCGGCAATACCACGTCCAAATATTTTTTACAACGCCGATGGCTATTGTAGGCAGTAGGATTATGGATTTCGAACTTTTTTCCAAAAGAGCATTAACAGTAAAGCCAAGTTCAGTTTTCCAGTTTCGTCTAACTCCTGTCAGAAATACATATTTTCCACCATGTTCATATGACATTTTTCCACTTCTAATGATGCAGAATATAATCTCATTTCCGATATAGTTCATAAATCGGAATCACCTAAAATTATTTCAAACAATTTTGTAAAAATTTCTTCAGATTCAAATCAGGAATATCTTCGAGAATTTCTTAAGAACGTTGTTAAAAAAATCCTTCAGGAATTTCGTTATGAATTCTTTTAGGAACTCCTTCAGATATTCGCATAAAATTCTATCGTAAAATCTCTCTGGAAAGGGAATTTCCCGGAGCTATTCCTGGATTTTTCTTGAGAATACCTTGAGAAATTTTTGGGGGAATTTCGAAACGAATCTATAAAGGGATATCTGGAACAATTCTCCACGTAATTTCCGCAGAAATTCCTGGTCATTTTTTGGCAGAATTCCTTGTGGAATACAAGCCCCTCCTTGTGGAAGAAAAAGTGGGAGCATTTCTGGGAGTATTTTCAGGTTAACTTCTTTATAATATTGCAAGAGTATTTCCTGAAAATAAATCGTGAACGGTTTTCTGGGTGATTTCTGGGGAATTCCTGAAAGAACTTCTAAAAAATTTCCAAACGGTTTTCTGGCGGAATGCGAAATTTCAGGAAAAATATCGGAGATCGGAGATAGGTGGGCTTAAAAGAATTCCATGTGTATTTAGAAACGAATTCAGAGGAAATTTCTGTATAGTTCTCAAAGTAATTTATGTAGAGATTTTGGGGATTTCTGTAGTAGGTCCTAGTGGAATTATCGAACTCCAGTGGAATTTACGGAGGAATGCCTGCCAACAATTTCCACGGGATTGCTTGGAAGAACGGACAGAAAAACATTTGGAGGAATTCCTGGAGAAACTTCCGGTACACTTCCTGAAAAACTCCTGGAGGTATTCCTGTAGGAAATTCTTGAGTAGTTCATGGAGAAACTTCTTAAGGAATTTTCCGGAGGAATTCGGAGGGACTTCTGGAGGAATTCCTAGAGGAACTTCTTGAGGAATTCCTAGAGGAACTTCTTGAGGAATTCCTGGAGAAACTTTCGGAAGCAGTCCTGGAAGGTGAAGGATCTTCCGGAAAAATTCCTGGAAAGAATTTCTGGAGGAACATCCGAATGAATTTCTGGAGGAGCTTCCTGAGGAATTTCTGGAAGAGCTTCCGAAGGAATTCCTGGAGGAACTTCCGAAGGAATTCCTGGAGGAACTTCCGAAGGAATTCCTGGAGGAAACTCCGAAGGAATTCCTGGAGGAACTTCCGAAGGAATTCCTGGAGGAACTTCCGAAGGAATTCCTGGAGGAACTTCCGAAGGAATTCCTGGAGGAACTTCCGAAGGAATTCCTGGAGGAACTTCCGAAGGAATTCCTGGAGGAACTTCCGAAGGAATTCCTGGAGGAACTTCCGAAGGAATTCCTGGAGGAACTTCCGAAGGAATCTCTGGAGGAATTCCTGTAGGAATTTCCGAAGGAATTCCTGGAGGAACTTCCGAAGGAATTCCTGGAGGAACTTCCGAAGGAATTCCTGGAAGAACTTCCGAAGGAATCTCTGGAGGAACTTCCGAGGGAATTCCTGTAGGAACTTTCGAACGAATTCCTGTAGGAACTTCCGAAGGAATTCCTGGGGGAACTTCCGAAAGAATTCCTGGAGGAACTTCCGAAGGAATTCCTGGAGGAACTTCCGAAGGAATTCCTGGAGGAACTTTCGAAGGAATTCCTGGAGGAACTTTCGAAGGAACTCCTGGAGGAACTACCGAAAGAATTCCTGGAGGAACTTCCGAAGGAATTCCTGGAGGAACTTCCGAAGGAATTCCTGGAGGAACTTCCGAAGGAATTCCTGGAGGAACTTCCGAAGGAATTCCTGGAGGAACTTCCGAAGGAATTCCTGGAGGAACTTCCGAAGGAATTCCTGGAGGAACTTCCGAAGGAATTCCTGGAGGAACTTCCGAAGGAATTCCTGGAGGAACTTCCGAATGAATTTCTGGAATTCCTGGGAGGTCTTCCGAAGGAATTCCTGGAAGGTCTTCCGAAGGAATTCCTGGAAAGTCTTTCGCAAGAATTCCTAGAAGGACTTCCGAAGGAATTCCTACAATTTTACCACAATCGGCTTAGAAAAAGTCGCAGCTTTTTAGGACGAGATTCAAGAATTGGCCACTTCACCGGATATCCCGTATCTTCCGGAGAACAATACGAGGCCACTTGGGATCAATTAGTGATGCTTGCATTGATTTTTCTCTGGCAATGCTCCCTCAAACCGTTCAGAAAAAGTCGCAGCTTCCTGGAACGAATTTTAAAAATTGACCACTTCATCGGATGTTCCGGAATTTGCGGAGGACCACTGGGAGGCCATCTGGGGTCAATGAGTGATGCTTGCATTGATTTTGCACGGATAATTCTGCCACAATCGGCTTTGAAAAAGTCGCAGCTTTCTGTGACGAATTTCAAAATTTAACCACTTTACCGGATGTTCCGAAACTCCCGGAGGACCACTGGGAGGACGCCAAGGGTCAAGCAAGCGTCGATCAGCATTGATTTTTCTGTCATATTGCGATTACGAAAGATGATGAACATTTGGCATGTCGCTAGAATGAATAGATGTATTAAGCGGTGACTTCACACGTGGTTCAGAATCCGGATAATCCGCGGTCTACCTGGTGGCCAGGGCACTCCAAAGAGCTAAATTGTCCTCTTTCGCAATGCACTTATCGCCGTGATAAATTTTGTAGAAGGTTCCACCATTCTAAATGTAAAGGATCCGACGATAAATCTTCACGAATATGTTAGTTCCGGAGTGATGCTAAACTTTTCGGAGTGTTGCAATATTCAAAGCAGGTGTTGCAATACTTATTTTTGCGCTTCCATACTTTTGGCGGGTAGTGTAGCTCCAAAAGCCAGATCAATATTATTATGTATTTGATTTCATTTTAATCTTTTTACAGAACGTAAACTGTCTTTGATTGTAAACAGTCCTATCGTTGGTTAGATGGGCTACACGCCGTTTAATATGAAGACGTTAAGCATAATAAATGCCCCAAAGAAGATATCATGACATAAAAGGCCAGAATTATGCCTAACGTATTTATTAATGCCTACATACTGTTTTCTTTTCCCTTATCTCAGAAGTTTTTGGTTGTTTTGCAAAGGTGGGTTGTGAACCGCCGAGTTACAGCAAACATGATTTTTGATATATCAGTAAAAGTGATGATTCAATTTCAAGAAATACCTATGGAGGGGAACAGACGGCTTTGGCAGGTTTTGTTCTATTATTGGCAGGAGGTTTTTTTTCGACCGAAATTTATGAAATTTGGCCACAATATTCTTCGATATGCAAAAAATGTATGGGCCAAATTTGAGCATAATCAATCAGTCATAAAAAAAAACCCTGACAATGACAGAACAAGGCCTGCCAAAGCCGTCATTACCCCTATTACAATTTTTACAGGATATCAGAAATGATTCATATTGTGTGGCGAGATTTAAATTGAGTCATGAATATGGCCGTTCTAAATTTGTAGAATCGAACCACGAAAAGAGAGTGTAATTTAGAACTCACAATTTTTGTATGATTTGGGAAATTTCAGTGAAAAATCAGTTTCAGAATATTGTTTTAAATAATTCAAAAAACCCGCTTTGTTTAACTGTTTCTGAATTTTAGAAAATCTTTTACAGGAAATTCTTGTAAGAAAATCAAATTCGTCTATTTTTATTCGAAATTTATAATATTTGAAAATTATGAAGAATGTGATTATGGTCAATATGATTGAGATTTTCTACAATATGAAGATGGTATCAGCTAGATATACACTGGAATCATTTTACAGGATTCAATGATTTTCGATAAAATTCAACTAAATCGAAATCACCAGTATTGTTCGGTGTTTGTTTCACAGATATTCTGTGATTATTTCATTTATTTAACTGTCAAAATAACATAAATTGCTAAGCTCAGGCATATTGCCCTCCATCTCCCATAAGTTATATCAATGCAAATGTGTGTTAAAAGTAAATTTTGTTACGACGATGATTATCGTTCCAGAGGGCGAGTAATGGCGCTTGAACCTAGGCTGATATGTACACTGATGGACATATAAGCCTTGTCATGTTTTTATAGTAATCTGTATGAATTCATACGAATACTTTTGCCCATCAGTATATAAGCCAGGGCACTAGACTAAAAACTGTGTCCCATCCCAAGACGTCGAGGACCCATGGAGTGTACATTAATCTTCTTAGCAAGTCACTCCCAACGATTCGTCAATCATCTTTCCATCTGAATGTGAAACAGTTGGTACGGCTGTCCCCGTTTCTTCCTTTCGTAGATTCAAAACTCTTCGTTGATCATGTTATTTATTACTAAATAATCTGATTGCCGAGGAGTTATGGATTATCTCCCAAATTCAAGCCTGCACGGTGGGCCTGACCGTTTTAATATTTGTGTCATATTTATGATATGCTGCAAATATTAATGCAGACAAGCATGGGCGTAGCCAGGATTTCGATTAGGGGGGGGGGGGGGCAAATTGTTTAGGTCTTCTGAATCGTAGTTGTATAGTAGTTTTATAAAAAACACATGAATATTAGTGCTTGGTACTTTTTCCTTCTAAGCTCCAAACACTTTGAAACCAAATCCACAACCAACAGTAAAGGCTGAATCACAAGAGCGCGTTGCGCGTCAATGTTTTGTACTACGTGTAAACGTGACGCAATCACGCCCGGATTCTTCAGAAATGCCTCCAGTAATTTCTTCGGCAATGTCTTCAGGAATTCCACCCGAAATTGATGGGATTGACGGGAATTGACCAAAAATTCCACCATTACTTAATCCAAGAAATCCTCCACGAATTCCTTTATAAGGGAATCCTTCAGATAATTCTTTCGTGCTGTTTCTCATAAAAAAATCTGTACCTCGGAGTTCCTAAGAAAATTCCGTGGAAATTTCGCAGAATTGCCAATAAATATTCCTGAGAATCTCGCGGAAAATCTTCGAACTTCCTTTGTAAAGTCCATATTTTTTCCGTGAAAGTTTCGAATAATTTCTTGTGAAAATTTCAAAGAATTTCTCCAGGAATTCCACCGAAAATTTATACAGAAATTATACCGAAAATAAAATCAACAATGGAATTTTTGGAGGAATTGCTAGATTAATTCCTAAAGAAATCCTGAAAGAATTCCACTGGACATCCTCCAGAAGTTTCTTCGAAAATTCCTCCGGGAGATCCTCCGAGAATTCTTCCAGGAGTTCAACCGGCAGATCCTCCAAGAATTCCTCCAGGATTACCTCCGAGAATTATTCCGGTAGTTCTATCGGCAGTTCCTACGGGGGTTCTCTGAAAATTCTCGCTCCTCAAGGAATTCTCCGGGAGGTCCTCTGATGATGATGATGGTCCTGCTACATACCTCTACAAAGGTTTCAGCTCGACGAATTTTGTCTATAATATGAATTCTCCAAGATTTTTTTCCGAGAAGTCTTCTGGTAGATTCACTGGCAGTTCCTCCGGGGGTTCATTTAAAAAATCTCCCGGGAGTTTCTTCAGAAATTCCACCGGGTGTTCCACCAGTAGCTCTTCCAGGAGATCATTCAGGCTTTTTTCAGGAAATCATTTAGGTTTTCTTCAGAAAATTAGCTGGAAATTCCTCCCGAAGTTCTTCCGATAGTTTTTCTGGGAGTTTTTTTCTTTCTCCTGAAATTCCTCCGGGAGTTCTTACGGGAGCTCTTCCGGCAGTTTCTACGTGAATTCCTCCGGGAGATCCACCAGCAGTTTTTATGAGCATTTCTCCGGGAGTTTCACCGGCAGTTCCTCCGGGTGTTCCTTTGAGAAGGAACTCCCGGAGTAATTTCCGGAGGAACTCCCAGAGGAATTTCTGTAGGAATTCCCGGAGAAATTATCAGAGGAATTTTTGGAAGAACTGCCGGAGGAAGTTCTAGATGAATTTATTGCAGAACTTCAGGAAACAGTTCCGAAGGAAATCCTGGAGGAACTCTCGTAAGAACTTCTGGATGAATTTCCGTAAGAATTCCAGGAGAAACTCCTGGAAGAATTCTTAAATGACCTCCCGGAGGTGCTCCCATAGAAATTTTTCGGGGAACTTCTGAAGGAATTTATAGATAAATTCCCAAAGAAAAAAAAATTCCTGAAAGAAAGTCTGAATGAATTTCCGGAGGAACTACTAGTGGAACTCCCGGAGAAATTTGAGGAACAGCCGATGGAATACTCGGAGTTGAATTTCTAGAGGAACTTACGAAATCCCATTTCCCTTGAAATTCCTGCCAAATATCCTCAAAGAATCCCCTGTGAAGTTCCTGGAGGGATTATTAGAGGAACTTTTGAAAAACTCCTGGAGGAGCTCCTGGAGGAACTTCCACAAGCACTTCCAGAGGAATTCTCACAAGGTAGTATGGGCCCTCCCTAGCCGTGCGGTAAGACGCGCGGCTACAAAGCAAGACCATGCTGAGGGTGGCTGAGTTCGATTCCCGGTGTCGGTCTAGGCAATTTTCGGATTAGAAATTTTTCTCGACTTCCCTGGGCATAAAAGTACCATCGTGTTAGCCTCATGATATACGAATGCCGGAGATTTTCCTGTAAGAATAGCCGAAGAAATGTCTAGAAATATAACTTGAAGGGAAGAAAAGAAATCTTCAAGAAACTTCCTCATGAATTTCCTAAAAAAAAATAGTTGGGGGTTTCTAGATAAGGAGAAATTGCAATTACAGGAGAAGGATTTTCAAACGATTTTCAGAAGAATTTGTGGATAACTTTCCGGAGGAATTAATAAGTTCCCAGGCGAGCTTCTAGATAGATTTCTAGGAGAATTCTTGAGCCCGAAATGTTTCGAGTTGTTTTGAACTTTCATATAGTATGGATCCTGGATACCCTTATGATTGGATTGTAAAGTGCACATGTTTAAGCGAATTCATTTCAGTACCCGTTCAATCATTCCACGATTTAGCTTAGTGCTAAGACAAGACAAGACAAGACAAGATATTAGTAATAGTGATGATTCAGTTACTGGGATACGGTAAATATTTTGCTGAAATTAATAATAAACGAAAATTTCCGCCACACATGAAAAAAGTTAAAAAAAAAAGCACCGAAGCTATGTTTTTAAATTAACTGAGCTACAGCGGTGCTTGATTTTGCCGAGCTCGAAAACGAGAAACTTAGTGTGTAACGTCAGGTTGGATAACTCCATATGTGCCCAATTCAGTGAGTCTAATCTAAGTTAAGCAAATTTGGTTGGAATCGGTCAAGTGATTCAGAAGTTCAACTGAGTTTGTCGATAACTTTTAATGAAATTATCAAATTACTGGAGAGTTTTTTTGTTACTTTATTTCCGTGATTTTTTATTCGGTGTAATAAGGTGTAATTCACAATAAGGCTGCGGGGAAAGACCAGCTCCCGGCTGAACTTCTCAAACACGGCAGTGAGCAGCTTTATGAAGTTCTGCACCATATTATGTCGACAATATGGGAAGACGAGGGAATGCCTGCTAGCTGATTGGACGGCCTCATTTGCCCTCTATTTAAGAAAGGGCACAGACTGGAGTGCGCCAATTATCGAGGAATAACCCTCCTTAATTTGGCGTACCAAATTATGTCCCGTATTTTGTTCAACAGATTGAGACCGCTTGAAGAGTCCTTCGTCGGTGAATACCAAGCAGGTTTTCGTGAGAGCCGATCAACAACGGATCAAATGTTCACCCTGAGACAAATCCTTGATAAATTCTGGGAGTACAACTTGCAGACACATCATCTGTTTATTGATTTCAAGGCGGCGTACGATTTAGTGAAACGGAATGAATTATGGCAAATTATGCATGAACATGGTTTTCCGGCGATACTAATACGGCTGATTCGTATAACGTTGGACGGATCGAAATCAAGTGTAAGGGTTGCGGATGAAATATTGACGTTATTTGTTACCATTATCACAAAATCGCATATGCTCCTGGGATTTGCGGACGATATCGATATGATCGGAATTGATCGCCGTGCCGTGGAAGAGGCTTTTGTGTCTTTTAATTGGACTCACGATCAATACCAGCAAAACGAAGTACATGGTCGCTGGCAATCAACGTGGGTTCATTAGTGGTGGTGGTAGCGAAATGGTGCTGGATGGTGAAAAATTTGAAGTGGTAGAAGATTTAGTGTATTTTGGAACATTAGTGACGTGCGAAAATGATGTAACCCGCGAGGTGAAAAGGCGTATTGAAGCTGCAAATAGGGCTTATTACGGACTTCGTAACCAGCTTAAGTCCCGTAGTCTGCAAACGAAAACAAAACTCGCGCTGTATACTACTCTGATTCTTCCGGTGGCTTTATACGACCATGAGACATGGACTGATCGGAGAGCTCTCGGAGTGTTTGAGCGTAAGGTGCTGCGGACAATACTCGGCGGTAAACAGGAGAACGGTATCTGGCGGCGTCGCATGAATCACGAATTGTACCAGGTGTATAAAGGGCTGAATATTATTAAGCTTATACAACACGGCAGACTACGGTGGGCTGGTCACGTTGTTCGTATGCCGTAAGAACGTCAAGCGAAGATAATATTTAGTAAAGAACCCGGAAGAGGCCGCAGGCTTCGTGGAAGGCCGCGTACACGATGCCTTTTTGCAGTTGCAGAGGACCTGAGGGCGCTCAATGTTCAGGGCGACTGGAAGCGATTGGCCCAGGATCGAGTCTAGTGGAGAAGGACACTCCATTCGGCGTAGGTTCATCGAAGAGCTGTAGCCCATCAAGTAAGTATAATAAGTTCATCACGTAATTGCTGGAGAGTTTTCGAGTCAATTGATATGTAAATCTTCGACATCCATCGAAAGATGAGTGCGCCATTAACATTTAAAATCTTACATGATTTCGTGACGGTCTTCAAGTTTAGATTCTGATGGGTGTCTACAGTGTAAGACGTTGTGCAACGGCAAAATCGATTGGCCGAAAAAGTCAAATGACCTGTTAGGGCAAACAACCTTTTCGGCCAAAATACCAATTTGGCCGATTGTTTCTTTCAGCTGTATGTCGCTTTTGGCCAAATCGCATTTCCGAGAAAACCATTTTCGACCTAATAAACGTTTCGGACAATAATTCAATTCGGCCAAATAGAATTTGGCTAGACGACTTTTGGCTTAACGTGGTGTTAAGCCAAGTGGCATTCAAAGAAATGGCTTTTCGTCGAAGGCCGAAGGCCACAAGGCTGAAAGGTGTTTGGTCGAGCAAACCATTAGGCCAAAACCCATCTGACCGATAATGTCATTTAGCCGAAATGGACATACGGCCGAAAATGTTGTTCGACCGAACTGGTCTTCTTCTTCTTCAATGGCTCTACATTTCAACTGGAACATGGCCTGCTTTTAAACTTAGCAGGGTCTCCAGTTAGGCTTCTGAACAAACGCGTTGGATTGCCATTCCGGAGATGGCGAGTCCAATTCTCGGCTCGGTCTAGGATGATTTCGAACATTCTCGACTCCCTGGTCATAGTACATATATCCATTGTACTTGCTACACAAGATACATACTCATGCCATAGGGAGCATAGAAAAGCTTTCACCCAATAACTTAGGAAATGGTAATGGAATGCTAATTTGAAAAGCAGACTGAATTCCAGCCTCGAATGTAAAGCCATCGTAGAAGAAGACCATTTGCCGAAATGGTCCTTTGGCAGAAAAGTTCATTTGTTCGAAATGGTCGTTTGGAAAAAAAGTTCATTTGATCGAAATGACATTTTCAGCCAACTGGTTCTTTCGGTCAAACGATCATTTCGTCCAAACGACATTTTCGACCTGATGACTTATTCGGCCAAACGACCTGTTAGGACAAATGGATTTTTCGGTCAAATGACCAGTTTGGCCGTATGTCGCTTTGGCCAAATGAAATATTCAGGCAGAACGTTTTTGATGTATAACCATTTCGCCCAAACGTTCATTTCGACCCAAAGCAATTCGGCCAGATGACTTCCGGCTTAACGTGTTTTTCAGCCAAATGGCTTTCCACCGAATGATTTTCGGTCAAACGACACTACCCCTTATTTGATATCTCATGAAATTTCCGAATTTCTTATGGACATTACAAAGAATTCTCCGTAGGAATTAAAAGATTTTTTTTTTAAATTAAAACTTCCCTTGGAAATTCCAAGAAAATCTCGAAACTTTCAAGTAGTTCCCGGAAAGTAAACGTCCATTTAGTAGAACTCTACTATAGCAGAACGTTTCTCCTGAGCTTACGATTTGGTACGGATGAGTTTGGCAAAAGAAGTATCTCTTTCATTGGCTTGGTTTTGAGACAATGACGAAAAGACGAAAATACCTGCCTTAACCCAATCATTTTATTACAAACGAATCTTTATCTCTATCTCTATCTGCACAAACGAATCTCTATCTCTTTCGTTCTTCATGCAATTTGACGTTTACTGGCCCTGTTGTTTTCCAATTTCTTTGCAGCGAAAAAGAGACAAAGCAGTCCGTGCAGTGCCCTTTACACATTTTTTCGACCGCGGTCACTGCACTGGCTCTATTGTTCTACTTTTGTGCGAATCACCAAAAGATATTTTAGTTACAAGATAAAGATTGTCGTTTCGATTCCCTTTGTTCTGCTGTCCGAAACATGTTGGGTACTGAACTGTCAAATCGTATGTATTTTTCCTTCATTGACATTTAGCACCCTATCCTCGCCAGCAAAAGATGTTCCGGACAGCGATGACTGCGACAATCTTTATCTTGTAACTAAAATATATTTTGAATCAGCGCAGTTGAAAAGTAGGCCAAGTTCCAGTTGGAATGTAGAGTCATGGAAGAAGAAAAAGAAGAAGATGATATTACTACATTACAGTTACCATAAATCAATGGAAACACATGATAGTTTAGTCGCATATGAGTTTGGCGCAAAAACCCAAAAATTGATAACTTCATACAAATATATCACGAAAAAAAAATAGAGTCTTTCTAATTTGTTGGTTTGTTGTGTAAAACAGTCATAATTTTCAAGAAAAAGATGAAATTGTATAGCGTTCTCTGGCCAGACAACAAAAAAATCGCAAAATACAAAGAAAAATATAAAAAATATAAATTTTTAATTTTTTAATGCCATGAAAATATGTTTAATTATTTTTTATTTGAGATATTGACATACAATATCAACCAGGTGGTTCGAAAGTTTTATTTCAAAGTTATTTTCGGAAAGAAATGAAAAAATATCAATTTTTGGACAGACCTACGATTTACAACTACCATTTGTGAGTCAACTAATTCTAGAATCTGAGGTAAGCATACCAAATGATGAATTATCACGTCACAGGCAATGGCAGGCAAAAATATAAAACATCTCCATCTTGAGCCAACCTATGATTTTTTATAAGGATAAATTAGAAACATTTCTGCGTATGATAGTTTCGAACTAATTAAAACTTTGATAGAATTTAGCCTTTCTCAACCTTATTGTCTAACCTCCTTACATTACACATTCGTGGAGACGCATGGTTGCTCGACAAATTTCATTTTTAAAATGGATCTCCCAATATGGGTACTTACAATATTAATTATATCCCTATTGATTATTTTGCAATAGCTTAACGTTTCTAGTACTCCCATGCTATAAATATTATATTAAGACAAAGCTGAAAGAGTGCTAAAGCGCTGCAAAATATAGCTTATGGATCAAGCTAATTCTCGGCCAATAACTCTGCCAAAATAATCGACTTCATCCTTCATAAATATCACGAAATACTACATGTGATTCAGCATTCACCTGTTTGGAGATCAACTTAGTGTTGAACTTAATGATTATTAGAAAATCCCTTTAATAAAGACTTTGAAAAATGTCAGGAGATCAAACGATCAACAAGAGCTACTAAAAAATCGGCAAAAAAGTAAAAAATTCGAACAGATTTTTGGTTTTCCCTATTATACTGCTTTCAGGCACTTTCAAATTGCTTGTATCAACATTAGGGTGGTTCAAAATACAAAGAGGAATACTCAACAGCTTTCACCCAACGAAAATCGCATGTTGATTAATCGCCCCAATAATTAGTAATCGGTTTTAAGACAGGTTGCGAATCTTTAGTCATGATCGTTAAACTTCTTTGAGGGCATCACTGAAATGTGCAGTGCAACATAGTAGCCTGAATTTGTGTGTGCTATCTTTCGCGCCACGAGCAGCAATGTTGCCTGCTTATGGGTTATGCAATTAGCTCCAGAAAACCACGGTATAGATTAAACTCGATTACTAATTCTTGGGGCGATTAATCAACATGCGATTTTCGTTGGGTGAAAGCTGTTGAGTATTCCTCTTAGCTATGTAGGTTTTCTTTTAACCTGCGCTTAATGGTGAAGCGTCATTAACAGTATAATGAAAAAATAAATTTCCCCATACTAATTTGCATGCAAACTTGAAACGGCTTGTGCTAAATCAGTTTTAATCCACATGAGCTCAAATTTTCAGAGGACACTCAGAACATGGTGAAGAATCAGATGAGCACTGTGGAGCAAAATCGATTTTTTGAACCACCCTAATCAACATGCCTTGGATGATGTCTTTGAAACAACAGAGAGAACTTTCGTTCTTTGCACTCTTCATTCAAAGAGATGGATTTCAAAAAATTATCATATAAATCATCTCACTCAGGATTTTCCCTTGAGCATACAGTACGCGTCCGATAGTTAGAAGACATAATTATAAAGCTTTTTCTGCATTTTCATATTTACAATATTATTGTCCCATATTTCCATGAAAATAAAAAAAATTGGCGTTCTAAATGACAACTACATATCTAGCGTGCATTTCAGTGTCAAACATTATTCGCTAAAAGGAATCGTAAAAATGATGCACTTATCGAACAACTATAGTTTATTTTTGTGGTTTCTCTTCCGATTGATTTCTGAATCGAAATGGCTTTAACTGACATGTCATCAATCGTTATTCTTTAAGTGCGGAGAAATATTGGTTCGCTTACTGTGCTGTGGTACCTATTCCATGAAGTGTCTTGTCGATGCCGATGTAGAGCATCGATTCGGGAGCTTGTTATGTTGACGTATATAGCAATACATATCTTATCTGAAACAGACGACTGGTAAAAGTTGAATTATGCTGATAGGAATGCACTCAGTTTCTCAATGTGTTCTTGGAAATTCGGAATGAGAACGGAATAAGTCCGATGATTATGCGATTTACAGTGTAACATAAACCCAAACTTTCAGTATGATATTGACGGCTTCTTTGACAGAATTGCACACGTAAATGCTCGCCCAAATTCTGGCTAAAGATTTGAATTAGGGGAAGGGGGGGGGGCAATATGCCCTAGCTAAGCAAACACTGCTCTATTGTCTTATTTGTAACGCTATTCATGGGTATTTTTACATTATGCATCAGTTAAACAAGATAGCTAGTTGATGCCATTCAAAAATTGTCAAAAATCTCAATCATATTGATAATATTCACATTTCAAAAAAGTGGTGATATTTTGTTGCCGGAAAACTCATGAGGCAAAACGCCTTTCAGCTGGCGGCTCCTAGGGAACAAAGTACCACGCGTCGGCGAATCAGCATTCTAGTATGGATAGTCCGTGGAGACGCAAGTACTTTGTAGGTTATTGCCACTAGGGCGTTTTGCCTCGCCAAATCGTTAGATGTTTCTTCAAAATGTGGAAATTTTCGGTTTTCCAACCTTCCCATGCACTATTTTGAAACTTTCTTTGCCTATCCTACATAATTTTAGATCTAGTTTTGTTACGGACATATTAATGACGGTAAATATGAGGGAAACCACAAAAGGCGTTTTGGGGCCTCTTCCCCTATTTGTTTCATTCGATCTTTCCTCCCAGAATCAGTCAGGCAGACTTCCAGTCTACCGGCATTGGGTGTGACTTTGAAAAAAAAACAGGTTTATTCTACGTATTTTCAATTAATATTTTTGATATTCATAATTTCATAATTACATTGAAGTAATTAATGGACGTTCCCTTCCCCTAGACCCAAGGCTGCAGCACAGAAAGTTTCAGATTGACAATTTCCATCATTTTTCTTTTTTCCATCAATTACTCTTTCGTTCAGTTTCATACTGCAATATGCACTTTCTCAATATTTTGTTTTTATGTGATCTGACGGCTTATTTAAATTGGGCTGCAGGTTTATTCGTGTTTTGTTGGATACAGCACGATCGCTCGGATATCGAAATGTCCGGTTCTGCTGTGCCGGCTAGTAAATTGAGCTTGAGCTTGATTGACTGCTCGTAGTTGCTACTCCATTATGATCTCATTTGTTAGGTCACACTGGCCGCCTGCCACGTCAGAATGCAAGTCAATGTAGGGAAGGGGGAGGAAATGATGATGCATCACTCGCCCACCGCAAGCCGAATATATCTCTGCACTTGCCATGCGGAATTTATTGGAATTTTTGGGATAGGTTCGAGAGGCAGAGGTCCGTCTTGGTTAACAAGCTGCCAATGTGATAGATAGGAGAAAGCAATTGATGGCATTTGTAATTGGATGTTTGGAAACGCGATTTATAGTTCATTTCCAATTCTAGCAGATTACTGTTAGAATATTCAAGTTGAAGGTATAGGAATTGAGATGGAAACGGTATGGAAGTCCATTTCCAGTTCTAGCGATTGCTAGAACATGAGAAATATAGAGAAAGATACAAAGTAGGAGAATGGAACGGACCTGGGATTGAACCCCCGACCTCCTGCGTATGAGGCAGAAGCAGTAGCCATATGACTACCAAGCCCGCTTCTGTTGTGCGGGCTAGTAAATTAATGATTAAGTGATTAAGTGAAACCATCAGTGTAGGTTTGTTCGTGTTTTGTACTGGACGCAGATCGATCGCATGGGAGTGCATAATTGAGCGCGTTCTTGTTTTAACACAGAATAATCGCGGAATCCGAGGCTGTGCTATGTACGATCGATGGATAAATAAAGAGTGCTTGATTGTATTTTCAAAAAGTACACAGAACGATCGCGCGATCATCCGGAATAATTTGTTCTGCTTTGTGCGGTCGTGAAATTAATTAAATAGTGCGCGTTTGGTCGTATTTCAGGTTACACGCCGGTTTGACAGGAAGAAACTTGAGTAGAGTATTTTCAATGCGCGTATTTATATCCCATCTCATAGATCGCATCGCCTACCGAAGTGAATACACGTAAAATATCCTTTATAACTAACACAATATCCTATCCCAAGACAATCGTGGAGATGCAGAGAAATATTCGGTCTCTATTAGCAACGAGAGTCGGACTAACAATCCTCCCCTTTCTATATAACCGTGAGTACGTGGCTGGCGCCCTTATTGACTAAAAAATATTTATACTTCCGAAGTGTGCACATTAAGAATGGATGATAGCAAGCCCCAAGCTCCATTCATTTGGTTCTCAAGATAATTTCGAAAGTTCTGGTCAATCACGGATTAGCGGCTACTAAATGTACGGTCATAATGGTCATGCTCATGCTCAATCAGGCGGATTTTTTAAATTGATTGGAATATTATAATAGTGCACTAAATATCGACGCTCTTCATAAAATTGATCATACAAAAGTGAATATTTGACTACCGCTATGTGAATTAAGAAGGGTATTTTACAGGGTGCTTGACAATTTTTTGCCATAAATTTTAAAAAGAAATTAAAAACTTTAACAAGCTGATGAGAATAGTGCCTTTCTCGTGCATTAAAAATAGTATTTTGACCAGGCTTCGGAATTCTCGCTCATATGAATAAAAACCGAGGATTGATCCAAACAGCGGAGTGCAATTTTTCCATATTCTCCTTTGAGCAAGTGTTCTCACACAATATTTTATCCGGATAGAATGACGGGCGATAAACTCGCGAGCGCTGGCTTGCCGGATAATTTACTTTTGGGCATTCAAATTCTCCACCTCCTCACTTCTCCAGATAAGTTTTAAAAGCATACCCACAAAAATGTAAGTCCGAGGCGGGATTCGAACCCAAAACAATTTCAAAATGTGTAGAGCGCCCACTATAACCACAACACTACACGAACCGATTAAAAGCAACTAGAAAAACTGCTCTATTAAACCTACTTCTTATGGTGGCGCATCGTCGTATGCAATCAGTTTGGAGAAGCAAAGTAAGCAGCATTTGATTTTCGCGAAACATGGGAAGAGGGATAACAATTTTTCGCACCATCGCTTGTGCCGGAGTTTATCGCACTGTAACTTATCCGGATAAAATGCATGGTGGAGTGATCAGTTGTCGCGTGAGTGAGTGAGAAATCCGAACCCTGAATTTTTGACCATAACTTTCGATCCGCCAATTTTTCAATGAGACATAATTCAACAGGATATTGTTGCGAGCAAAATAGGTAAATGTTAAAAATTAAGTGAGTTTTTTTGTGTACTTTATATATACACACATTCATCATTACAGCTCGTCAAGATGAATCGATCGGTGGTATATAACCCCTTTGGTCTCCGAATCTTCTTTCAAAAGTTCAGTTCAGGCAAAAAAAAAACACTTGAATTCAAACTCACAAACTCAAAGGTGGACAAAAAAACACTTGAATTCAAACTCACAAACTCAAACCGTAACCGTAACCACCGTAATTTTAGTTACAATATTGACAAAGACCAGATTTTAATTAGTTCAACCCTCAATTAGTGCTGCAATGAATCAATAGCGATACAAGAAGTTGGCCAATATGAACAAGAACCTTCTCTACCTTTCTTTCGATATTAAATTGAAATGTCTAGCTCCAGAAATACGGTTCATAATCAATTCTCATCATATGCATTTGTACCACCGACCGCAGCCGTTCGCCAAAGTTTTCATTCGTTACCATTTCACTGGTCGCGCGCAAGAGTAATGGAACAGATGGGTTTTTGCGGCGTCAAGGTGGACATATATGTCAACGACTAAATTGATGATGAAATGGTTTAATTTATTACTGATTTGTGTCATTTGTAATGTTAGGCATGTCGATCTGATACCGCACCCTACCTATCTGGTGTGGTGTGCGTTGGAAAAGGGCAAAACACTTCCGGTGGTGCAATCGACGCAAACGAGTTTGCGGTTCCATATTTTAGATGTTCTCATTTCCATTTTATCATTTAGCCGCCTGTGGAAAATATTACATTATGCAAGTACAACGAGGATTAATACTCAAAGCTATGTAGGATCCTAGTTGATCAAACTTGAATTTGAAATCATGTTGAAAATATTTGAATTTTTATTTTTCCTGAAGCATTTTCATCTCTGTTCGAATCAAGTAACATATTTCATTTCATTTTCTCCTTCTGCACTCTTTTCTAATAGAAAGCGGAAACATTCAAGTAAACAATATTCCGATTAAAGCAAACGGAAATTCACTTTTGTGCTTGTTTAGACACCTGCAAACGGGTAAGCAGCTTCGCTTAATTAGTACTTTTTCCTTCTGTCGTGTCTGGAAATTGCTTCTGTTGACAACTTTAATTGGCTTTTATTGATTAGAAGAAACCAACATTGAGAGTCTTTCTACGGAATTCTCTGTTTCTACTTTCCATGAGAACGTTCTTGCAGTCATTAGAACTACATAGACATGGCATTATCGTTTACGTTATTACAATATAGGCGGAGTAAGCATTTTATGTGAACGATTCAATGCTGTTCATTGTTCATTATAGTGGAGCATTAGGGTCGTTTTTGCCTTTCTCGTATGCTAAATATACGGAAAGGCTATAGAACCACTCCAAACCGAACTTTTGATAGAAGGCCTCGAGAGTCGAGACCCATAATGTTATACATATACCAATCGACTCAGCTCGACGAATTGAGATGATGTCTCTATGTGTGTACGTATGTTTATGTGCATGGATATTAGAGTAGGGCGGAGTTGTATGGAAAATTTTATCCAATCAAGTGAGATCAAGGTTTTTCTAGATTTTTGTTCGGACCCCAATCAACTGTGCTAAATATGGGCTCGACTAATTGCGTCCTCGCTTTCCGCACCACGATTCAAATTGAATCATTTTAAAAATTCAAATATTTTTAACATGATTTCAAATTCAAGTTTGATCAACTATGATCCTACATAGCTTAAAAGTTTTATAGCTTGAGTATTAATCCTCTTTGTACTTGCATAATGTAATATTTTCCACAGGCGGCTAAATGACAAAATGGAAATGAGAACATCTAAAATATGGAACCGCAAACTCGTCGATTAAATAAATGAATAAATAATAAGTCAATTTTACACAATTTCGAGAAAACAACAAAAAACTGTTTTTGAACAAATTGGCACCGAACCTTTCGATTTTTTCGATATAGATCAATACATTTTGGCAAAATTCAACACCCTGGTGCACTTCCAGTACAAAAACTGTAAGCAGTACTCCATAATTGCTCTTCAAAGTGCGTAGACATATGTAGTTTCTCAAACAAACGAAAAAAAAAATCATTCATATATTCCTGAACAAATTTTTTTTTTTTCGTATTTTTTGCCACAATACGTATTTTTAAAAGAGGATTCAGAATATATAAAAATCTCATTTTGGCCAAAAATTTTACATATGCAGTTTCTCAAACAAACGGTTCAATTTTATGGAGATTAGTACAGAAAGCTTAATTTTTTACATTTTTGCTTTTAATACGTTAGCATATAGTCTGAAAGATGCCAACTTTGAGACTTTGCCGAAGAAGGTACGTTGCTGGAAGGTTTACAAAACAGTAATTTGTGCAACTAAAAAGATGATGTTTTCTGCACGAGTTTTACGTTTATCCAACGAGGCTTCAATCGTCTAAGACGAGTTAAGTAACTCCATTTAATTCCACTAATTACTTCGATATCTTTGCAGATACGTATTTCGACCACAACTATGTGGTCGTCTTCAGTGTCTCGTACTTGACTCGACAACGAGGCTTGCTAAGTCATTGCAAAAAACAGCATGTGCAACTCGTTGCAAAACTCGATTTTTTCAGCACTCGTAGTATTTATCCAACTCGGCAAGCCTCGTTGGATAAATGTACACCTCGTGCTGAAAAGATCATCTTTTAGCAACTTGTTGCACAAACTACTATAATGCTACCCATTTGAGTTACACAATGGTCATTAAAGCACCCATTCCGTTGGTATGGAAAAGTAGGCCGTTTTATCATTCAAATACGAAGTGTAAACCAGGTATTATGATCATGAATTGCAAAAAATGTTATTACGCTTCGAAAATGTATCTTTCAAACCATATGCAGAAAATCAATGTTTCTGCCAGCACTACCGGATAACCTATGGTTGCCAGAAGGCAAAACCCATCTACATTCTTGTCGGATTTTTTACCGAGATGATTATAGATATATGAGAGAGCGTGAGAGTAAATCATCGATTTCCCCTTTTGGGAAAAAATATTACAAAAGACAGTTTTTGTGAAATCTAAAGCGAGATATAACCAAATGAAGCATCCACCGGATATAATTATGTCTTCGCTATTGGGTGATGTAGTTTTGAAACAAAAATACTTCCCCCATCTAGCTGGAGACTGCTTTTTCTCCTCGGTGGGTGGTTTTATCACCGGGGGGGGGGGGGGGGGGGGGGGTTGGTACGTGGCTGTCTTTCTCGTCAATGACTGGATGACCGTAATTTGAGCCTTAAAAGAGGCGGACCGGAGAACTTTCGGGGTTTTCGAGCGAAAAGTACTGCGTACAATACTCGGAGGGAAACTTGAAAATGGTGTGTGGCGCAGACGCATGGATCATGAGCTGTATCAAGTATACAAAGAATAAAATATTGTGAATCGTATAGAATGCGGCAGACTTCAGTGGGCTGGTTACTTAGTGCGAATGTCGGAAGAAAGAATAGCGAAAACAATATTCAACAGAAACCAGATAGGGGCCGGCGACATCGTGGAAGGCCACGAACGCGTTGACTGCACGCGGTGGAATCGGACCTGGGGACCCTGAACGTTCGGGGAAACTGGAGGAACATCGCCCAAGATCGACGATTATGGAGCTCTACAATACGCCAGGCATAGGTGTATCGACGCTGTAGCCAACCAGGTACCCAGGTAGGTTTACTGCACCAGTGTCTTCGGGAAAATATTTAACAAAAATATGGCGCTTCGAATGACGAAAAGTTCTAGTTCCAATTTTCGTCACAGGTCAGGTGGCGCTGGAAAATGTAATTTTTTCATTTAACGATTTTGAAACATGGTGTCTTTGGCAAAGGGGCCCTCCTTAGCCGTGCGCTAAGACGCGCGGCTACAAAGGAAGACCATGCTGAGGGTGGCTGGGTTCGATTCCTGGTGCCGGTCTAGGCGATTTTCGGATTGGAAATTGTCTCGACTTCCCTGGGCATAAAAGTATCATCGTGTTAGTCTCATGATATACGAATGCAAAAATGGTAACTTGGCTTAGAAACCTCGCAGTTAATAACTGTGGAAGTGCTTAATGAAAACTAAGCTGCGAGGCGGCTCTGTCCCAGTGTGTGATGTAATGCCAATAATAAGAAGAAGTCTTTGGCAAAGTTGTAGTGCATTTTATTACATTTTTTTTTGCTGAAAACACCGAGTGTCCATCTATCATCGTTTTTGAAATACGGAGGTTTTTTATGGACAGGCCTAATGTTCTACAAAAATGTATATACATAAGCAAAATAGCCCACTTTGTAGAAGATGCTAGGGATGCTTTTAGCAAACATGACTTTTTATCGGCGATTTAAGGCTCTATGGCCGTGCGGTTAGCGACGTCAATCGTCTAGTTGCGTGTGCTATGGAGTGTAGCTTTGATTCCCGCCCCGGTAAGGACAATACTTTTTGTATTACGAAAAATTTTCCACTCATATAGAAATACGGAAATATAAAGCATGGCAATATGAAACTTTAAACTTTGTGATAAGGAGCAAACCACCAACTAGTGCCGTAGACGACCAACGGTTTAAGAATGAGACATGTCGATGGCCAACGTAGAGCACCCAGGTATTGTCCTAAATATGCCCGTATAGTTCGATTTTCGAGGTGGCTTTTAGCCGTGAATAATAGCCTTGACAATTTTATTTCATCGCCGACGTTTCGATCCGGAGATGCGATTTTCTTCAGGGCTCGATAGCAGTCAGTTTGTTAATCAAATTTGTTAACCGTATAATTCGATTTGGAGGTTTGTATCGATTTCATCCACTCGATGTAAAAGGTGATTTACATTACATCTGTGTACCAAACACCGAATAGCTGTGTCTGTCATGTTTATTCAAGCAGACCTGACGAATCTGGTGGTGGTTGTACGAGCACGTGGCTGTCTTTCTCGTCAATGACTGGATGACCGTAATTTGAGCCTTAAAAGAGGCGGACCGGAGAACTTTCGGGGTTTTCGAGCGAAAAGTACTGCGTACAATACTCGGAGGGATACTTAAAATGGTGTGGGTGCGCAGACGCATGAATCATGAGCTGTATCAAGTATACAAAGAAGAAAATATTGTGAATCGTATAGAATGCGGCAGACTTCAGTGGGCTGGTCACTTAGTGCGAATGTCGGAAGAAAGAATAGCGAAAACAATATTCAACAGAAACCAGATAGGGGCCGGCGACATCGTGGAAGCCACCACGAACACGTTGGCTGCACGCGGTGGAATCGGACCTGGGGACCCTGAACGTTCGGGGAAACTGGAGGAACATCGCCCAAGATCGACGATTATGGAGCTCTACAATACGCCAGGCATATGTGTATCGACGCTGTAGCCAACCAGGTACCCAGGTAGGTTTACTGCACCAGTGTCTTCGGGAAAATATTTAACAAAAATATGGCGCTTCGAATGACGAAAAGTTCTAGTTCCAATTTTCGTCACAGGTCAGGTGGCGCTGGAAAATGTAATTTTTTCATTTAACGATTTTTAAACATGGTGTCTTTGGCAAAGGGGCCCTCCTGTTGGGGCCCTCCTTAGCCGTGCGCTAAGACGCGCGGCTACAAAGGAAGACCATGCTGAGGGTGGCTGGGTTCGATTCCCGGTGCCGGTCTAGGCGATTTTCGGATTGGAAATTGTCTCGACTTCCCTGGGCATAAAAGTATCATCGTGTTAGCCTCATGATATACGAATGCAAAAATGGTAACTTGGCTTAGAAACCTCGCAGTTAATAACTGTGGAAGTGCTTAATGAACACTAAGCTGCGAGGCGGCTCTGTCCCAGTGTGTGGATGTAATGCCAATAATAAGAAGAAGTCTTTGGCAAAGTTGTAGTGCATTTTTTTACATTTTTTTGCAGAAGACACCGAGTGTCCATCTATCATCGTTTTTGAAATACGGAGGTTTTTTATGGACAGGCCTAATGTTCTACAAAAATGTAAATACATAAGCAAAATAGCCCACTTTGTAGAAGATGCTAGGGATGCTTTTAGCAAACATGACTTTTTATCGGCGATTTAAGGCTCTAGGCCGTGCGGTTAGCGACGTCAATCGTCTAGTTGCGTGTGCTATGGAGTGTAGCTTTGATTCCCGCCCCGGTAAGGACAATACTTTTTGTATTACGAAAAATTTTCCACTCATATAGAAATACGGAAATATGAAGCATGGCAATATGAAACTTTAAACTTTGAGATAAGGAGCAAACCACCAACTAGTGCCGTAGACGACCAACGGTTTAAGAATGAGACATGTCGATGGCCAACGTAGAGCACCCAGGTATTGTCCTAAATATTCCCGTATAGTTCGATTTTCGAGGTGGCTTTTAGCCGTGAATAATAGCCTTGACAATTTTATTTCATCGCCGACGTTTCGATCCGGAGATGCGATTTTCTTCAGGGCTCGATAGCAGTCAGTTTGTTAATCAAATTTGTTGACCGTATAATTCGATTTGGAGGTTTGTATCGATTTCATCCACTCGATGTAAAAGGTGATTTACATTACATCTGTGTACCAAACACTGAATAGCTGTGTCTGTCATGTTTATTCAAGCAGACCTGACGAATCTGCCGTTTACTGACTGCTCTCAACCGTTCTCCTGCAAATCCATCAAGACCGGCTGACTTCTTCCCTTCTAAACTAGACCTTCAGAAGCAGCAACTCCACATACGCAACCCTTCTCTGCTTTTTTTCTCTCTCCCACATCGCACACGTGGGGAATAAAACTCTGATACGACGGAAACTATCTCATTTATAAAAAAAGTAAAGAAAAAGAATGGGATGTTCACTGTACTACGCTTTTACTTTTACTCCAATTCAACATATAGCTTGACGGCAGCTTGTCCATCAAATCTTGTAGCTACAAGCATTGGGTTATTAAGGTGGCTATTCAATCGGACTGGGTCGGGTGGTCGCATAATTGTCATTTCATAGTTTTCCGATTAAATAATATAATTAAACGCATGTCAAAGTTTATACATCTGATTTTCACTGGGAATAATGTATATCAAGATACGCTTTATGAACTATGAATAGTCTTATACAGGGTGTTTGTTTCCTGAGTGTGCATATTTTGGGGGCAGCTTGGGGACCCCAAAACATGAAAAAGTGCCCATGGAACATAGGGTCGGAAATCACTGCTAAGTGAGTTATTCAGAATTCTATGTTTTAATTTTTGGTCAACTTTACCAACCTCTATCTCATTAACCATTGATCGTATAATCTCATTCAGCACACAAAACGAAAGCTTAAAGTCTAAGCTTTTTGAGCTTCATTGACCTTATGTTGATAAAAGTGGTTTTAACTACAGTAATTATGCAAACTTTCATAAAAGTGTCAAAAATAACGTGCCTTTTTCTTATAATTTAGTGATTTTTTCATCAATACATTCGATATTATGAAAAACTTTCTTCTACAAAACATTCTTATGCTTCTTTGCTACCAAAATGTCCTTTGGTGGAACATTGTATGATTTGTAGTTTACCCGTAATTTTCAATTTAAAATAATTAACAAAAATCATCGAACAGCAATTTTCATCGCGATGTTTGCCTCAAAATGTTGATTGGCAACCCTATCTGTTCAGGCGTTCGTCGGGTTCGTTGCCTGCACGTGGTGCGATCGTTTGTAAACACAATGCATGCCACTAATGCCGTGCAGAAGTAAGGTCCAAAAAGAATGGATCAGCTGATAGAAAAATTGGTTATTTTTAACCAGGGCGTACATTGCTTTGAAAAATAGCACATTTGTATGAATGACTTTGCAGAGCGTAAGTTTTGAATTTGCATACTGGCTAAGGCTATACGGCTATTAGAAGCGGCCATAATTTATTTTCGGATAATGGTTTTTCATCAGTAATTTACTATCATTTCAATTTTGTTTTCGCCCAAATCGGAACATTTCTTGATAATAAAATCCGACGCATGTAGGCAAACGATTGACGAATGACTTCGTATTTGATTTGGTTGCCTCTGGTTCTGGTAGGGTGGAAAATTGTCATCCAGTTGTAGTCGCCCTGCGGTGACGATATGGCACGATTTTTTTATGCGGGTGCTTTACTTTTTTGGAATTACGATTTTTTTTTATTTTATTTCAGTGAATTCGTAAATTAAACGAAATGGTATTGATAGGAATCCAATTAAGAGTTGTCCGTGAGTAGCTTCGGGAGGACTGATGCATGAATTCGACTAATCCATTTTTAAAGTTTCTATGAATTTTTGTGATTTTTTGGGTAAATTTCTGTGAATTCGGTTGTTTTAATGAAACTACAATCCGCCTTTTAGAAATACGACTGAATTCCCTGAGAGTCTTTGTGGGTTTTGGGAATCCGGGTGAATGTAGATAGATTTATAAGACTCTGGATGGGTTCTTGAGAAACCGTAAATTTGAAAGGACTCTGGAATGGAATCTCGGTGGATTCGTAAAAATCCGGAAACCATGAGTTTTTAGAGGAAATTAAAAGTTTCTGCGTTTAAAAATTATGTGACCGAGGAGATTCTTTGCAAATCCCGGAGGATTCTTAGGAATCCCGGAGGATTCTTAGGAATCCCGGAGGATTCTTAGGAATCCCGGAGGATTCTTAGGAATCCCGGAGGATTCTTAGGAATCCCGGAGGATTCTTAGGAATCCCGGAGGATTCTTAGGAATCCCGGAGGATTCTTAGGAATCCCGGAGGATTCTTAGGAATCCCGGAGGATTCTTAGGAATCCCGGAGGATTCTTAGGAATCCCGGAGGATTCTTAGGAATCCCGGAGGATTCTTAGGAATCCCGGAGGATTCTTAGGAAGCCCGGAGGATTCTTAGGAATCCCGGAGGATTCTTAGGAATCCCGGAGGATTCTTAGGAATCCCGGAGGATTCTTAGGAATCCCGGAGGATTCTAAGGAATCCCGGAGGATTCTAAGGAATCCCGGAGGATTCTAAGGAATCCCGGAGGATTCTAAGGAATCCCGGAGGATTCTAAGGAATCCCGGAGGATTCTAAGGAATCCCGGAGGATTCTAAGGAATCCCGGAGGATTCTAAGGAATCCCGGAGGATTCTAAGGAATCCCGGAGGATTCTAAGGAATCCCGGAGGATTCTAAGGAATCCCGGAGGATTCTAAGGAATCGGAATCCCGGAGGATTCTAAGGAATCCCGGAGGATTCTAAGGAATCCCGGAGGATTCTAAGGAATCCCGGAGGATTCTAAGGAATCCCGGAGGATTCTAAGGAATCCCGGAGGATTCTAAGGAATCCCGGAGGATTCTAAGGAATCCCGGAGGATTCTAAGGAATCCCGGAGGATTCTAAGGAATCCCGGAGGATTCTAAGGAATCCCGGAGGATTCTAAGGAATCCCGGAGGATTCTAAGGAATCCCGGAGGATTCTAAGGAATCCCGGAGGATTCTAAGGAATCCCGGAGGATTCTAAGGAATCCCGGAGGATTCTAAGGAATCCCGGAGGATTCTAAGGAATCCCGGAGGATTCTAAGGAATCCCGGAGGATTCTAAGGAATCCCGGAGGATTCTAAGGAATCCCGGAGGATTCTAAGGAATCCCGGAGGATTCTAAGGAATCCCGGAGGATTCTAAGGAATCCCGGAGGATTCTAAGGAATCCCGGAGGATTCTAAGGAATCCCGGAGGATTCTAAGGAATCCCGGAGGATTCTAAGGAATCCCGGAGGATTCTAAGGAATCCCGGAGGATTCTAAGGAATCCCGGAGGATTCTAAGGAATCCCGGAGGATTCTAAGGAATCCCGGAGGATTCTAAGGAATCCCGGAGGATTCTAAGGAATCGCGGAGGATTCTAAGGAATCCCGGAGGATTCTAAGGAATCCCGGAGGATTCTAAGGAATCCCGGAGGATTCTAAGGAATCCCGGAGGATTCTAAGGAATCCCGGAGGATTCTAAGGAATCCCGGAGGATTCTAAGGAATCCCGGAGGATTCTAAGGAATCCCGGAGGATTCTAAGGAATCCCGGAGGATTCTAAGGAATCCCGGAGGATTCTAAGGAATCCCGAAGGATTCTAAGGAATCCTTCGGGATTCCTTAGAATCCTTCGGGATTCCTTAGAATCCTTCGGGATTCCTTAGAATCCTTCGGGATTCCTTAGAATCCTTCGGGATTCCTTAGAATCCTTCGATAGAATCCTTCGGGATTCCTTAGAATCCTGCGGGATTCCTTAGAATCCTTCAGGATTCCTTAGAATCCTTCGGGATTCCTTAGAATCCTTCGATTCCTTAGAATCCTTCGGGATTCCTTAGAATCCTTCGATTCCTTAGAATCCTTCGGGATTCCTTAGAATCCTTCGATTCCTTAGAATCCTTCGGGATTCCTTAGAATCCTTCGGGATTCCTTAGAATCCTTCAGGATTCCTTAGAATCCTTCGGGATTCCTTAGAATCCTTCGGGATTCCTTAGAATCCTTCGGGATTCCTTAGAATCCTTCGGGATTCCTTAGAATCCTTCGGGATTCCTTAGAATCCTTCGGGATTCCTTAGAATCCTTCGGGATTCCTTAGAATCCTGCGGGATTCCTTAGAATCCTTCGCGGGATTCCTTAGAATCCTTCGGGATTCCTTAGAATCCTTCGGGATTCCTTAGCATCCTTCGATTCCTTAGAATCCTTCGGGATTCCTTAGAATCCTTCGATTCCTTAGAATCCTTCGGGATTCCTTAGAATCCTTCGATTCCTTAGAATCCTTCGGGATTCCTTAGAATCCTTCGATTCCTTAGAATCCTTCGGGATTCCTTAGAATCCTTCGGGATTCCTTAGAATCCTTCGGGATTCCTTAGAATCCTTCGATTCCTTAGAATCCTTCGGGATTCCTTAGAATCCTTCGATTCCTTAGAATCCTTCGGGATTCCTTAGAATCCTTCGATTCCTTAGAATCCTTCGATTCCTTAGAATCCTTCGGGATTCCTTAGAATCCTTCGGGATTCCTTAGAATCCTTCGATTCCTTAGAATCCTTCGATTCCTTAGAATCCTTCGATTCCTTAGAATCCTTCGGGATTCCTTAGAATCCTTCAGGATTCCTTAGAATCCTTCGATTCCTTAGAATCCTTCGGGATTCCTTAGAATCCTTCGATTCCTTAGAATCCTTCGGGATTCCTTAGAATCCTTCGGGATTCCTTAGAATCCTTCGGGATTCCTTAGAATCCTTCGGGATTCCTTAGAATCCTTCGGGATTCCTTAGAATCCTTCGGGATTCCTTAGAATCCTTCGGGATTCCTTAGAATCCTTCGATTCCTTAGAATCCTTCGGGATTCCTTAGAATCCTTCGATTCCTTAGAATCCTTCGGGATTCCTTAGAATCCTTCGGGATTCCTTAGAATCCTTCAGATTCCTTAGAATCCTTCGGGATTCCTTAGAATCCTTCGATTCCTTAGAATCCTTCGGGATTCCTTAGAATCCTTCGATTCCTTAGAATCCGTTGGTATGCCTTAGAATCCTTCGGGATTCCTTAGAATCCTTCGGGATTCCTTAGAATACTTCGGGAGTGCTTAGAAGGGTTAGGGAGTCGTTCGAGGTGGTCGGGGTTCCTTAGAATCCTTCGGGATTCCTTAGAATCCTTCGGGATTCCTTAGAATCCTTCGGGATTCCTTAGAATCCTTCGGGATTCCTTAGAATCCTTCGGGATTCCTTAGAATCCTTCGGGATTCCTTAGAATCCTTCGGGATTCCTTAGAATCCTTCGGGATTCCTTAGAATCCTTCGGGATTCCTTAGAATCCTTCGGGATTCCTTAGAATCCTTCGGGATTCCTTAGAATCCTTCGGGATTCCTTAGAATCCTTCGGGATTCCTTAGAATCCTCCGGGATTCCTAAGAATCCTCCGGGATTCCTAAGAATCCTCCGGGATTCCTAAGAATCCTCCGGGATTCCTTAGAATCCTTCGGGATTCCTTAGAATCCTTCGGGATTCCTTAGAATCCTCCGGGATTCCTAAGAATCCTCCGGGATTCCTAAGAATCCTCCGGGATTCCTAAGAATCCTCCGGGATTCCTAAGAATCCTCCGGGATTCCTAAGAATCCTCCGGGATTCCTAAGAATCCTCCGGGATTCCTAAGAATCCTCCGGGATTCCTAAGAATCCTCCGGGATTCCTAAGAATCCTCCGGGATTCCTAAGAATCCTCCGGGATTCCTAAGAATCCTCCGGGATTCCTAAGAATCCTCCGGGATTCCTAAGAATCCTCCGGGATTCCTAAGAATCCTCCGGGATTCCTAAGAATCCTCCGGGATTCCTAAGAATCCTCCGGGATTTGCAAAGAATCTCCTCGGTCACATAATTTTTAAACGCAGAAACTTTTAATTTCCTCTAAAAACTCATGGTTTCCGGATTTTTACGAATCCACCGAGATTCCATTCCAGAGTCCTTTCAAATTTACGGTTTCTCAAGAACCCATCCAGAGTCTTATAAATCTATCTACATTCACCCGGATTCCCAAAACCCACAAAGACTCTCAGGGAATTCAGTCGTATTTCTAAAAGGCGGATTGTAGTTTCATTAAAACAACCGAATTCACAGAAATTTACCCAAAAAATCACAAAAATTCATAGAAACTTTAAAAATGGATTAGTCGAATTCATGCATCAGTCCTCCCGAAGCTACTCACGGACAACTCTTAATTGGATTCCTATCAATACCATTTCGTTTAATTTACGAATTCACTGAAATAAAATAAAAAAATCGTGATTCCAAAAAGTTAAGCACCCGCATAAAAAATCGTGCCATATCGTCACCGCAGGGCGACTACAACTGGATGACAATTTTCCACCCTACCAGAACCAGAGGCAACCAAATCAAATACGAAGTCATTCGTCAATCGTTTGCCTACATGCGTCGGATTTTATTATCAAGAAATCTTCCGATTTGGGCGAAAACAAAATTGAAATGATAGTAAATTACTGATGAAAAAACATTATCTGAAAATAAATTATGGCCGCTTCTAACAGCCGTACAGCCTTAGCCAGTATGCAAATTCAAAACTTACGCTCTGCAAAGTCATTCATACAAATGTGCTATTTTTCAAAGCAATGTACGCCCTGGTTAAAAAATAACCAATTTTTCTATCAGCTGATCCATTCTGTTTTGGACCTTACTTCTGCACGGCATTAGTGGCATGCATTGTGTTTACAAACGATCGCACCACGTGCAGGCAACGAACGCCCGAACAGATAGGGTTGCCAATCAACATTTTGAGGCAAACATCGCGATGAAAATTGCTGTTCGATGATTTTGTTAATTATTTTAAATTGAAAATTACGGGTAAACTACAAATCATACAATGTTCCACCAAAGGACATTTTGGTAGCAAAGAAGCATAAGAATGTTTTGTAGAAGAAAGTTTTTCATAATATCGAATGTATTGATGAAAAAATCACTAAATTATAAGAAAAAGGCACGTTATTTTTGACACTTTTATGAAAGTTTGCATAATTACTGTAGTTAAAACCACTTTTATCAACATAAGGTCAATGAAGCTCAAAAAGCTTAGACTTTAAGCTTTCGTTTTGTGTGCTGAATGAGATTATACGATCAATGGTTAATGAGATAGAGGTTGGTAAAGTTGACCAAAAATTAAAACATAGAATTCTGAATAACTCACTTAGCAGTGATTTCCGACCCTATGTTCCATGGGCACTTTTTCATGTTTTGGGGTCCCCAAGCTGCCCCCAAAATATGCACACTCAGGAAACAAACACCCTGTATGCCCGTCGTATAAATTCCGCACTCGAACATTTCTAGACCATGTAATCTGTTTTGCAGTCGCATGTCTTGTCATTGAGCTTCGTAATGCCGCAAATAAAATTTGTCAAAGATTTTTGATATAATCATTAGGTTTATGTTCGTTCGTGAAGAGAGTATTTAATTTTTGTTGGCTATTCCTCGTGTATAGCGGCAATCGAGTTTTGAAGAGAATGATAGACTGGCAAAAACACTTGTCTATAAAAGTAGAAAATGTAGCTGTAGGAGCATGTTAGGATTTACTTGATGATTAAAAATGCTCAAATTTCATTACCACCATTAAATCGAGTCATCCATCACATTTTTAAGGTAGCCTCACACCTCGAGAGTCTTGTTCACGGATTTTGTTCCCATGTATTTTAAAAAATGCGGGTTTGACGGGATTAAGTAAGGAATATCGAAAATTTGGCCCCATTTAAAATACATAGAGCCCAAAATCCACCCGAAAATTTTCCCAAGGTGTGAGGCTACCTTCAGATTGGATTATTCCACTCGTACCAGAAACACAAGACTGAAGGCAAAACACTTGACCTCATAACTGAAAGCATAGCTGTGGAAGTGACATAACTAAATATAGAAGCCTAAATAGCTCACATTTGCCTAATTAGCACCCCTTCTGCGACTTTGCTGTAGTAAAATCATTCTGTTTGACGCTGAGTGAAATGTGGGTAGCCTAATTAGCTATCCGATGATGCACAACAAACATACCCAGTAAAATTGCTTACCTTAAAGTTATCTGGATTCTCGGAGGCTTCGATAAATTTGAATATATCCGCCACAGCTTTGATCATCAAACCACTATCCTGCTGGGATTTGGCGGTGCCGACGGTGGTGTCTCCCTGCTCGGAAACAACTGCCGCCCTCTTTGGGTTTGGTCCCAGCATGGTGTGAGTCTTTCCGGATCCCGTGGCTCCGTAGGCAAACACCGCCGCATTGTAGCCATTCAACACGTCCTGCACGAGGGAAGCAGTGGTCGTTTCGTACACCTCCTCCTGTAGACGAGAAAAGAACCAGAAAATCGATTTTCCACGTTTGCTTGTTTTGTTGTCTACGACAGCACTAGACTGGCTCGCGCTTTAAGTAAAGGATTAGGCGGCGCTGCGGATAATGTTAACCAAGTGACGAGAAAGCGGTTCGTATTGCGTTGGAAAATCTATACACAATATTATAGTGGGTTATTTGTCATAGTTGAGATGACTTTTCACTCATATTTACACAATCAGTAAAACCACTTAAAACAACTTGACAATGAATAGAAGATTATTTTGAGCTTTTCTGGTGAGGTTAAAATATATTCAAGTGGGTGTTTTAAATGTAATGTAGTACTATCTCGTTTCATACCAAGTGAACTCGCCAATGTTGAGATACTTTATTGCTTTTGCTTCTTTGTTTGGCGTCACATCCCCCACTATAAGATTGACTAAACTTTTTTTTTCAGGGCCCTCGCTGATGTCGTACTTTATGAGATGTCATATGAGAGATTGAATGTGATGAATTATGCTATAAAGCACATAATTATTGTTATATTGGATTACAATTATATGGTGCATGAAATAGCTGAGAAAGAAAATAAACTTATGACAGTATTATAATTAAATTTCTATTGACAACATTACAAATTCTCTATATAATAGTGGCCTTTGAAAAAGCTAATGTCTTCCATAAAAAGTAATAAAATAAAACTATTTGTTATATACATCAAACACTAGTCCTGCACGGAATACATTGGGCGACTTTTTTTTTTATATATGCGACGATATTTGATTATTAAGTAATTTAATTATCGACTGAATTGGTAGCCCTCAAGTCTTATTGAATTCTATTAAGTTCAAGGACGATTAACTACACCACGTAACATGACCCCGGATAATAGCGTCAAACACCTTTAATCCAAAACCATTCACCGAGGCTCTTCAAACCAGCCTAGCGACCCATCACGTCCGGTCGTGAACCTGTGCTATCTCACCGAATGCCGCAAGGTGATTTCCCAACCCTATCATAACCGCTGATGCAAAACTACAATCAGTACACAAGGGTCTGTTATATTGAGCACTTTTTGTTGGTTGCTAGCTTTGGATTATAAATCAACTCTCTCGCGGTATCACTTTGAATATGCAGCCCTGCTAACAGGGTTCAGTCGAGGATGGCGCAACAATGTTTCAAAGATTAATACCGCAGAAGATAAGCGACCCGCATGGTAATAGTTTGCCATTACGTCTGCCGTGCTGAGCAACCTACCTGAGTGGATTTTTCGCCAAACACGTGGTCGTAGTTGTACTTTTTTGGCTTGTTCCTGTTTCCTTCGTCGAACAGCAATGTCCGGTATGACGCCACCTGCACACAGTTTGGCTCGTTACCATCGTTGAGTGGTCGTATCCTTACAGCGACCTAGTTCAGGGGTGAAATGTAGGAAATATATTAGCATAAAATTAACATAAGTAAGGTCCAATTGTAGAGCAAAGCTGGTTTACTTCTGTTGAAGGTGGAGACGATCGCATTCCGAGGCTTTGTTCAACTTATTAAAGTATCGAAAAACTCGATTACTACGAAACCTAATAATGCCCGTTAATAATGCTTCAAAAGGGTAAAATATTTTGCAAAATTTACAAAAAGCGGTTACGAACTCTCATCGCCTCAAGAGATACATCTCATGTTGAAAAGGGCAAGTCTCAAGCACCTGCTCCTTGTGGTAACGTTTTTTTTTGTGAGCTGCGGGATATTTTAAATGAAATTTTATTCAACTAAAACATAAACCGGTATAATTTATAATATATGATATACTTCTCACAAAGGCACAAAACCTCTTTGTCTTTTCAAAATGAAGTTATAAAATGACAATATTTAACAATTCAAATATTTGATCTAAAGGTTGACTATTTTTTTTTAATTTTCTAGTATTTTGTTTCTGGGTAAATTGTAATGTTTATAATGAAATATATTATGATCAATATCCTGATAAGATTCTCCACAAACATATATAAATATTGAAGATTCTGATTTATGATCTTCAATATTTATACGATAAAGATGACTATTATAAATATAATGATTTGAAATAAGTCTAGAAAATCTTCTATATAATAAAAATGAGCTGTGATTTCCTTCCTGACGATTTAACTCGCGAACGGTTTGACCGATTTGCAATATTTCTTCCATAATCGATTCGTTTTGGGATCCGAATGGTTTGTTTATACAAAACAGTTGGTGAATTTAACGAGGAAATGTAAAAAAATATTAGAATACTATTTTGGGTCAGCTGTTGAGGGAAACAAAACAAACGCACGGAAATTGATCTAGAGTGCGGTGCTGCAAATAGTTCATTATGACATTTTCACCACCCAGGCAAAGCTGGGTTTCTTTCGCTAGTATACAAATAAAATGTCTACTTACAGATAGATTTTCAAACCATGGATTATTCATCAAAATTGGACAAATAGAATGACACTAGCGACCCTTATCACTTGAGTTTCAATCAATTTGCCATGCCATGTATCAATTGAATGCCTTTTGAATATGTAATAATATTCAGAAGAGAAGGGTCAATAAGTATATTGTAAATGATTCTACAGCACCTAACTTTGTTAAATGATATGCTTGCTCTTTTCCATAAATTTTACAGTGTGCTGGTATCCAGACAAATCTATATATTTATATAGGGGGAAAGACGGCTTTGACAGGTTTTGTTCTATTATTGGCAGGGGGTTTTTGTCGACCAAATTTTATGAAATTTGGCCACAATATTCTTTGATATGCAAAGAATGTTTAGGCCAAATTTGAGCCTAGTCAGTCATAAAAACCCCCTGCCAATAATAGAACAAAACCTGCCAAAGCCGTCATTCCCCCTACATAAAAATGAATTTCTGTCTGTCTGAACCTTATAGACTCCGAAACTACTGAACCGATCGACGTGAAAATTGGGGCCGAGGAAGGTTCTTAAGATGGTTCGAGACCCCTCCCTCTTTTGGAAAGGAAGGCTCCCATACAAATGAAACAGAAATTTCTGCATAACGCAGGAACTAATTAAAGAAGAAATCAATTTTAAGCGAAACGAAGTTCGTCGGGTCTGCTAGTTTAATAATAAAACCCGTTGTTGAAGTAATATTTTTTTTACCATCAAAATAATACGGTTGATTTTGTAAATGAAATGGATAAATGAGAGGGAGTTGATACAACTTAAACTATCAGTACATAAAATAAACTAATTTGAAGGACATCTCTTTTATTATTTCACAAGTGAAATATAGTGCAATAAATTCAGCTACAAAAACCGAACAAGGAGATTCTAATTTAAAGAGCAATATTATTATTATTATACAAACCAAAGCCAGCATTATTTTGGATTAAAGAAGTATCTGTATATTAAACAAACATCAAACAAACGTTCGCTCCAAAAGTTACTTGGAATATTTAAAGTATTTATGATTTGGAATATGTTTCAATTAGTAGGAAAAGATACAAATTTTTTTGTGAAAATGGTTTTTACATTTGTTACATTTCAATAACAAACTTAAAATTATCTAAAATCTATTGTAAAATTTATTCGTTAGGAGTTAGGAAACTGTTATTATTGTTAAAAAAATGTTATTTGGTATCACCGCCACCGCCATCCCACTCCGACAGTACGAAATTGCCGAAAAAACGCAATGCCAAAAATGTTCGGGAGGTGTAGGCTGACCAGATCATTTCGGTGGAAAAACGGGACAAACACACTTGCAAAACGGGACATGTCAAAAGACCTTGTATGGGCTTAGTTTTCATATTCCGTTTAAGAAGTTAAGGGAAAAAATTCACCACCATAACCTTCTATTAAGTACCTTCTAAGTAATAAGTTAGTTGTGGAAAAATACTGAGCTACAAATATTTCACTCTTCGCGCACAAAAAACACGAAGGAACAAAATACTACGCATTTTCCAATATTTTCTAAAAATAGTGGAATTTTTAAATTTTATTTTAATCCACTGTTAAACATGCACTAAGGTATAAGGATTTTATTACTGACCAATATCAAAAACTTTTCCAATTCTAAACAATTGAAAATAACAAAAAAAGTATCCTTCGGAAAACCAAATCCCGTGACACGTTTTCCGAACTGTATACTAGCCTTTAAAGCCAGTGTGGGCATCAAAGAGAAAAAAATAATGAGGAAAAATGTCAAAAAACAAATTCGAAAAGAGTAATAGGGTCAGTTAATTGATTATCTGCGGATAAGAAAAACAAGAATCTCAACAAGGAAAGAACATTAATAAGAAACAATTTTTATTATTTCCATGAATATGGTTGGCGCATGTGAATAAAAATCAAATCTAATCAATTCACAGTCCTTTTTGATCGAAATTGATTTAAATGACGCTAAAAGTTTCCTCACATCTCGGGAATCTTGTCCATTGATTTTGTTCTCATGTGCTTCCAAAAAGGCCCACACATGTGGAAGCTCCTGATCTATAAACTAGCCTTAAGGTCACTCCTGACGGAATCCAAAATTAAAAGTGCTCGCGTTTTCGGGGGCACACCACTCGATTCAGAGGCGGCACACAACTGTCATTTTTGTTTATTTAGCTTTGCTGCGTCGCAGCATGCGTGAAATAATAAAAATGACAGTTGTGCGTTGCTTCCGTATCGAGTGGTGTGCCCCCGAAAACGCGAGCACTTTTAATCTTGGATTCCGTCAGGAGTGACCTTAAAGTACGTATGGACCGAAACCAGATGAAATTTTCACTCGGTTTGAAACTGCCTTAAACTCGATTTTGTCCAGCTGATATATTTTTTATGATAAATTATATAAATTAAATATATATTTTATATAAATTAAATTTATAAATTATTTTATAAGTATTTTTTCATGTCGTCGTTTTTTTTTTTACAGTGGAAGAATTCGAAATATTCGAAATTATTCAGGAAGATTTTCAATGATTCTTACTGTTTCGAAAAGAACCAAACGAATAAAAAATATGTGGTAAAGCAGATTTGAAACAAATAGAACTACCCTACTTCGCAAGATTTAAAAAAAAATTAAAAAAAAACTTAGTCTGGAAATTGGAATGTCTGTCCCTGCGATTCATTTTATTGAAGTTGAAGCGCGACCTGATTTTCAGGATATACTTGCCTACCAAGTTACCGGTTCCGTTCAATCCACTAATGAATTGGCCAAATTTTAATGCCATTTTGGAGATCTTTGACAGAATCAATGAAAAAACGGGACAAATTGAGGATGTTTTAGAATACGACGGGACTGCACAATAATGTCTAAAAAACGGGACTGTCCCATTAAATACGGTACGTATGTGTACGTATGAGAAGAATTTTGAAATTGAATCTCAGTAGGCTGACAGGGAATTCTTGATTGTTAGAAGGGGACAAAGAAAATAAATGAAGATGATTCAGTGTTCGTTTTTTGAGGCGTGAACACGCCATTTGATTGCAAGTGTCCAACGCTTATTTTCAGCAAAAAAGCATGTATGGTCAGCCTAGGGAGGTGTCTTCCGCCCGAACGAATGAAACTCGGTCTACAAGGGGGGTTCTGGTGGATCAAGCGAACGAAGTTCAGTCTCTTCTGTTCGAGTCGTCAGTGTGATAAGACGTGTGACTTCTAAAAATCTCGGTGGTCGAGTACCCTCAAATATTACTGGTGAGATCGTTCCGTTTCGTGACCGACGTGGCGTTCCCTAAAAGTGAAGAGCCCTCTTATTCGCGAATTGTCCAAAACCGGGGGTTTCATGTGACGAGTGTAGTGACTAAAGGAAAAAAACCCACGCGATCGTGGAAGAGACTGGTCCATAGGGCGTGGTTGAAGATCCACGAGGCAGTGCCAAAAATCACTATAACATTCGCGAGTGAAGATTCCCCCTATACATCTCCCGTAGTGCAAAACTGTTGTGGAATTGTGAAATTTCGTGATCTCTCGTTGTCGGAATACCTCCTCGTCCAAGGAAGAAACACGTGAACGGGTCGAGTTCGATCGATAGTGCGGAGTGACACGGTTACAACGGCAGGCGGCAGAAAGGAGAAGACCTTCTCCCAACGTATAAATTTCGACTCGGCTAGGAAAGCTAGATTGCCCCTGGGATGAGTCCAAAAGGTGAGTCGCATGTTCTACATTTCTACGTAAGCTAAACCCTGACTTACACATTCGAAAAAAAAGGTTTTATTTCACGAAGTTCTTCTAACTAGTTAATTAATGGATGATTATTGGAAATACATTGACTTATAAACTTAAAATTTATTTCAAGAAAATGATTTTTAAGTGGAACAATACCAGCCAAAACTTCTCTAGATTTTATATGGGTAGGATTCATTAATTTTAAACCAATTCTCCAGACAATTTAAATATTTGTTTTTTTAGAGATGAACCAGTCAAGGGTCGAAAATAAAGATAAATAAAAAAATATTTGTTTTGCGGATGAATACCCGAGCAGGAGCGATGACCTCGATAGCAAGAATTGGTATGAAGTAGCCTTGCATAAAAGGTAAAATACAAAAAAATAATACCAAAAACTTATATGCAGAATACTTGGGGCAAAACATGCTTAGGTATTTCAATACCAAATGAATAATAATTGGTTATGTATTTGGTATTGAAATTCAATTTAATAACTTAGTATGTTATGGCTTAAGTATTGTGCATATTAGTTTTTGGTATTATTCCTTTGGTATTTTACCTCTTATGTAGGGCTAGTTCATAACAGAGTATGGTATCAATAACAGAATAAGGTATTATTGAGCCAATTTCTCCTGCTCGGGTATGGCACCTACTTCCAACACAGCCTTCCGTATCGGTACACCTGGAGATCACCACTGCAGACAGAATCACAAATTGACCACACGTTCTGATTGATGGACAGCACTTCTCCGATATTATCGACGTCAGGATATATTGTGGCGCTAACATCGACTCTGACCACTATCTGTTGATGGTTAAACTGGGCCCAAAACTATCCGTCATCAACAATGTTCGGTACCGACGGCCGCCGCGGTACGATCCAGAGCGACTGAAGCAACCTGATGTCGCCACTGCATACGCGCAGTATCTCGAGGCAGCGTTGTCGGAAGAGGGTGAGCTCGATGGGGCCCCTCTTGAGGACTTCTGGAATACAGTTAAAGCAGCCATTAACGACTCATCGGAGAACAACGTTGGGTATGTGGGACGAAGCCGACGGAATGATTGGTTCGACGAAGAGTGCAGACAGATTCTGGAGGAGAAGGCCGCAGCGCGGTCGGTCGTGCTGCAGCAAGGTACCCGGTAGAACGTGGAACGTTATAGACGGAAGCAGGACAGCAGACCCACATATTTCGGGAGAAGAAACGCCGCCTGGAAGAAGCGGAGTGCGAGGAGATAAAACAGCCGTGCTGTTCTCAAGAAACACGCAAGTTTTATCAGAAGCTCAACGCATCCCGTAAAGGCTTTGTGCCGCGAGCCGAAATGTGCAGGTATAAGGATGGGAGCATCTTGACGGACGAACGTGTGGTGATCGAAAGCACTACTGTGTGAACATTTCAGGCGAACACTCCAGTTTGTTCGAATCGCGCCGGGGACTAAGACAAGGTGATGGACTTTCGTGCTTGTTGTTCAACATTGCGCTAGAAGGTGTCATGCGGAGAGCCGGGTGTAACAGCCGGGGTGCGATTTTCAACAGATCGAGCCAATTTATTTGTTTCGCGGATGACATGGACATTGTCGGCCGAACATTTGCAAAGGTGGCAGAACTGTAAACCCGCCAGAAACGTGAAGCAACAAAAGTTGAACTGGTGGTGAATGCATCGAAGACAAAGTACATGCTTGTGGGCGGAACCGAGCGCGACTGGGCTCGCCTGGGAATCAGTGTTACGATAGACGGGGATACCTTCGAGGTGGTCGAGGAATTCGTCTAGCTTGGATCCGTGTTAACGGCTGATAACAATGGTAGTTGTGAAAAATGAAGGTGCATAATCTGTGGAAGTCGGGCCTACTACGGGCTCCAGAAGCAACTGCGGTCAAAAAAGATTCAACACTGTACCAAATGTGTCATGTACAAGACGCTGATAAGACCGGTAGTCCCCTACGGACATGAAACATGGACATTATTGGCGGTATACAAGAAGACGGTGTGTGGTGGTGAAGAATGAATCACGAGCTCGCCCAGCTCTACGGCGAACCCAGTATCCAGAAGGTAGCTAAAGCCGGAAGGGTACTATGGGCAGGGCATGTTGCAAGAATGCAGGACAGCAACCCTGCAAAGATGGTGTTCACTTCCGATCTGGCAGGTATGAGACTGCGTGGAGCACGGCGAGCAAGGTCCCGAGCAGAAGCGACGACCTCGATAACTGAAATTGGTATGATTTAGCCTTGCATAAGAGGTAAAATACCAAAAAATAATACCAAAAACTTACATGTAGAATACTTGAGGCATACCATGCTTAGGTATTTCAACACTAAACGAATAATAATTGGTTATGCATTTTGGTATTGAAATTCAATTTAATAACTGAGTTTGTTATGGCTTAAGTATTGTGCATATTAGTTTTGGTATTATTCCTTTGGTATTTTACCTCTAGTGCAGGGCTAGTTCATAGCAGAGTATGATATCAATAACAGAATTAAGTATTTTTGAGCAAATTTCTCCTGCTTGGGGTGGGCAGACGACTTGGCAAGCGTGGGTCGCAGTCGAGGATGGAGAGATGCGGTCTCGATCCGAGAATTGTGGTGTCAAATTGTGAATTAAGTGTAATCTGTATAGATGTAAACTAAATAGTTGAATGAATGGCATGGACATAGTTGGCCGAACATCTGCAAAGGTGGCAGAATTGTATTCTCGCTTGAAATGTGAAGCAACAAAAGTAGAACTGGTGGTGATCGACCATCTTTGGCGGTATGCAAGAAGACGATGTGTGGTGGCGAAGAATTAACCACGAGCTCGCACTACTCAACGGCGAACCCAGTATCTAGAAGGTAGCTAAAGCCGGAAGGTTACGATGGGCAGGGTATGTTGCAAGAATGCCCGACAGCAACCCTGCAAAGATGGTGTTCGCTTCCGATTCGGCAGGTACGAGACGGCGTGGAGCACAGCGAGCGAGGTGGGCAGACCAGGTGCAAAACGACATGGCGAGCGTGGGGCGCATTCGAGGATGGAGAGATGGGGCCTCAAACCGTGTATTGTGGCGTCAAATTGTTGATTCAGTGTTATTTGTTTAGATGTAAACTAAATTAATGAAAATGGTGGTGATCGAAGACATAGTACATGATTGTGGGCGGAATCGAGCGCGATAGGGCCCGCCTGGGAAGCAGTGTTACGATAGACGCGGATACCTTCGAGGTGGTCGATGAATTCGTCTACCTTGGTTCCTTGCTAACGGCTGATAATAATGTTAGTCGTGAAATAAGAAGGCACATCATCTATGGAAGTCGGGCCTACTACGGGCTCCGGAAGAAACTGCGGTCAAAAAAGATTCAGCACCGCACCAAATGTGTCATATAAAAACGCTCATAAGACCGGTAGTCCTCTGCGAACATAAAACTTGGACCATGCTTGAGGAGGACAGGTGCTTGGTGCAGGTGCTAGTTGGTTAAAAGCACCAGTCTAGCGTACTGAGGGTCGTGGGTTCCTGTCCCGTCGATGGAAAATGGTTACTTCCAATACATTTTTCATATCAAACTCTCCCACATGATGTGTATATTCACATCTGAGTTTTTAGAACATAGCAAGTTTTTCTAGGTAATCATGGAGTTCCAACTACAATTTTTATGGTCATACATCTTAACACTTAACATCTAGCATGAAACAACGGACAGGACATTCACAAACACCTAGTGGAACAGTGGAGAACTTTTCACTTTACGAAAAGTTTTCTCCTTACCGGGGTGGGAATCGGACCCACACTCCACAGCACATGCGTCTAGACGATTGACGTCGCTAACCACACGGTCACGAAGCCCACGACCCAAGCACACCCAAAACTTTGTAACGCAATGAGATAAAAATCTTAAAAATTCTGACTTTTACTAACTTTCGGAAACTAAGATTCCCTGAGAAAATCAGCTTCCAGCGAGGCGCCACAAAAAAAGTGACACATTGTGCAATGAGGTCCATTTGGACCCAAGATTTCATCACGATCAGAAAAACTCAAATTTCAACCGATTTTCGATCTTTAGGCATCAAACGAAAGCTGTAGGTTCCAATAACAAGCCCATGAAGTGATTCATCCAAACTGACCACTCTAGTCCCCGGGGAACCTGTGCTAAAGATGTACTGTTTGAGCTTCTCAATTTGGCACAAAATTTTCAAGTTTCGTGTTATGAAACATACAATTGCTTGCAAATATGTGCTCTGATGATCCCAACTGTAATTGCTATATTGTATAAGCCCTCTGGAAGATCCGGAACATCCGTAAAATGGCCAATTCGAACAGTTCATCCCAGAGCTTCGCGATTTTTTCGTAAGCATTCATTCTGACAAATTGTACGTGCAATCAATAGTGAAAGTCTTCTGTGACCCCTAAATGTCTTAGAAACGGTCCTTCGGTAGATCTGGAACATCCGTAAAACTGGTTAATTCCAAAAGTTCGTCCCAGAGCTTTGTAATTTTTTCATAATAGTGCCCAATAGTGGACCCCAACCAATAGTGGACCCTCCAGCCGTTTTTGCATTTTTACAGCACAATGTAAATATTTTGCTATGAAATTCCATCGGGAGAACCTACCTTACAGTCCTATGAGTCGATAACATACATTGGAAATGCTTTGGAAAGTTAAATTAAATGTTTTTTTTTTACAATTCTATAAAAAATAAACACAAGAGTGTCCACTATAGGAATATTTTGGGGGGTCTACAATAGACACAATTACACAATTTACACAATTTGCCCGTATGGATGGTTACGAATAAAATAGCAATGTAATTCAGTTATGAATAAATTGCGAAGCTCTGAGATGCATTTTTGAAATTGGCTACTTTTACGTATGGTCCGTATCTTTCGGATGACCGTTTCGGGAGCATTTTGGGATCTCGGAAGACTTTCACTACTGATTGCATCCATTATTCGTCAGGATGGATGATTACGTAATAATGCGAGTCTCTGGGCTGAACTTCTGGAATATACCATTTTTATGGATGTTCCAAATCTTCGTTTTGGGAGCATTTGGTCTCAGAGCACTTCATTATTGATTTCATACACAATTCGCCGGTATGAATGGTTTCGAAAAAATCTCGAAGCGCTGGGATGAATTTTTGGAACTGGCCATTTTACGGATTTTTCCGGAATATCCGGATGACCGTTTCTGGGGCATTTATAGGTCACAGAAGACTTTAGTATTGATTGCACCCACAATTTACCAGAATGAATGGTTACCAAAAAATCGCGAAGCTCTGAGATAAGGTTTTGGAATTGGTCACTTTTACGATTTTTACGGATCTTCCGAAGGACCGTTTTTGGGACATTTGGGGGTCACAGAAGATTTTTGCATCCACAATTTTCCAGAATGAATCGCGAAACTCTGGGATTAACTTTTAGAATTGGTTACTTTTACGGGAGTTCCGGATCTTCCAGAGGGCTTTCCGATGACCGCTCGAGTGATAATTTTGCCCAGAAATGACATATACAAGATAGCAAATATAGTTGGGATCATCTAAGCACATATTTGCAAGCAATTTTGTGGTTTATAACACACAGTACATATTTAGTACAGGTTCCCCGGGGACTAGAGAGGTCAATTTGGAAGAATCACCCATGGGCTTGTTCTAGGAACCTACAGCTTTCGTTTGGTGCCTTAAGATCGAAAATCGATTAAAATTTGAGTTTTTATGATCGTGATGAAATCTTAAATGCAAATGGACTCGAATGCACAATATGTAACTTTTTATTAATGCATTAGGAAGGTTAAACAAATTGCCTCTGAAAAATTACTTTTTTGTCTAAGCATAATCTGAGAATACTGGAATCGATATCTTTTTCTTCTAAGCTCTACATTCCAACTGGAACGTAACCTGCTTTTCTACTATTAGCATTTCGCTATTGCATGAGTATGTATCTTGTGTGGGAACTATATTTGATAAACTATGCCCAGGGAGTCGAGAATGTATTAAACCAGAAAATATTCTAGACCGGACCGAGAATCGATCCCTCCCAATCGGTCTCAAAACAATATTACGAATATTATGGAACAAAAACTGCGCTCTGCCTGATACTTACCACCAATCGTTCATCCGAATGTACATTAGTTAGGGAGGAATTACTGCCGGAGCTACTTGGAATATTGCTTCCACTACCAGGTGCCGACGGTGTCTGAGATGCCATTGTTATTTTTGTCGATATAACTTTCTTAACACTGTGTTTTATTGCTTGGTTGATATTGATAAATCATCGATATATTATACTTCATTAGACAACACTTCGCCATACATATAACGTTATTGAACTGAAATGACCTCATCATGATCATTTATCAAATTCACTTATAGGGGAATTCCCAGTTCACTTAATCCACAGGCTTTCACATTTGTTCATAAAAATATCCTCGGTAATGCATTTGCGGATGAAACGTAATCCAGAAACAGGAACAAGTGCACTTAGCTGCAGAACGGAGATGACTGATGAATGCTATGGTTGTAGATTTGAAGCTGGCTGCTAGTATGTCGTTTCAGTTTTAAAAGCCAACTGTGAGCAATGATTTGTAGTATCGTTTAGTTCGAAGAACTCTTCCCAAAAGCTTTATCATTAACCTTCGAAATGAAATTACCACTGTCTTTATTTTATCCGACACGCCACCATGTCATGTCAACGGTTGTGACAGTAATATTTCCCATCAATAGTGGTAGGTTTAGAAAAGACAGCTTCCCATAGGTCATCATATATTATTTAAAAACTTGTAACGATTTCTGTCACATTGAAGTATTAATGAAACTAAGTTTCGTCGGTTAAACAGCACACGGTTTTTTACACTGAAACTGTACTGCGTTCACTGTTAGTCCCAGCGAACGACGGAACCATATGTGTGCATTCATTTTCCAATTGAGTTTGCATTTCCGCCAGGACAATCGATGTACAACGATCACCCCTTGATAGCATAAACTTTCAGCACTACCTGCCTCACACGAAAACACAACTTTTAATCCGCACACTTAGGTCCATTTCACGTTCCAACGCTACCCTTCCATACGGGGAATGAGTTCAGCTTTGAAATGTGCCACCACCGGACCGTTCGGACTAAATCGCTCACTGACCGCCGACCACGGATCCTTTCGACCAGAGACTAAACTTGAAGCACAACTTTTCCTAGCTTTTATTTTCACCGTCCCTGTTTTCCATTATTTCCATTTCGTGTACACTTCAAATATTAATGTTTGTTGGCTAGGTTGCGGCATTGCCGGGTGAATGGCGAGGTAGAATGCGAGTCACGGAAAAATTAAGCGAGGTGAGCACGCTATTTTCGGATGGTTTACAGTGGTACCAAAATGATTGGAACATTACCAGCCTAGTCGAACACTGGGGAGCTCACCCTGAAAATTCGATTACGAGCAACTCTAGGACCGCGCTTCTGAATGTTGGTCCAACTATATGGCATATATAGCGAAACTGGTATAGAACTGATTCAACAATAGAAGAACTTGGACAGACATACCAATGATGTCTATGGTGCAATGATGTTCCATTCCATCAGGGTGATTCAAAGTATGAAATTTGTGTTTATGTTCTATGGGATCCTGAGTAAGACTTTGCAATGCTAATTCAAATTCCTGGATAGAAAAGGATATAGGTTTCTGAGAAATTTGATCTCCTGTTCTTAGAAAGATGATAAAAGTTTTTAATAGATTTGAGATTCTTGAAATTTAAATTGATGCTGCAATGTGCATCCGGGCCTTCCATATCTCAGCAAAATAATGCATGTCTACAAGCGCAAAAGGTGACTGGTTTCAAGACGAGACCCGGTTTGGGCTAGTCATCTTTTATGCCTATAGAAGGCAAGTATGTATATTAGGGGTTACACAAAAAAGTTGAGATAGGCAAAAATTTGATGAAATTTCAATTAACCTAACTTTGGTTAAAAAAAACAGATTTTGATAAAACCAGAACTAAAACCAGAAGACGCAGAAATTCTTTTAGTTTCTGACCTTTACCTAAATCATGGATCGGTTCAAAGATACCAGAGTTGATCCGGGTTTTCGAGGGTACGTCCAAAATTATTTAAATTTTCTTTCGCTTGTTTTTTTTTTGCAAAATTTATGCCCTGGTTTTTTTGCAAGATACCAGCAAAGGTACCCCCAGGTGTACATGCACCCAAGGTTGAGAACCACTGCAGTAAAGAATCACAGCTTCAGCCATAGCTTCTAGGATGTTCATTTATTTTTTTGTGCAAACTACGTTCCTGTCTCACGTTATTCAATTTAATTATCTACCAGAAATTGTCATATTTGTGTGACAAACTTCGATTTTCATTTCGTTGGAAAGTCACGGCCTGGTTGTCGACAAGAACCTTGATAGTTATTATATTGTAAACCTAAATTAGTTCAATGGAACAAGAGAGAAAATATGAATGAATTTTAGGTCAAAGCCACTTGTAGAATTAAATAAATTAAATTCCTTACTCTAAATGTATTAAAGAAGAATAAATGAAATAAATAAATGCATTCCATGAGAAATAACTGGAAAATTTTTCCTAAAAATTCTTAAAGTAATTGCTGAGGGAATTCCTAAAACAATTTCCTTAAGTATTCCTACAGGAATTTCCGAAGCAGTTTCTTAAATGAATTTCCGAAGGAATTTTCGGAGAAATTTTCGAACAAGTTTAAGAAGGACTTAAAAAAATTCTAAAAGAAATTACCGAAATATTTTTAAGGTTTTCTTAAAAGAATTCCTTGAGGAAGTTCTGAAAAAAATCTCGAGGGATATTAAATTTTCGAAGGAATATCCTGAAGAATTTTCAAGGAATTTTTAAATTTATTTCCGAAGAAGCTTTCGGAAGATATTCTGAAGGATTCCTCGGAGGTAATTCCGAATACATTTTTGGAGGAATGTCGGAAGAAGTTTCGTTGAACCAAGAGACGAGCCTGCCACCGGCTGAAAGTTTCATTAATAAAGACGATAAAAATCCATTTGGAATTTGTTCGGAAATTTCTGAGCTATCATCATAGAATTTTGGAATTCTTGGTAGGAGTTTAAAAAAACAGGAGACATTTCGAAGAGAATTGAATTTCAAATGGAATACATGGAGGCATTACTGGAGGGTTTTTCTTATGAACTTACTGACGGAGTTTGTTGAGGAAGTTCCTAAGAAATTCATGGATTCATTTGCACAGTATTTTTTAAAGGAATTCCTGGAGGAATTTTAGAGTGATTTACTGGATGAATTTCCAAAAAATAACTGGAGGAATTTGCGATGGAATTTCTTTAGGATTTTTTGAAGGCATGCCTGAGAGAATTTTTGGTTGACTTCCGTTTAATGCATGCAATTGTGTGTTGTATGGCGAATGCTGTAGAAAGTCGAGACAGTTGCCCGCAAACTACGACTTGGTCATACAGTGGACCAGTGATTAGCTGTTGAGTAACGTATGGTGCAGTGTTTTCCGTTTGTTATTGAAATCAATGTTTTCCAATGTTCGAAATTGTACATACAATGAGCTCGAAATCATTGAATCAGTTATTTTTTTTTATATATATAAAGTACAATTTTTATCATTGGCCTACCCTAAAACAAGAACTCCACTAACTAGTAGAAACACCACAGTGATGGGCGTTTTATTCAGACTACTCGCCATGGGTGGGCTATGATCCGGTTTGCTATCATAAAGTAGCTCAATGAGCATATAATAATGTACAATTGGCTTAGAAAACTGCGTGTTAATATTTATTAATTTCAATAGATAATATTTTTAACATTCTACAATTTCTTAACATGAAATACTTGATACAATGATAATTATCCAAAACGCATTATTAACTTTTTTTTCCATAATGAGTCAATCACATCATCATACAACGCGACGTATCGTAGAATTCCTGATGAGCATATATACACAAGACACCATTGAAAGCGCGATGATGAACAGCAAAGAGTCCACAACACAATTACAATTGATGTGCAATATATGTCGATTGTCGATGGATACCCGTGCACAGCGCCTACATGACAAGCTTATGTTTTTTTTGCTGGCATGTTCGTATACATTAATGGTCAATATCTATCTGAAGCGAACTCTACGAAAATTAATGATTTCCGGAGCGTGAACTCGTATTATCGATCTCGAAAAGCAAAATATTAATGAGGCTCGTGAAATCGTTTCAAGGCAACATTCTTTTGGACTTTTACTCTATCGTAGGCAATCAATCGCTGACGAACTCATCATTTCGATGTTTTGTCATCAAACGTATCCATACGAATAACCTGAGACGCATAACTCCAGTTTGTCCTTGAATGCTACGGTGATGATGATGGAAGTTTGTTTCGACAGCTAGACGGTGTTAGTGCGAATGTAAGCCAGATAATACATCGTTGAGACTTTACATTATAATCCAGTTCTTCGAATTCTCGCATCAAAAATTGCATCACGTACCCTTGTAACAAAGCGAAACATAGACGGGGAAAGGTCCCACAACGCTTCCTAGTGACATTTTTACAGGACATGCTCTTATGCATTTTCATCGTATCTTGCCTTGATTTGTAATGTGGCATTGTGGGTCCCACATTGGTTAGATTTCATTTAGAACACTGTTGCTCACGAAAAAATGACAGTTTTCAGCTAGATGTTTCAATAAGCTTGTAATGCTTGTCATTTGCATGATTATGTATCTTATATGGCACGCTCATTCGACACTAAAAAAGCGGGCGCATGGTGTGTTGTTCTACAAGCTCTGTTAACTAACAGGCATACGTACGTTTAAAGGTTTCCCATCACTCATCAGAACAAAGCAACACCACTTTATGGTAAGGTGAAAGTTTTCAATATTTATGAAGTTTGCTGCATTTTTCGGATGACATCAGATAGTTAGAGAATATCCATGAAAATATAAAAAAATAAAAGATTCGCTTTCGTTCAGCATGGGTATATTGTCCACCGCCCCCCACCAACCACCGGAAAATATGTTTGCGATATGACGATGTATGGCACCCTTTCCATCGATGTTCATTTTTTATTTCTGAAGCGATTAGACACCGTTCTTAAAGACATCATCAATTCGATTCCATATTTCCATAGAATACCGGTAGATCAATCAATTTCTTGTCGGCGATAGGTCAACAACTTATACGTTGACGTGATCATTGATGTCACAGGCATAGAAAAAGAACAGGTCAAGAAATTAATCGATTTCATACTTTTGAAAAGTTGAACGATGGAGAACATGGAGTGCGTCAGTGGTGGCTTGACTATTTTTACTGAGAAAAATTAACGCCTTCGTCACAATATTGAGATACAGGCTTGCGGCTAGATAGTTGTTTTGTTACACCCCTATGCTGCCGTCTAGTGCATATTCACCTCAAGATTGTTGGTATTTCTGTAAACATGGGACAGTTATGCGTGTTACGATAGTATATATAGTGAATATATAGTGAATCCACATTCACATTATTTTTGTGCAAGTCATTTCTATTCACATCTATTTAAATAAGGGACCATTAATACAGCCATTTGCGTCCATCAATTTCTCGTTGGATTGCATTAATAATATATTATGCTATAGCATCAAACGACGTTCAAGAAGTACGCATCATAACAACAACACACAAAAATGATTCACCTTGGCGTGAGGATATCTTTCTGACAAAACGTCGAATGACAAAAGGTCGAAAGTCAAAAGGTCGAAAAGACAAAACGTCGAAACGGACAAATAGTCGAAAGGACAAAAGTCGAAAGATCCAAAGGTCGAAAGGGACAAAAGGACGAAAAATTATAAAAGGCCAAAAAAATAAAAAGAAGGAAGAAGGAAGAAATGAGAAGGCTGAAGGAAGTAGAGAGAAAGAAGAAGGATGAAGGAAGAAGGCAGAACAAAGATGGAAGAAGCAAAAATAGAAGGAAGAAGAGGGGACCAGAAATATATCAGACGACAAAATCAATATTTTGCTCTAAAATATGATGAGGATATCAAGTTATGCTATTTGTAATTGTGCTATTAGTTTGTTCTTATCCATAGCTTATATTGATGTTAAAATTATATTTGGTGCAAGTTTTGTATATTGTTGCCTGTTCTTTTATCTCTTATATCAATCAAGTCTATATCATGTTTTGTTATTCTGTTCATGGCTTCTGGCCATAACTGTACATCCATAACAATCCCGTCTAGAAGGTCATATCAGAATTATATCAACCTATGGTTTATGTTATACTAATTTTTATTAAGAGAATTTATTAGAAACATGGTGCAGGATGTTTTTAAAATATCTAAATTTCTATCAAAAATTACACTACTTGAAACAAAAAACTATCAAATGTTGTTACAATTTTATCATAAATATAATATATTTTGTAGGAAATTTATAACAGAATCAGATACAAACTATATTGTTTACTGTGCAGTTGGGAATTTTCACAGGTCGTGTTAGGTCTCCAGATTGTGATAAAAAATCAGAAATTTTTATTTTTGTTGAAACTAACAACCAGGCTTGTAAAATGTCATCTGCATGTCATTTGACTAATTTGTTAATAACTTTCTTCAGCAGTAAAATTCACATCATAATTTTAGATGTACTCATAAAGCTTGAGTTATGGCAGCCTATAACCATGGAGCACCTAAACGACTTCGAATTGGCGGATGACGTTGCACTACTCGCGCAACGGCGCTCTGATATGCAGAGTAAGCTCAACGACCTTGCCGATCGCTCCTCCTCGGCAGGTTTAGTCATCAACGTCAACAAAACCTAATCGTTGGATGTAAACACGGTGACTCCTTCCAGTTTCACAGGAGCCGGGCAATCAGTGGAGAATGTTGAAAGCTTCAATATCTTGGTAGCCAAATGGCGTCAGACGGCGGTACCAAGATCGACATAGGCGCACGGATAAAGAAAGCAAGGGCTGCCTTTGCGAGTTTGAGAAATATCTGGAAAAACAGGCAGATAAGTGAACGCACCAAAATACGAATTTTCAACTCTAACGTGAAATCTGTGCTGTTATACGCTAGCGAAACATGGTGTGTATCAGTGGAGAACACTCAACGGCTGCAGGTGTTCATTAACAGATGCCTGCGGTATATAATTCGGGCCTGGTGGCCTCACAACTGGATCTCAAACAACGAGCTCCATCGTCGTTGTCACCAGAGGCCGATAGCAACAGAAATTCGGGATCGGAAGTGGGGCTGGGTCGGCCACACTCTACGTAGGGCGGAAACGAAATCTGTAAGCAAGCATTAGACTGGAACCCAGCGGGACATCGCAGCAGAGGCAGACCCAGAGGCTCATGGCGGCGAAGCCTCAATAAAGAAATAAAAGAAGTCGACCGAAATCTAACCTGGCAACAGGTTAAAGCGATAGCCGGGCATCGCTCAGGATGGAGATCTTTCAAGTCGGCCCTTTGCACCACCGGAGGTGTACAGGATCCATAAGTAAGTAAATAAAGCTTGAGTAGGGCTATATTTTTGTTCAAGGGTACATTGCTCTAAATATAACATCTAAGGCTGGAGATTTAAATTATAGAAACGAATGCAAATGACATTTTACAACACTGCTAACAACATTACAAGTTAGGCAAACCTTATATCAGCGTTGGAAGACTTTGCTACATCTATTTTAAGGGTTAGGGACAAAAGGCCGAAAGACATAAGGTCGAAATGACAAAAGGTCGAAAGACAAAACGTCGAAGGGACAAATGATCGAAAAGGACAAAAGGTCGAAAGAGACAAAAGGTCGAAAGGACATAACGTCGAACGAGAAACTGAAACAGAGAGAATCAATCACGCACAAGAGATGTACTACACAGTAGGCAAAAACTCTGCTGCTTTATTTTTCTTAATTTTTAACAATTAGATTAAATTCATTCAGTGAGTACAACTAATAGATGTATGTTTGAGTTTTCTAAATATCACTTTGATCTGTGTATTCGACGTGTATTACGTGCCGGTATATTTTCAGTGCGTGATATTCATCTATTACTTGCACTCATTGAAAGAATTTATTTAATTGTTAAAAATAGTGAAAAATAAGATAGGAATTTGTTTGCCAACTGTGTAGGACAACTCTGTCTCGCACATTACAAGTTTTATTTATTTCCCAAATCAACTATCTTTTTATCTTTAACAGAGCTATCTAGTTATTCATAATATTGTTTCATAGTAATAACTCCTTCTTTGAAAATTTGCTCATTCTTCAACTTTGATTGATGAGATTAGTGTGTTATTTCTGCTTGAAGGTTAAAAGCATTTCACAAATTGTTTTGGAATACACCCAACTTGTTATCAACTTGTTCTTGATCGACCTATTGTCCCTTTCGACCTTTTGTCCCTTTCGACCTTTTGTCCTTTTCGATCTTTTGTCCCTTTCAACCTTTTGTCGTTTCGACCTTCTGTCTCTTTCGACGTTTCGTCTTTTGGACTTTTTGTCCCTTCGACCTTTTGTCTTTTCGACCTTTTGTCATTCGCCCTTTTGACGTAGAACTACGTCTGTCTTTTCTATATTGGGGTACACTTTACGATTACAAAAAACTGAAAAACGTCACGAAAATATGATAGACTTTGATCGTTAATAGCTTAGCCGTTTCTCGATGGATTTTCAATTTTCTTGGACCATTCGATCAAGGAAGAGTCAACGCTTCATACCCAGTATACACTGAAGACGTTTTTACGCGGTTATTTCTACAGGAATAATTTTTTTTGCGATTTTTTTCACTCGAATTTTTGGACTTCCGCGGTTCATCCAGACATATTTTGGAATTTACGCGGCTCTTACGTTGTTTTCATCTACGCGGCCCATATCCCCTGCATAAAAACCGACTTTAGTGTGTTACAATATCAATGTATGATAATATTTTCAATTAAAAACTTGCTAACAGCTTAGCACTCGGTTTCGGTGATTCAGTCAATCTCGTAAGTACATCGCAAGCTTCTTCTTCCATAGCACTACTTTCCAACTGGAACTTTGCCTGCTTTTCAACTTAGTAATCTATTGGCATTTCTTTAGTTATTAATTAAAAGCTTTTTATGTCCACCATTGCAGGGCTTTTAGCTGGTGCAGTTTGTTTCTGCTAACTTAAACGTGCGTTTTCTCTCGAAAGCTTGGGGGCGTTTGACGGCAGCTTCTTGCTTACGTCTATTGATGCCAGTAGAGGGGCTCAAAATCTTCTTCGCTGCTGCAATGATTACGTTCTGGTAAACTTTCTTCGGCTCGTTTCTGCTGATTCGTAGGTGTCTGCCAGAGAAAACGCTAGGTCCGACGCTACTCACGTGAAGAAATAATAATTATTATCAATAAACTGCCAAACTTCTTTGTCGCGTCTATTCTGACTTCCTCCATAGGATGACCACCAAACGCCGTCGACAGCCCAGCTTTCGCAATGCGTTTTTCTATAATGAGCCACCAGGGGTTAAGACTGACTTAGTGACGGGTGCTTAGTCTCTGTTCCAGTTTGCGTCGTACACTATCAGCCAGAGTTGTGCTTTTCAAATTTTGAAATCGATTATCATTTAAATGTAAACCTAACTAATACCAATTTAATGTCAATAATGAAGTTCAATCGGATTTTTGGCATTGTGTTTTAATGGTAAGTTCAAAAGTAGCATTTACCAATGCTTCGAATCGAGATACAATTATCGAACGATTCTTACACTCTAGCGAGTTTTTATCAGTTGATAATTTGGATATGTGAACGCTTGAGAGTGTTGTTCATCCTCGATCATTTGAAAATTTTATTTTTATCTTCTTTCTCAAATCAATCTCAGGAGCATAAGATAAACGCTTGCTTTAGTCCAATCGCACAGAATAGTCGAAAACCTGTACATTACATACAGCTACGTAGTTCAACGTCACCTTTGCGTACAACCCGATTGGGCTGCACCTTTGAGTTTTTTCATTTGACCTTTTATCTTTCGACCTTTTGTCATAGATTCCTATTTTAATTGCCTACTGTTGGGCAATCCGGTGTTAAGCATTTTTTAAATCATATTTATGATAAAATCCTGTTACAACATTTAAAGGATAATGACTACTAAGAACAAAATTGTATTAAAAAAATTATAATTGTCGCAATATGTTAAAATTGTGTTAATTTTTTGTTATGCTCTTCTAATCCGGATAGGACAGTATTTCCCCCAGTCTACATGAGCGAGCGATTCTTAAATGAAGATCGAACATGTGCTGAACAGTAGCCTATCGGCTGTCATTATTACCATGGCTGCACATCGCCAACCACGCAGTCTGCGGAGGGTCCGCAAATCGTCCTCCACCTGATCGATCCACCTTACCCGCATAACCTCGCCTTCTTGTTCCCGTCGGATCGTTGTCAAGAACCATTTTCACCGGATTACTGTCCGATATTCTGGCTACGTACCCGGCCCACCGCAGTCTTCCGATTTTCGCGGTGTGAACGATGGATGGTTGTCCCAACAGCTGATGCATCTAGTGGTTCATTCGCCTCCTCCTCATACCATGTACCATAGATGCTACGCAGCACTTTCCTTTCGAAAACTCCCAGTGCGCGTAGGTCCTCCATGAGCATCGTCCAGGTCTCGTGTCCGTAGAGAACTACTGGTCTAATAACAATAAGCGATTTGTAGATAGTCAGTTTTGTACGGCGGCGAACTCTATTCGATCGGAGCATTTTGCGGAGTCCAAAGTACGTATGATTTTCTGCCATGATGCGTCTCTGAATTTCTCTGTATTATTATCGGAGGTCACCAGCGAGCCCAAGTACACGAATTCTTATACCACCTCGAATTCGTCACCACATACAAACTCGTGGTGGGTGGCTTACGTTGTCCTCCCTAGAGCCTCTTCCTATCATGTACTTCGTCTTCGACGTGTTGATGACTAGATCAATCCGTTTAGTTTCACTTTTCAGTCTGATGTAGGCTTCCCCCATCCTCTCATCTCCCCCATCTCCTCATACATGCCATAATATCAATGTCATCGGCGAAACCATATAATTGGACTGAATTCGTGAAAATCGTACCACTCGCCCTTTGTATTACTCCATACAAAGCGATGTTGAATAGCAGGCACGAAAGACCATGCGCATGCCCCTGAAACTCGAACTACGCACTTCACCCGATCCATCGTCGCCTTTATCAACCGTATCAGTTTATCCGGAAATCCGTTTTCGTGCATTAGCTGCCATAGCTGAAGAGCAGGAGAAAATCGTCTCGAGCCCTATAGAGGGCAAAGGATCGCCATCTTCCTGATAGCTCGGTGCAGCTAGTTTCCACGTACCAACTTGCTCGAAATTAGTACCGTCAGATCGCGCGTATGAGGGGTAAAAAGGTGGATCGCCTGATAAGAAATCGCTTTCCTAGACGGCATTTCCAGCGAGCCGTCAATAACCGAGCTGTGGAAGCACATCGGCTGCACCCAAGGTAAAATGCGCTCCAACGGCATTTCACTGTCGGTATAGTTCCTGATTTTGACCACAGAAAATACTCTCATCCTGCTGCTGAGCTCCTTGCCTCCCAGGTTCTCCCGACAATGGTGAAGCGTTTAATCAATTGATGGGGGCCTTCCTTGGCCTAGCAGTAAGATGCGCGGCTATAAAGCAAGACCACGCTGAGGGTGGCTGGGTTCGATTCCCGGTGCCAGTCTCGGCAATTTTTCGGTTAGGTTAGGTTTCCCTGGGCATAAAAGTATCATCGTATGAGCCTCATGATATACGAATGCAAAAATGGTAACTCAGTTAATAACTGAGGAAGTACACTAAGCAGCGAGGCGCAATGTCCCAGTGGAGGATGTAATGCCAATAAGAAGAAGTATTCAGTTCAATTTCGCCTGCGTATGTGCAAAGGAAAGTCCATGGGTCCGGAAAGCATCGGATACCTGATACTGAAAAATCTACTAGCTGGCGGAAAACTGGTAATCCTAAAAGGTATTAACAACGAGTGGCTTTTTTTTTTTTCTTTATTAAGGTGTTTTTTTAATCTACAGACTAAGTTCAACACCGGATGAAAGGGAGCTTGAGGAGATCCCTTTGCGGGCCAACCTTGGGTCCCGCCGATGGTGATAAAGCGGAGCTTCAAACGAGTGGCTCTCCATGAGCCATTTGGCCGAATAGTTGAAATACGTTTCCTTATTAAGTGTGTGAAGTGAGTAGTGAGTGTAGTGTGTTTGTAGTGGGAAGCAAGAAATGAGAAGTGGGTAGTGGGAAGTTATTGATAAGAAGTGAGATGTGATAGGTGAGAAGTTATAAGTGAGAAAGCTAGTAGCAAGCAACACGAAGCAATATCATTTCTGAATAGAGGATAAGCAAAGAATGAGGAAGAAGTAAGAGGGAGGAGGAAGAAAGAAAAAGAAAAAAATAACAAGGAAGAAGGAAGAAGGAAGAAGAAAGAAGGAAGAAGGAAGAAGGCAGAAGGAAGAAGGAAGAAGGAAGAAGGAAGAAGGAAGAAGGAAAAAAGAAGAAGGAAGAAGGAAGAAGGAAGTAGGAAGAAGGAAGAAAGAAGAAGGAAGAAAGAAGAAGGAAGAAAGAAAAAGGAAGAAAGAAGAAGGAAGAATTAAGAACGGAAGAAGGAAGTAGGAAGAAGCAAGAAAAAAAGAAGGAAGAAAGAAGAAGGAAGAAGGAAGAATGGAGAAGGAAGAAGGAAGAAGGAAGAAGGAAGAAGGAAGAAGGAAGAAGGAAGAAGGAAGAAGGAAGAAGGAAGAAGGAAGAAGGAAGGAAGAAGAAGGAAGAAGGAAGAAGGAAGAAGGAAGAAGGAAGAAGGAAGAAGGAAGAAGGAAGAAGGAAGAAGGAAGAAGGAAGAAGGAAGAAGGAAGAAGGAAGAAGGAAGAAGGAAGAAGGAAGAAGGAAGAAGGAAGAAGGAAGAAGGAAGAAGGAAGAAGGAAGAAGGAAGAAGGAAGAATGAAGAAGGAAGAAGAAAGAAAGAAGAAGAAAGAAAGAAGAAGGAAGAAGGAATTCGCCAAATGGACAAAGTCCGCTGGATATGTGATGTCGGCGAAAAGTGTATTCGCAGCCACGTCTGTGTTTCCAGACATTAGCTTCCTAACCGCACTATTTTCCTAGATGAAACACAATCCCAACGAGAAAAAGCGTCATGTTTTCGGGTGTGACCGAGGAAAGGTAGTGGTTGTCAAATCAAGCTCATTATGTTGAAAAGCATATCCCAGAAATCCCGAGTGGCGGATTCGGTAATCGCTAGTCATCTTCTCTACGGACTCGGACTGGTCCTTCCAAGATCTAAAACTCTGCAGCCAACATACAATCGGTCGGTCTCAATCATCTCCGGCCGCCTTCCGTCCTTCTGTTTGTCAGTTTTGCCTACGTAGTGCATTTCCAAGTAGCATGCGAAACATCTTCCAAAAAGCACCTTGTAATTACTGTAATTGTCATTGCCTGCATTGACAAAACATCAAAGCACAAAAAAGTTGTATGAAGCTATCAATGTTGTGATCAATGTTTTATTAACATTGCAATGCAACACGTGTTTGGCATTTGGAAACAATCAACCGAAGAATGCTGCGCTGCATGTTTCACACATGGAGCAAAAACAATAAGTTCCGTCGTCGGGGGTGACAATGGATCAAATGGGGGTGAGAATGGGTCACTGTTTCAATTACTTAGAATGCTTGTAAAATAGATTGAATGTATCTGAGGGCAAGAGGACTAAACTATAAGAGAACTTTTTGAACGATTTTGCTCTACGACCTCCAGACCGCCGGTGAGAGCCATGACCCATTCTCACCCCCAGACCCATTGTCTCCCCCGATGGCGGTTGCTAATAATTTTCCATGTAACTTCAATGCGCCTTTCAAAATTAAATTGTTTGTTTAAATTGTGTTACAGGAAAGTTGAGAAAATCTTCATGTTTCATTTAGCATCGCTTAACGTTTCCATAACTCATAATTCATTTCAGGATGTGCAATCTAGTAACAGGAATCCCGTATATGAAACAATAGAATCATATGTTTTTGTATGGTGAGTTGACATGCAGTCCATTTGAAGTGTTGAAGGTGTTGCTATGGTAGAGTGAATGACTATCAATCACAAGATCACAAATCCTGTATTATATTTATGTTTCATTTTTATTCCGCTGTAGTATTTTGCAACATTACAGTCAAACCTCCATGAGTCGATGTTCTATGACTCGATATCGACTCATGAAAGCAAATTGTGCCATATTAAAAAATATTTTCTGGGTTACTGCGATGGTCCCTCCAAACAGTTTTTCAAAGATTTCCCATTCCACATCTCGATATTTCTATGAGTCGATGGTCCCTTCAATATCGACTCATGGAGGTTTGACTGTATTGCAATTTTATTGCAATCGAAGGATGTTTCCATAGGCTCCACCCATTGGGCTTTTTAAACACAGTGAAATATTCAGTAGTGAAACAACGTGTGCTGCTTGGGTTGGATTCTCGCTCACTCTCAGGGTAGGTTCTTTCATATTGGGATAAGCAAGATAAAGATACAAGTTGAAGTAGATGTTTCGAAGGCAAATGGTTTTATTAAAGAAAGTCCTTAACGGCCCTGACCGTCCTAGATACAATCCTACCAAACACAAACCACTTACGCGGTGTGTGGTTTTAGTTTGTAGAATTGACATTCACGGGGAAGAATCTTCGTTGACCAGATCACGCCCACGTGGTCTACTCGAGTACCAGCGGGGGCTGGATCTAATCGTCCTCGGGGTAGCGGTCGTTGATGAGGGTTCGTTCCTGATTTCGTATTCCAAGGGGGGGGGAGGAGGTTGGATTTTGTGGTGTTCTTCTGACCGGGTTGTTGCCATGTGATCAACTTGAATTAACTCAGTACGTTAAGGTTAACCGGCCCAACGCAACACAATTTTCGACGTATTGCTACGTTCGGGCATCTGATTTGCAGTGCCCACGATTGTCGATCGTGAGTTGGGTTTTCTTTTTCGTGGGTTCGATGCTCGAAGACTCCGGTATAGCCACTTGGACAAAAAAACGGCGATTTCGATGGCCAGCGTCTCGAAACTTTCGTGTATTCCGAAGTGACTTGCACTACTACACTTTGGGTTATCACCTTGAAAAAAAAACCCTGTTCACTCGTTTGGTGCTCGTGCAAGTGAGCGAGATGATCCGACAAAATCAACCAGGAATTAGTTAACAGGCTTTTTCCCCATCTCATTCTAGGCTCACTGGGTAGTGGTGTTGCAGGTCAAAACTGCTAAAATTGCCAGTAGTGAATGTAGTGATGTAGTGTTGCTTAAGTTGTTGAACAATTAATATTCAGTGTACTGTGAGTTTGAATAAACTGATTGCTGTCTTGATTCCTATCTTATATTTTGCATATATTTTATTCGGTTCGATTCCCAGCCCCTCCACCAAACCCTCGTCAGTCGGCAGATCCTCAGCCCATACGGTGGCGTACTGGGGTACGCGTCTTACCGTCACGGCTGCCTGATGACGACTGACAACTTGTTTTTCTCGGAGGCATTCCTCCAACGTTACCCAGATAAATGGACTAACGATGAGATGGATTAGCAACGACAACAATAATGAGTACCGTCAACTGGGGGGAAGATGATCATTGAGGTGAAGATGATCATTTGATGTGTCAGTCAAAAGCGCCAAATTTTTTTATGAAACGGTAGTCAACAATATTCTCCGTTCAAGTAATGTTACCGCTAGGTAGAAATCCGAGTTTTTCGATTATAATCATGAAAATGTATTTTGTGGAAGAAAGAGAGAGATAGTCATAAATGACGCTATTTTCGTTTCAAATATTAACTTCTTAGACTTCTTTACGTAGTAAATTCAACATTCATACAAATAACCTAGTGTATTTTGACTACTAGGTCATAATGGTTTTAGTAGAGCTGTCTTGATCAACTTCACCCCAAACCAGATTATTCAAAAAATGTGTGATAATTTAATTTATTTTAATAAATGCGAACGTATTTCAGAAAACTTGTTGATTATTGCAACGTATAGCAGTACATGTTTTGAAAATATTTGTTTCGATTTAAAATGTAAACACACATTGTTGTTGCATGTTTTGACTTAAAAATGATCATCTTCCCCCCAGCTGACGGTACTGGAAATCTAAAAATAGATTCTGTGTGGATCCTGTACAGCAGAGTATCACAGTAGATCTTGACATAGTAGCGGTTAAGTAACACAGAGTGCCTAACAAATAAATAAAGAAAGAAACCTGCTTTTGTGTTCAAGTTTGTAATTGTATTACGTAAATGGAAAACGGGCAGACAATTCTTCGTGTTGCTAAAGAGTGAACAACTGATCTAGTGTAGGATGTAAAGTGGACTGAAGTCCGTTTATTATTCCTTCTGTTTAGATGTATACAAATGAGTACGGTTAGAAGGCATTGAATTTTCTCTGTCATATAACAGAGAACACGAAGTGTGTTGAACATACTGGTAGGGGGAATGACGGCTTTGGCAGGTTTTGTTCTATTATTGACAGGGGGTTTTTTATGACTGACTAAGCTCAAATTTTTCCTAAACATTCTTTGCATATCAAAGAATATTATGGCCAAATTTCATAAAATTCGGTCGACAAAAAACCCCCCTACCAATAATAGAACAAAACCTGCCAAAGCCGTCTTTCCCCTATATAACAATCCTCATCCCTTTAGGAGTTGTTGATATAGATATCAGAACTGGCATTCGTTAATTAGGTGCTTATACTATAACATGGAATCTTTACTGTCCAATGTTGTTTCAAATTCATTTGAATCTTTAACTGATCCTTAAATCTAAAACTCGCATCGAGCATCGTCGTACAATGTTGTGAGCAATTTTGATCTTCATTGTTCTTTGAATCCTAGAAATCCTCTTGGGAGAACCATCGACTTCAGCTACAGATGCGAATGATGTATAACCGGAGCTTACCACACCTCTACTCCACATTGCGTGAATACACAGATAGAAAAATCCACTGAAACTTATGCCAAAAATCATGCACATAAATGGAACACCATTATTGGCGTAATTCCACACGGGAGTCAGCCTAAATGTATACAATTTTTGACGTGAATCGTCAATATTGCACACAAGTTGTAAGCAATCTTGTTAGGAAGAGGACCATTTCAGCGAAGAATAGCGTAAATTTTCGCATGTCAAGTTTTACACGCTGTTTATTTTTCATTATTTTTTTCTGTGTAGGTAGTTGCAAAACATTCGGAATTCGTTCGGATTCATCTTTCCTTCTGTCTCTTATCTGTACTGGTTTCCTGAGGGCCGTTGCACTGAAAATTCCAAGGTTTATGGGACTCATTTGCATTAAGATTGAAACTGATTAATTACCCGACAACAACTCAGTAGCGCGAGACTCGGAGCTAATCACAGGGTACGGCGCGCTACCGGGCAACCGGAGGGGCTTCGCGGACACTAAAGGCGCTCAAAGATTTAAATAAACTAACACTATGGGATCGATTTTCACGGTGTATTTCGGTGGTTGGTGTTCAAGTTCACTGTTCACTGCAGTACGTACCTCTGCGAGCTTTCGCTGGGTTGCTGGTCCAGCAATGGCTGACGGAAACGATGAAGCTTGCTGGAATATGGCGGTACAGCTGGAAGATGGTGGCACGGCAGGTCGGCGTCCTGACGGTGGGTAACGGGCTGGATTAACGGGTTGTGGAGGTGGTTCTCGACTACAGGCGCTTCCTTCAGACGTAGTCGGCCGACGACGGCAAGGCCGCCCTTTGTCGAACCGAGAAGGGATCCTCTCCTTGATAATTAGGGCCACGGCCCGAGAGCTTTGTCCTCCTTGATATTTATGGCCTAGAGCCAGAGGAGCAATGGCGGTCCTTGACGATTAGACTCGGGATTTACCCAAGTCGGGGCGTGCAATGGCGGTCTCCTGACACGCCAATCAGAAGGCTATCTTTGATAAAAACGCAAAAAGGTCCTATCGAGAGGACAGCCAAGGATCAGTCTCAATCCATCAAGACGGAATGGGTTTAATTACCTGAACGATAGTACACTTCAAGTCACTGAACTATCACTTGGCACAACTTCTCCACAATTTGATATGCTCGACTGATCTACACGCTCGCCTGTTTCAAAGTGGACGAGTAACGCCCGCCAAATATCGTAGAACCCTTCAGCCCGTTACCATAGCGTCTTCACGGTATTGTTCTGTGACACTATTCACGCCATGTTTAGCTGTTCACGGTTACAACCCAGTGGTGTTCTATCCTCTATAGTTTCGTAGTGTACTTATATCTTCGAAAACATGGCGCATTTTTAAAATAATTTGAAATGTTGTACCAACGGTTACAAGATATATATACTAACAGATCCTTAAATTTCTGTTATTGTATGGTAAGAACATGCAAAAAATCCACTGTGCGCCAAACCAATTTCACCTCGTCGCCACTTTTGTGTTCATGTTTGTAATTGTATTACGTAAATGGGAAACGGGCAGACAATTCTTTCTGTCGCTAAAGAGTGAACAATTGATCTAGTGTAGGATGTGAAGTGGACTGAAGTCCGTTTATTATTCCTTCTGTTTAGAAACTAACGGATACAAATTAGTACGAAGGCATTGAATTTACTCTGCCGTATAACAGAAAACACAAAGTGTGTTGAACATACTGGTATATAACATCTGATTTATACATTTCCTTTTTTCATATAAGTTAAAAAAAAAGAATTAGTTTGAATTCTGTGAACTAAGTGGGCAAATTAAGTGTTTGATTCTTCTTCTTCTTCTTCTTTGACTCTACATTCGAACTGGAACTTGGCCTAGCTTTCATCTTACTATTCTATTAGCATTTATTCATCTTAAACTTTTTCGATGTTTTCATCAGTAGAAACAAGAATATAGAACCATTTCAACATGTAGATGCATACTTTACTAAAGCAGCTTGATTTCGCATTAATCTCCAATTCAAAACAACAAGTTTTTCATGAGTTTTCAACGTATTTAAATGTTTTTAAAATGGGCCTGGGAAAAAACGCCCGTATGGTGGTGTAAAATGACTCAATTGGATGTAACATTATGGTGAACGCATGGAAGAATCGCAAATCGTTAAATTTGAGCAGATATGATGAGATTTTGCTCATTTTGCTTATTGCAGCTCATTAATGCATAACTAATATTGAATTGTCATGATAATTTTCGTTCATTGTATAACAGATTATATGAGTGATTTTATGAGTAAGGCCATTTTGCTCCACAGGTGCGTTATGCACCGTTCTCTCCTAGGTATCTTGTATGGCAAATACATTGGATACACTGTACCCAGGAGTGTTGGGTTACAAAGCTTTTGATAACTCAAGCACCTACCAAGGATCGCCGGCCACCACCGCCTAAATGCAAGAGTGACATCCGTAAAATAGATCTCTCGCAAAAAAGGAACCTCAAAAAAGATTGGAACCTTAAAATAAGTAGTGCTGTAATTAGGAAAAGGCAATAGAAGTATGCTGCAGTATTTGCTACTTCGAAATACAATTTTTTTTCTCCCAAGAGTGCCAAATTTAAGCCAATGTGGTTGAATCCATTAGTCGTTTTTTTGTGCATATATCAGAGTAAGATATTGATCAATCAGTCGTTTTTCTCTTATTCTAAAGATACATCCTCCTGTATGTTTCGTTTGAATGCGATGGAGCGGCAAAACAATAAAACCTAGAGCAGCAGACCATTTGTTTATCACGTGTTAGCCAGGCAAAGGGCAAGGTAGCATATAGAGGTTCACTATCATGGCAGTTCGGTAAGGAAAACAGACATTTTTCGTCAGAATTTTCAACAGTGTGTGGTTCTGACGCATGCGCTTCCTTTTTAGATCACTTCTATCATGGTAGCTCTTTTATGAATGAAAACGTTTTTACATTAGTGCAGGTCGCTTCAGTATGCTTCTAAACTGTCTGAAGTAAGCACGTACGGATTTGGTGTTTTCGAATGGATGTTTGCATACACGTGAAAATACTAACGCGGAATCAGTGCACTTGCTGGGGGACGTCTGTTTGAAGAGTTTTACCGTTCCTCAACACTCTAGGCTTTTGCTTTGTTCGTGCTCATTAAGACTGACTGCTAGTGACAATGCAAGCAATACACCGGACCGGCAATAATTAGCCAAAAGTATTTGTGCCTTATTTAGGCATCGGATAAGAGTTTGGAGTCAGCTTTGAGGGATTATTCAGATTTTTACGAGTTAAAAAAACAACTTGATTTCGTCCACTTTTCGCTTTAAAGAATAATTGTCAAACTGTCGCTCATCCTTACTTGAAAAGAAACAAGGCGTAGATGTCAGATCTGTTTGCAGAAGTATTTTTAATTCACACACATGCACTGTGAACGTAATGAGCATGAGACGACCAATAGTAGAGCCATAACCAATATTGGTTCATTCAGACATTTTAAATCATAATATTATCATTTTTTTCGTTGACACCAATCGTGCTAACTTCCTACACTGAGCTGAAATTGCATCTAGAATATATGTGCAACGCACATATATTTTTGCAATCAAGCTTGGCAAATAATATTTATTAGTATTGCACATAAAACTAGAGATTTTGTGACCCTTAAATTTTATGTGCAATGCAGATGTAAAATAAATGCATGACTATTGTATTTTATTGAACAACTAAATAGTTTTTATGTGCGGCTTTTAATAATATTCGTGAAGCTCCCACGCTCCTGCTCACTTTATTATTGTTTCTGTACAATGCAAAATTCAGAAAAAATAAAACAAAACATTAGTCCTAGAATGAGTCATTTATTCCTTATTGAAATATGTATACATTGCTTGCATATATTGATTTTATGTTCACTAGATTTGAGGTTGGAATATCGACGGATACATTTGCACAGTGGCATATGGACATATGGAACGATTAGAACCCGCGTTGTTTCGGAAATGAGCATTTTATGAGCATGGAAACCACCGTAGCGCACTTCTTTTAACATAATCGAAAGCGATATTCTCGGAATGTTATCAATGTGGATCTCTGGAAATCACATTCCGCATTTAAAGTGAGCACTGGTACTGTCGATATCCAACTTCGATTTTATTTATGAGTTGCATCACCCGGATAGATCCGCTCGAGATCCGGAACATTTTTGCTTTTTCTTTTGGTCAAAACCCAACAATCTGTAACTTCAAAACTTGTGTGGGAATAGTACCCTAGGAAATAAGCAGTGCGGATTTCTAGTGCGAGTTCTGGCGAACGATTCTGTGCAGATTGTGGGAAATGATCCGGCAGATGCACTGCTTTCTGCGAAGTCGATGTTTTCATTGCTGGAACCGATCTCTAGCCCTAATGCGCAATCCGAATCACTCACGCGGAAACGATTACTGGATCAGCAGTGACGGAGTCCGAATCGTCAGGAAACTAAAAAGAAACTTTATTGAGCTTATGATCCATGGCTTATAAATACGCACTTACATTATCCTGTCATTTCAACTTGTTGGGACATGCTCGTGCACAAGTTGGAAAAGTAGAAGCTCCGCCATTTTGGTGTTCTGTTTTTCTGTTATTGTTGTACACTCACGCATTCTATGTGCGGTGATTGATAATTTTTAGCTATTGGTCGATGCACTTAAAATTTATTTTCCGATACAATAAATTGTAAGCAAATGTCCTTTACATTGTATATGCTGCAACATTAAATTCCATGGTAAGCATATATACTTCAATAACTGCACATAAAACCGAGTTCCAGTCCTTCGAGCCTTTTTTATATGTTTAATGCACATAAAATATAGAGTTGATTTGATCTCAGTGTAGACTCCTACGGTTGCTCTGTACATTTTGAACCAGGAGGATCATGGGCTACCAGACTTCCTTCGTCCGGAAATCATACCTCCGTTATTTGCAAACAAATACGGGCACGCCAGTGAGGAGAGAAGCTTTTTTCCAGGCGGGTCAAAAATTGATGTTTCCACTGGTTTCGGTGTTTTCAAGGTTTTTATAGCGCCTACTTTAAGCTCAAAGAGCCTAGCTCCGTGTATACCGTTGAGCAGCTATACACTATTCTCTTGAGCAAATCGCATCCCTACCTCCTGACCACTTTTGACGTAGAACTACGTCTGTCTTTTCTATATTGGGGTACACTTTACGTTTTCGAAAAATCAAAAAACGTCACGAAAATATGATAGACTTTGATCGTTAATATCTCAGCCGTTTCTCGATGGATTTTCAATTTTCTTGGACCATTCGATCAAGGAAGAGTCAACGCTTCATAACGATGTACACTGAAGTCATTTTTTACGCGGTTTTTGTACACGATTCGCTTTTTATGCGATTTTGTTTTCACTAGAATTTCGGGATTTCCATGGCTCATTCAGACACATTATGGGATTTACGCGGTTTTTTACGTTGTTTTAATTCACGCGGCCCACATCCTCCGCGTAAAAACCGACTCCAGTGTGTTACAATATTTAGGTATGATAATATTTAGTATTGAAAACTTGCTAACAGTTTAGCAATAATAATAATAATATTTAGTAGTTTAGGTTTCGGTGAATCAGTCAATCTCGTAAGTGTATCGCAAGCTTCTTCTTCCATAGCACTACATTCCAACTGGAACTTGGCCTGCTTTTCAAAGTAATCTATTAGCATTGTTTTAGTTATTAATTGAAAGCTTTATATGCCCGATATTGCATGAGTATTGAGTATGTATCTTGTGTGACAAATACAATGAATACACTATGCTCGGGGTGTCGAGAATGTTTCCCACCCGAAAATATCCTAGATTGGATAGAGAATCGAACTCGCCATCTCCGGTTTCTGAACCTTTGTTCGCAAGGCTAACTGGAGACCTCAAGCCAGCATAGAAGTCAAATTAATGCAACTTACAGGGCTGCACCAGCTGGTGCAGTTCGTTTCAGCTAACTTACACGCGCGTTTTCTCTCAAAACCTTGGAGGCGTTTGACGGCAGCTTCTCGCTTACGTCTATGGATGCCAGTAGAGAAGCTCGGAATCTTCTTCACTGCTGCAGTGGATGTGTTCTGGGAAACTTTCTTCGGTTCTTTTTTGAAGATTCTTAGGTGTCCAAAGTCCGACGCAACTCACATGAAGGAATAATAATTATTATCAAACTTATTTATCGCGTCTACTCTGACTTCCTCCATAGGTAGACCACCAAACGCCATTATCAGCCCAGCTTTCACGATGTGATTTTCTGTAACGAGCCACCGGGGTTTTAGACTGAGAAATCATAAAATGAGTACTAATTTACTCCGACCCCAACATCTTGATAATTATATCTATGACCAGTAGGGTGGCTCAAATTAGTATGGGAAAAACTTTGTTCATTTTTTTTGATGGGCCTCCCTCTTATTCGGTTCTATTTGATGCCCTGATGCTCTGGACAAAATTTCAGCCAAATCGGTCAACTCGTTGGAAGTTTATATGGAAAAATGTATGCAGAAACATCCAAAAACAGTCAATTGCAGCTGGACTACACAACTTACGATGAAGAACTATGATACTCATTCAGATCTTGGAGAATTTAATACAGAATGTTATGCAGAAAACCGCGAGAAGATTCGAGTTTGCCCGGCTATGTTATTAGCATTTCTCTGCGGTGGGGTTTGGGCAAATTTCGTTTCTTTTACCTTTGAAAATAAATAAATTCACCCCTACAACACTCCAGTAAAATGCTAATATCTTTGCGTAATAAACTCTAATATTCTCGCGGTTTTCAGCATAACATTCTGTATTTTATTTTACAAGAACTGAATGAGTATTATGGTTCTTGATCTTAAATTGTGCCGTCCAACTGCAAATCACTGTTTTTGGATGTTTCTGCATACATTTTTTCATATAAACTTCCAACGAGTTTAGCACTGCCCAAACGTTGACCGATTTGGCTGAAATTTTGTCCAGAGCATCAGGGCATCAAATAGAACCGAATAAGAGGGCGGCCCATCAAAAATTTTGAAAAAGTGTTTTTTGAGCCACCCTAATGACCAGAGTGCGTAATGCTCACTCAATCTCAGGAGCGCAGGATAAATCTAGACCAACATTTGAAAAGGGCGTAACAGTCAAAATTTATTCCTTCTGATTCTTTGTCCACATATATAGCTATATATGTAGACGAAAAATCAGAAGGAATAAATTTTGGCTGTTACACCCTTTTCAAATGTTGGTCTAGAAATAACGAAAACAGATTCAACCTGGGCTTGAAAAAAGCTTGCTTTGGTTTCTCTCATCGAACAGAAAAGTCGAAAACCTGTACATTACATACAGCCACGTAGTTCAACGTCACCTTTGCGTACAACCCGATTGGGCTGCACCTTTGAGTTTTTCATCTTCATCGGCAGTCTATAAGTTCCTTGGAGGCTGTTCGGTCAATGAAACCGGTTAAGCTCTCAGCATATCTTCTGAATGGGATACGGGAAGCTTTGAGTGCTTTATCAAAACCGTCTAACTCAATCACCATGGCTTGGGTCGTTTCTCATTGCTCGATCCCGGGAAATGAGAAAGTGGACTCTCTGGCTAAGGTGGGTGCTCTGGAAGGTGATATTTACGATCGGCAAATCATTCGATGCATTTTTCTCATTAGTTCGTCGGGAAACCTTGATCAGCTGGCAACAATAAATGGACAAATGGGCAGTGTTGGTAGAATCATGCTCAAATCTTACTCACCGAAGCCTCATGCGCGAGCTGATTCGCTTGCAATTCGGCAGGGAGAGCATCGCGCATGAGTTTTTCAAGCAGAATCGCATCGTTTCGCTCATTCACTGAAAAATGATTTCGCTCCAAAAAGTGTCAAAACCCAATTGAAGATTGGATTTATGATCCATTGCATTAAGTGAAGAAAGTTATTCAGATAAATTTAACGAAGAAGAACACGCAGAAATCACGCAATGATGCAAATCGCGAGTCGAATCATGGACGATTCTCTGGGCCATGAGTCGGATGGCGCTTGCTTCGCGTTTCTCAATTTTTTCAGCAGTAAGCACGCATGTTGACAAAAAGAAGCGGCGAAATTGGTGCAGTATTTCTTTGTTTCGCGGTGAGATGAACAATGTGTTTAGTGAGATGGAGATCGGAATAGTTACCCTATTTAGCATTGTTTCCATATTAAGTGGTGTGCCCTTGAAAATTCGATTAGATTAAATTTTGAATTCCGGGAGGCTTGTCTTTAAAGAATTAAATTTGAATTGAATTCTTACATTGAAGACTTACAGTATATTGAACATGACATAGTTTATGTGTATGACAATATGTGTATACTGCAATATTGAGACAATGTGTACGCCAGTGTAAAGCTAATGGTTAATAATGTAATGTTGCTAATGTAAATAATGGTTTTGCACAGATTTACTTGTCTTAGGTCCATTAATCACATATCGTATTGAGTTTTTTTTTACAAATAAAGTATTACAGGACAGCGAAAATGGTGTTTTGTATAGTTTAGCAAACCCCGATCAAATCATCTTCAAAAGTCTTCCTACTAACTATTTTTAAATACTGATGCACATTAACCTAATAAAACATGTTTTTTTTTTGTTTTAAAAATTTCCGAACCAAATTTGTCAATTTGAAAACTTTTTCCAAAGCATCTTTGCTTCCATTTGTTTTTAATTATTATTTATTTCATTAAGAAAATTATTTTGAGCTTTTTAGTGGAATGTCTTCACTTGTCATGAGACGAGTTTGTACAATCCCATTTAATTATTGTTATTATTTCTGATGATTAAAAACTGTGACTAAAGATGCACAAGTTTTCAGATGAACAAAGGAAAAACACCTTTTAAATTCCCATCATCCCAATGAGAAATGTTTCTGTCAAAGTTTAAGAGATTGGCTGTGTGATGCTGACTCGATATTAATTATTCACAAGAAACTTACTTTTCATCCATTAGCGGGCGACGGTCATAATTACTTTAAAACAATTCTGATCCTCAGCGCTGGAGATGTCCCCCACTCATGTCAAACGGAATATAAAATTGCTTTGAAAGCATCCACAAATATCGTTCCCCACTTTAGCCAAACACCTGTGATAAACTACGACATTATTTGCCGATATTTCACATTCGAATACAAAGACAACCAGACTGTTATGTCTGCTGTAGGGGAATATCCAAATTCTGGACGAAGCAACATTGTGCATCTGTTTAAACTATTCAAATTCACCACAGAACTGCTTTTTATCCGACTATATCCCATTTATGATCGACTCTAAGTTAGATAGTGCTAAAAACGTTTAACCCTTTATAAGGCAGTGGCAACTATATTGCCACCAACAAAATATATGTTTTTCTATTTATTAACAAGAGCTCTACTTATTATTTCTCATGTAGGGGCTTTATTTGCTTCCTAGTAACACCCCAGATGAATTTGAGCCATGAAAAAATTGAAATGTCAATTTGAGAACAGTTTTTTTACAGATCGTAAGTTTCAAGTGGAAGAAGGATTTTCAGTTATAATTCGTTAAAAACGACAAAGATATATTTTTTCCCGTTGGTATTAATTATTTTGAATCTCCCGTGTTAGATTATTGCGTGATTAGCGTGAAAAAAGCTTTGCCTTTCTGTATTTGGTTTTTGGATTTTTGACGAAATTGTGTTTTTTTTCCCAAGGATCCCCCCTGGGAACAAAAGCGCAAAAAATTTTTTTTCACTTTTAATGCATTTTCCGACTAGGACTTTTCACCAAAAAATGAAACGTGCCTTGATTTGACTGATTTTACGTAAAACCTGATTTTTAAAAACCTTTTATTAATTTTTGTTGTTGCCTGTTTTCCCGCTTGCCGGGCAGTGGCAACTATATTGCCACGAATTTTTTCCCGCTTGACGGGCAGTGGCAGCTATTTTGCCACCAATTTTTCAATGTTTCTGAACTGTTTAATGTATAACAAACATACATTTGAGTTTAATACCATGTCAACAATGTGTCCTATTGTTGTTTTTGTTAATTTATTGTTTAGATTCGTCTGCCTTATAAAAGGTTAAGGCCGATTAATTGAAATACGTTTCCTTATTAAGTGTGTGAAGTGAGAGAGAAAGAATCAAGAAAGAAGAAGGATAAAGGAAGAAGGAAAAGAAAAGATGAAAGAAAGATAAAAGAAAGAAGAAGGAAAAAGAACGAAGAAAAAATAAAAAGGAAGAAGGTAAAAAAGAAGAAGGACGAAGCAAGAAAGAAGAAGGAAAAAGAAATAAAGAAGAAGAAAGAAGGAAGAAAGAACAAAGAAAAAAGAAGAAGGAAGAATGAAGAATGTATTAGGAAGAAGGAAGAAGAAAGTAGGAAGAAGGAAGAAGGAAGAAAGGAAAGAAAGGGAAGAAAGATAAAGGTAGAAGTAAGAAGAAAGAAGGAAGAATGGGAAACTAAGGAAGCATAAAGAAAGAAGTAGGAAGATGGAATAAAGAAGAAGGACGAAAGAAGGAGAAAGAAGAAAAAGGAAGAAGGAAGAATAAAGAAGGAAGAGGGAAGAAAAGAGAAGGAAGAAAGATGTAGGAAGTAAGAAGATGGAAGAAGGAAAGAAGAAGAAAGAAGGAAGAAGAAGTAAGAAGATGGAGGAAGGAAAAAAGAGGAGGAAAAGGAGAAGAAAGAAGGAAAATGGAAGAAGTAAAAAAAGGAAGGAGGAAGAAGGGAGGACGAAGAATGTAGAAGGAAGGAAAAAGAAAGAATAATGAAGAAAAAATAAAGAAAGGGGAGGAAGAAGAAAAAAGAAAGTTAAAGGAAGAAGTTCTCTGTTCTCAGTTCTCAGGTTTCAGTTTACTTTTCTACTTTTCTCTTTCCAAACGACGACGTTTGGCTAAATGGCCTGACACCGCTAAAACAACATGACATCGAAGCGTAGTATGAAGCTTTTATATGCAAATTCCTGCATAACGGAGCTTCGTCTGACCCCATCCGGGTATTCGCTGGAGTGAGGCAAGGAGGTATTCTATCTCCGCTACTTTTCCTCGTCGTAATCGACGATTTGATGGTGGGTGCGATTGATAGTCAGATTAGTCAACGCACCAAATTTCAAATATTCAACTCAAACGTAAAATATGTGTTGTTATACGCCAGTGAGACTTGGTGTGTATCAGCAGAGATTACGCAGAAATTGCAAGTATTTATAAACAGAGGTCTACGTTTTATAATTCGGGCCTGGTGGTCTCACAATTGGGCCTCGAAAAGAAATTCTAGAGCGTAAATGGAGATGGGCCGGCCACACATTACGAAAGAGCGGAGACGAAATCTGCAGCATAGGCAGACCCAGGAGCTCGTGGCAGCGTAGCCTCAACAAGGAAATAAAGGAAGTCGACAGGAATCCAGATCAAGGCTAAAGCGTACAAAAATAATTTCCGATACTGCCGATGGGCGTTGCATGCTGATCCGTTGTCTAATGTGGTGCTTTCCTTAAAGAGCAAATGCATTGAAAGTGTACAAACGATAATCGGATACGCGTATATGTGCCTTCAGAATGACACTTATCAATCTATCATTATAATTACTGAATCTAGGTGCTTATCGGAGTCTAACTCAGATTAAAGGAATTATGCGCTACTCCTACAAATAAAATAACGTTGTCGGGGTGTTGCTTGTAGAAAAGTGCTGATTCTGATGTAAAACATAGGTTCTGGCTGTGATTCGTTATCGTTTATAATCTATCCGATAAGGTAAAATTAATCATAGAAGCACTGATTGATTCAACTAGTGATGCTACTACCTTTCACGTAAATTAAAAAAGGTTGTGTCATATGATAAATGACAAAGATTTTAGTGATAGATAGACTGAAAGTAATATTCACACTTATTTTTAGATTTATACGCAACATATTGCGTATAAATTTAAAAGGTATAAGTGTCGAAAAAGTAATTTCCATGTTCTAGGTTCAAATTAGTATGTTATCATTGGTCGTGCAATCAAGTGTACCGTCGTTCGGGGTGACATTGGGCCTAGGGGATAAGATTGGGCCAAAAACGAAAAATGTTTCAACTCCTAATATCTCAGAAACTGTTACGAATTTTGATCAAAATTTCAAACAGTTCGAAATTATAGTAAAATTCACGTCTAGGAAATCACAAAACAAATTCCAAGAACTAATTGTGCTCGTACCATAATGCTTGGGATTTGAATGTAAAACTATTGATCGAATGAACCCGTTTTAAAATAGTGTCAGTAATGCGCCACAAATCTATTACATAACTAGTTTTTAGATCGATGGATACCTGGTTATCATGTTACGATAATCTGTAGTTGTTTTATCGAATTTTATGAATATTTATATATCGGTTCTAGTTTTTCGTAGCAACGAGTAATGCACGCTGAAAAGGGGTGAGATTGGGCCAATGCTTTGGTTGATTTGCCATACATAGTTGATAAGAGTCGGAATGTAGGCAATTATTTTTAATGAACGATTGAATCGTTGCATCGTCACCGCTGAACTTTATTTTACTTGGCCCAATGTCACCCCCTGTGAGGGGTGAGAATGGGCCAATTTTAAACAACATATAAATTTGAAGAATTTCCCTCATTTAAATTTAATACATTTTATCATTTTTGACCATAAAATTCGAATGAGAGAGGGGGCAGGAGAATGTAAAGGAAAAAACATTTAGTAAAAGGATTATAACAGCATTCGAAATTTAACGCGTTCTGATGTAACGACACGCTAACTGCTTCCATGATAAACAAACATATATTAGTAGATACCATTCCTGTTTATTTTATCGATTCACCAACTACTCGCACATACACGTCGCGTCGATCCGTATGTTCTCTGGCGACCTATCAACTGCTGCATGACCACACATTTTGTAGTAATAAACGCGAGGCTGAAAGCCGGTTCAACCGAAATAAATCATTACCGGCAGCAGTTAACCGTACTTACGATTATTTCAATGAACAAAATAATCACTTAAAGCGACATATTTATGGCCATTGAGTGGTGAGATAATAGCAGGCCAGTGCAATACTGAACGCTCGACTGTTTTATACAATGCAGGACTACTCGTGTTACCATTGTATGTTGCGATTATTCGAAGGTTAACTCGGTTCGCTATAGAACAATTTGCTCCATTAACTCCATGGACGTCGTACCACTGTTCCAAAAAAAGTTAGTTCTTTGTTCGAAATTTGAAAACCCCATTTTTGTCCAACTTTTCGGGATTCAACCCTTATCATTATATCCAAAACACGAACATCTTTAAATATACTTATGATGAAAACCGGGGCCTCATTGCGCATCTCCTTTTGAAAGGTCTTTCGTATGACAGTTTGCATGGTTTGCATTTTCTTTGAGGGAAAATAACTCATGAATGGGTAGATTGATTTGCACGATTTGTCTTGGGCTCTTCTATGTTTGTACAAAAAGTTAGTGAAAATGACAAAATACAACCTTTTTATGAGTTCTGAAGAATGCCATCAGCTCGAATTGAAATCGATCTAGAGTGCGACGATGCAATCAAAAAAACAATTGACAGTTAGATGAAAAAAAAATCACGAGCGAGATCAGGCAGGTTTGTCTAGTTTATTATAGAAAATGTATGTCGTTGAAAGTTAAACTGTCCAAACAGAAGTATAAAGTCTTAGTCAAAGCTTTGAAAGGTAGCTGCCGGCTTAAGTATCACATGGCAATGCGTTGAATCCGATTATGCAACTTAGTATTAAGGACAAGCCTCCCGGAATCCAAAACACTACTGTAATTTTTATTATTTCACGCATGCTGCGACGCAGCACAGCTGAAATAATAATAATGTCAGTTGTCCGTATTGAGTGGGGTGCCCTCTAAAACGCGAGTGAAATTGGTTTTGGTTTCCGGAAGGCTTGTCCTTGAGTATCTGATATCTGATGTCCTGAAGTTTTTGATTCATGTTCTTTTAATATCAAAGCCTACTTTCCATCTCGATGCCCTAAAAGGTTATTGCCAAGTATTTGAAAACGTTAATTACGTTTAATCCCCTGTACCTAATTTATTGGTATCTCTTGAAGTGAACGGATTCCGGTGCTGTACGGATTTCGGTCCCCCACGGTATTCTCTTAAACCTCTTTCTCGTCTCTTCTTTGTTGGTGTTTCGAAGACGACATTGTATGCTTTATTCCAATAAACGCAACCTACGAGCTAACATTACTCGAAAATATTTTCTCGTCTTGCAACAGAAATACAACCTAACTAATGTAACGAAAGAACACTGAACATGGCTTTTGAAAGTGGATCTAACACTTGCGAAACAATTGAACCACACCTGCCTCTTATGAATGTAGATCGTCATCATCAGCCTTTTTGGCGGTATTTGAAATTGTAAACGCTACTTTAGATACTGTCGGTTCGAATGTACCATATGATTTTACCCGATGCAATTATGAGGAATTGAATATTGAGATCTCGCTAGTGAATAGGTACAAGATTTTGAACTTGGATACTTACTTTAGACGAAGCTGTAGATCGACTTTATGGTGAATTGGATTGTATTTGTCAATGACACGTGACAATAAAGTGGCGAACGATGAGGATGAAAAATAAACAACCTTGATGGAACAGAGAGTTGCGGAATCGACTACGGAAAACTTGCAGAAGATTTTTTCAATCCAGGGATGATGAAACGTGAAATGTCTTCAACGCTGGTCGAATCAGCAAATCTATTTTTGATGAAACAAATGTAATGTCGAATTCGTTTTTAAACCTGGGTCAGTGCCAAACCGAACCCTGAATAAAAAAACGTTTTCAGTTCCATCTGTCATTGGATATGGTGGTGTGCGTGGCATCGTGTTTGTTTTGATTCGAAACATATGATCGACACCATACCGGACTTTACCAGTGCACTGGCAGTTTGTGGGCCACAACGAATCAGATCATGATAAAAATGATCAAGTACGCGCTCTGATTTTCGCGAATTACGAAATTTACTTTTGGATGGATATATCTACCCCAGCTTCTCTATTCCTTTTCGCTTCTTTAGGAATTCGTCCGCACGTTCTTGCAGGAATTTACTCGGAGTTTCTTTCCGGAATTCCTCCGGATGTTTCTTCAGGTATTCCTTCGGAAATTTCTTCAGGAATCTATTCAGAAGTTCCTCTTCTTCCTGAAGTTACGTTCGGAGCTCAGGAGTTCGTTAGGAAAGTTCCGAAGTTCCTTAAAAATTTCCTTCGGAAGTTCCTTCAGAAAATCTTTGGAACATTCCTTCAGGAATTCCTCCCAAAAATACTTCAAAACTTCTTCCGGAAGTTCCTTCAGTAAATCATTTGGAAATTCATTCATGAAATCCTACTCAAATCCATTAAGGAGTTCCTCCAGAAGTACCGTCAGGAATTCCTCCGGAAGTTACTCCAAAATTTCCTCCAGGTATTCCTCCGGAAGTTCATCCAAGAATTCGTCCGAAAGTTCCTCCAGAAATTACTCCGAAAGTTGCTCCAGAAAATCTTCCAGAAGTTCCTCCAGAGATTCCTCCAGGAATTCCTCTAGAACCTTCAGGAATTTCTCAGGAATTCCTCCGAAAGTTCATCCATGAATCCCACCAGCTGTTCCTCCAGGTATTCCTCCGGAAGTTCTTCCAGAAACTCCTACGGAAGTTCCTCCAGAAGCTCCTCCAGAAATCCATCCGGAAGTTCCACCATAAATTCCTCCGGTAGTTCCTCCGGAAGTTCTCCCAGGAATTCCTCCGGAAGGTCCTCCAGGAATTGCTCCAGCTGTTCCTCCAAGAATTCCTCCGGTGGTTCCTCCAGAAATTCATTCCGAAAGTTCCTCTAGAAGTTCCTCCAGGAATACCTCCAGAAGTCCCTCCAAAAATTCCTTCGGAAGTCCCTCCCGAAATTTCTCAGGATACCTCCCGAGAAATTCGTGGAGGAGCTTTCGGAGCAATTCCTGGAAGAGCTTCCGAAAGAACGTCCGGGAAAATTATTGGAGGAACATCCGAAGGAATTCCTGATGGAATTTTGGGAAAAATTTCCGGAGGAATTTCTGAAAGAACTTCCGCAGGAAAATCCAGAGAAATTTCTGGAAGGACTTCCGAAGGTACTTCTGAAGGATGTTCCGGAGGAATTCCTGGAGGAACTTTTGGAGGAATTCCTTGAGGAACTTTTGGAGGAATTCCTGGAGGAACTCCCGGAGGAATTCCTGGAAGAACTTCCAAAGAAATTTCTGGAGGGACTTCCGGAGGAACTTCTGGAGAAAGTTCCGGAGGAATTCCTGGAGGAACTTCTGAAGGAACTCCTGGAGGAATTCCAGCGGGAAAATTCTGAAGGAACTTCCGCATGGATTTTTGAAGGAGCTTCCGGAGGAATTTCTGGAGAAACTTCCGTAGAAATTTCTGAAGGAGCTTCCGGAATAATTCCTGAAGGAATAGCTGGGAGGATTCCTGGATTAACTTTCGGAGGAACTTCGGGAGGAATTCCTGGAGGAACTTCCAGAGGAATTCCTGGAGAAACTTCCAGAGAAATTCTTGGAAGAAATTTCGTAGGAACTCTTGGAGGAATTTCCAGATGAACTTCTGGAAAAATATTATGAAGGAATGCCTGAAATATTGCTCTAATGCATTCTGGGAAGAATTCGCAATGGAATGCATACAAGACTTCAAGGAGGAATACCTGAACGAATTATAAGAATTCTTTGAAGAATTTCCATGTGATTTTTGAAGAACTACTTAAAGAAATAATTAAAAGGGGAATTTTGGAACAAATTGCAATATAATATTTCCGTTTAAAACGAATTATCCTGGGATTACTGAAAAAAGTCCTAAGGGAATTTAAATATAATGCAAATGTTGACAAATATCATAGGGAATAAACAATTTCCGGAAAACGGCTTTCGATGCGCATTCTTTATTAAATGCACAAACAGTTTCGTTTTTACTCTGGTTTGTATTTCCCTTCGGCTTGTTTATTCCACCCATATGGTTTTGACACTTAAAGTGCAGTTGTATTGGTGAACCTAGTGCGAAACCGTGAAACAACACAGTGCGAACCCGACAGCTTTGGTGTTGGAACCTGGGACGGGACTTGCAAGGAGGTAAAAATATAATTTCAGCTGCTGCCAGTCAACTGCTGGCACGAACTGCCAGGTGCAGCCAGCAGCTTTTTTGTGAAAGTATTCATATCCCAAATAAAATATTCCGCATGAATTTTGTTCTACGAAGACTTTGGACCTAAACGAGTATTCCAAATCATCCGTTTAACTTATTAATAATCAGTTATAAACGTGTGTTTTGTTCCCGGTATGAAAATCCTTATGAAAATGATTTTACTAATTCGTGAATTTGTTACACTTTTATTGTGCTCAGAAGAGTCCACCCGGGGCTTAGGTGAAACAGTCAAGGAAACAGTTGAAACTCGATGGTCAACTGTGATGAAAAGAAGAACAAGTGTCAAAACAAGGAAAAAGAAGCCGTCTTTGCAGGTCTCGTCTCAGGTTGGAACTAGTGCGAACCTAGTTCCAACCTGAGCGAATAAAAGAACACTTTGACAGCACTTAGGTTGGAACTGGTTCCAACCTAGGTTGGAACTTTTTAAAAACGAATTCGACATAACATTATCACTTTCGCACGTCCACGATCTCCAATAATTTTCGAATACACAATAGCAGGAGAATGCTTCTTCAGAGGTTCTTCTTATTTGATCTACTGCAGAACAACATCAACTGCCCTGATCTCCTGGTGAAATTCTTGTCATAAGACGAGTTTGTACTATCCCATTTAATTCCACCAATCGATAGATTTTAAATGGAATAGTACAATCTCGTCTTTTAACATTAAAATATAACAGGACATTCCACTAAAAGCTCAACATATTATTCTTATCCGTTTTAGTGCCCTTGAAAGAGCAATAAGGAGTGAAGTCTTTTTCCGACGTCCGTAAATTATATAGGCAAAAAAATCCGTTTGGCGTTTGTTGTGAATGATTTAATGTCATCAATCATTTGTATGAATAGCAGGCACAAAAGGACATCACCTTGCCTTAACTTTCTGCGCTTTTCTGAGGGACTCGAGTACGCTCCTGAGACTCGAAGAACAAAATATTTCAATCTGCTTCGTGCAGGTGAGTACATTAATTACAAGTAAAAAATTAACGCGCATCCGGTCGTGTTTGTTTAGGTGTTCAGTGCGTGTTGGCTCTTGTTTCGGACGGCAGAACGATGGCGCGATTTGCCGAAATTTTGTGTTTTGCATTGCGCGGCCGGTAATAAAGTTAATTAGTTCAGTGCGTGTTGGCTCTTGTTTCGGACGGCAGAACGATCGCGCGATTTGCCTAAATTTTGTGTTTTGTTTTTCCTTAGGACGGTTCGTAAGTAAATTGATGAATATATTTTATTATTTTTACAGCATATACTGTTATTTTTTATTTTTTTTATTCTTTATTTAGGTGTTTTTTTTATTCTAGATTAAGTTCAACACCGGATATACTGTTATTGACAAACGGTCTATATTGTCGAATAGAGCTCCCTATTATTCACCTTTCCCACTAATACAAATTTTCCTTCCCGAGACATATATGAAGGTAGTATGGGTTCCCTGCATCTTCACTAGTAGATGTTGAACTAACATTCCTTCCCTTCCTTCCGTGATTGTAAGGACGTGACCAGGTATACAACTGCTACTGTATAGGAAAAGGTACTAATCCCAAGTACCAATTTGCGACAGTATACAGTAGATTGCTCAATTGAGCATTGTATAGCCACCCACGATTTGTGCAATCACATATGCTATGCTATGCTATGCTATCCGGTCGTGTTTGTTTAGTACGCAGAACGATCGCGTGATCATCATTTTTTTTTCTGCTTCGTGCGATCGAAAAGTACATTCATTTATCCTCGATCTTAGTACACGTTACACCCGGAATACCGTTTAAAAAAACGAGAACTACTACACTCCCTAGGGCGTATATCCTCCATCCCAGAAGTTTTTTTTGTTATACTTGATTAGGTGAATGTGCAGCGAGTATCATGTCAATATTTTCCTACCTATTGCCCAGTAGACCTGCATGCCAGCGCCAGGGAACCCAAAAATTCCCTAGACCACACACTCAGTTCAGCTCGGCATTTTTTCATTCTTTTGCCGAGATCCGCACAGCCGAGCGCTCAGTTCGTGACTTTCAGCTGATATCTCAGCTGAAAAAGTAATTTGTTTACTGCGGCACTCAAAGGAGCCACCGTAATCGTACGCCCATTCAGCCGATATTACAGCTTTTGAACTTAAACCGAGATTTGCACAGCCGAGATCGGTGGAAAAATTTAAGTGTGCAGGATCAAAAATCGATCACCTTCAGCATGGTCCTGCTTTGTAGCCACGCATCTTTCCACATGGTTAACGCAGGATTATGCGGTGTATGCCCCCTTCAAAGGTCCCTTCCCTAAATTTCCCATTCACATTTGTTCACTTTTTTCCGTTAGGTAAATGCTGCAAAAGGCAGTGAAGCAGATGGCACAAATCTCTTAAATTGAATCGAGCGTGCCCCTTGAACCGACGCTGATACCTACATTTTGGCATTGTTCTATCATGCATCGAACTATCACGTATTGTCCGTTTGGTGGAAATGATGTTCTAGGCCGCCGGACATATCAATCTCACAGTTCTAATAACCATTATATAAACCGACCATTATTCCTAACGACATTATGCCAAGCGGCGTTATTTTATTTTGAAATAATATGAACTTTGATAATCATGTCTCTGAAAGTTTTCTTATTTCAATCAAGAAAAACATATTTTTTCTGTTAAATGCATAAAGTACGCGATAACTACATGCAAACACAATTCGCGCATCATATTGCAATTTGAAAAATCTTTTAAACTTTTCACTGCAGGGAGATAGTAAAAATATATAACAATAATGTTATAGCTTGCATCTCATAGAACAGCAACATTGTAACTCATACTTGTGCCACGAGGTTCGCGAATAATAATTGTGCCATTTTCACGCCATTCCATGAAGCTTGTGAAACGATGAAAACTTTTTAATAAGACCGTCGATAACTGCTTGTCGTTTCCTAGAGTATATTTGTTGGTGCTATTTCTTTACCACGAATCAATTGAATTATCTGTAGATTCCATCTTCGGTTTTGTCATGATAACTTCCTATTTCAATATCCAACTACAGGCCATGGCTTCCCATGGAGAGGGAAATAAGATTATTTGTAATTACAGCGACAAAGAGTCATCACAGTGAAGTTGCTCAGGAAACCAGTACGGTTCCAATGTTTCGTAGAATATTTTACAAGCTGCTGGATGCTTTTTACTTCACGTTTCGACTGCAGCAACCGCGGATGGGATACAACATTGCGTGAATGATAGTCAACAAAGACATCCCGAAAAATAGACCCATCAAACCGCCCAAGGAAACTGGAATGAAGAAGCACGTTTCAATAAGATTCAAATTCAACTAGATTAGTAGAAACTTGCTGAATAAATCCGTCTCGGTTTTCACGGTGTTTCTCAGGAATCTCATATCCGGTAGCGAAAGCATTTTTATTGTCACTGCATTATTATCGCTCTCCAATTCGCTTTGAATTAGGAAATTTTGATCAGATGTCTGTCTACATAACTCAAGTTTTATTTTACCTCTCCGAGCTGTGCACAATGGAATACTCCGGTTCAACACAGGATGATAAACAGGGGCATCGTTTCCGTCGCTGGCCCAGTTCCACTGAAAATTAAGGAAAAAAAAACAATTGTCAATTAAAATAAGGATTTTACATGAACCTTCCCTATGTTATATTTTGATCTCCATTTCGAAAATTACGCTTTTTTGATATTATTATTTTTAAATGTAAATGTTTAAAAAAATTTCGTATATTGGCTATGTGTTCTCTAATAATATCCTAGATCATAATCTGTGTGTTTTACTTCATACATATATTTTGGTCGATTTTATTACTGAGCGGGTCGGAAGGACCTGGCCCAGGGCATGGGACTCTTAGGGTCGGCTTACAGGGCTGGTCAAGGACACAAGTAAAACACGTTCTTGTTCTTTTTGATATATATTCTTTTTGACTTACGGTTGTGTGTGTGTGTCTGTGTGGCGTGTAGTTGCGGCCGGCCAATGCTGGAGCTCTTCGGGATCCCGGAATGGTTTATCAGGGGAACGGGCCACCGATCGGATGGATGATTCGACGGCAGCTCAGAATGCCCTACAGGCGGCGAAAACGGGTGAATTACCCGATTGTTCCCTTTGACGTCGATTGTCTGGACGGAATCAACGGTGCAGTCCCAACAATGTCCTCGGATTCTTTCCCTGGACTTTCGGGTGATCCACGATTATAAAAAGGCCTTCCGGGGGAGCGGTCTCACCAGTACTTCTCAGGCGAACGTTAACGGGTCCTGGTAGTAGGGTTAGGGTTAAGTATGAAATTGGCTACTGGGGTTTGATTGCTAATTTCGGCCTCAATTTATAGCATACCTGATTCCGAATAATAGGTAAAATCCCCGATATGGGATTATACTTGAGCTATAAGCTTTAGACTGTGCTTGGTGGGTAACGGATAACTTTCAAAAACTTTTCTACCTTCTCACTTGGCGCTCTAGATCAGAAAAGACTTTAGCTAAATGCAACCCAGTAGCTCATACCTCCTTTTCCCTTTTCCTTTCTTATACCGTAGTCGTCGTATCCAGTGTGGCAATACTTTTTATTCCCTTTGGCTCATTATTTTCATATGTAACGTCTAGTTGTGTTCAGTGTAAATGTATTGTGTTTAACAAATTTTGTTCTTTTTTTAGCTTATGAGTGATTTTTAAATTAATTATATCAACAATATTAACGTAACAATTTTAACTAATAATTTTACTAACATTTAGAATAGATATTACAATTAACAAACTAACAAAATTAACACTTTTTTTTTATTTTTATTATTTAAATTAGCAATAGTTACGTAACGGTAACACCACCCTCTATCTCTCCCCAAAATTAATTGCATAATTTATTATCAATTAATTTTTATAAAGTTTACCTAAATAAATAGCATACCAGGTTTGAGTTGCAACTTTCATGCTTTAGACTTTCTCAAAAACAGACATTGTCGCGAGTAACCACCAGATAGTTCATTCCTTTCATGCACGGAATGCCTTCTGTACCGCTTCAAAATCTCCGATTCTGTTAAATGGCCTTCCCTTCTTCTAGTCAACCAAAACAGTAATGGTTCGTGGAAGATGACCAAAACAAAAACATTGCTTGCGAACTAATATGATGCAAATTTACCGAATTGATGCTGATCTTATTTCCCGTTTTTCATAACTGATCGATGTTTCATTGGAGGGTGATTGGTAATTGGTATGGCGGATGTCGATATCAGAATTGTAGTGCAGATTAAACCGGTTCCAAAAACTATCTGCAAATTTGTGATGAAGAATTTGTCACTAAAAGGCATATTTCCCTGGTCTGTTTTGTTCTTCGCTCACAAGCTACAATCCCTTACAACGACAGACTATTGCTTTATGTGTTCGAGTATTGAGTATTGGTTATTCTACTTTTAACGGAAAGAGACAGACCGACGACAGAAACATCTACATTCGTTCACATCAACTTCGCACTCTCTCTAACTTAATTTGCTCTCCATGGACGATACTATTTAATCTTGACCTTCTACACTACCTATTATCACTATCAACCGACGCGGACAAGCTGAGAATGCGGTATCTATAAATTATCCATAAACCGTGAATGTAGTGCTACAAAACCCAAAAATCTAAGACTAAAGAGTGGACAAATTAGTGCTGATTATTCTGATATACCAGGCTTAATATCTGCGGCAGAGAATATGCCTAGATTCTTGCCGTTTTCGTCGGAGAGCTCATACGAGCTGGTGCCTCTTCGCGAAACAATAGTGCATGGCACATACGCTGGCCCTAGCTTTGCATTAAAGTTGTCTCCAGCAGACGACTGTGCAAAATTTCTTTTGTACACTTGCTGGCCTACCTGGTAAACAGGGGCAGATTTCTGAGAACGAAGATTGTACGCTCTTGCACTGCGGTCATGAGCCTTCTCCAAACTTTTACGAACAAGGTCGTAAACTGCATTGTCAACCTTTAATCGTTGCTTATCTCGTTCTTTTTCAGATAGTTCTGAAGTATCAAGATCTATTCTGTGCTCTTCGCCAGTGGTGACGATTTCATGCCCAAATATGACCCGATATGGAGTGAAACTCGTAGATGAATGTAGCGTATTGTTTATAGTGTGCTCGATTGCGGATATTTTGGTGTCCCATTGACGCTGATCGGATTTCACATAAGTGCGAATACACGCATTTATGCTCCGATTTAATCGCTCAACAGGATTTGCCTGTGGTGATGACGTGAATTCGCCAATGTTTCCTCCATACTTTGTCAGAAAATTTTTGAAATCGTGGCTTAGGAAACTGGTAGCATTATCAGTGATAATGATCTCGGGAACTGAATAACGCCTAAACCACTGTTCCTCGAGAATCTTCACAATCAGTGGTGACGATATTTTTCTGACCGGGACCAACACGGTCCATTTCGAAAATAAATCGAGCATGACAAATAAGTGCATATTTCCAGATTTTGATCGCGGTAAAGATTGAATAAAATCCACCGCAAGAATTTGAAACGGTTTCGTTGTCAACCTTTGATTCCCCATGGCTGGGTGTTGTGAGATGGAGCTAGGCTTGCACTCCTTGCATATTCTGCATTTAGCTACATATTTTCTAGCATAATCTGCCATTCTAGGCCAGAAATAGCGAGATTTGAGCCTATCGAGTAGCTTCTCATATCCGATATGTAAAGACCCATCGTGCTCCTGTTGAAGTATTTGCTCTCTCTTGCTTTCTGGAATACAGAGCTTCCATTCATGGCGATAGTCGAGCACTTCGGTTTTGTTTGGGACTAGTTTGAGCAATTGTTGATTCTCAATTTTGAAATCCAACTGTCCTTCAGGAGAATTTTTCACCTGTCTGAACATATTGGAGTACCATGCGTCTCCATTAGTAAGGACTTCTGCAACTTCCAGAGAACAGGACAGGGCGTCTGGAATGACGTTATCCTTCCCACGCCTGTGCCGTATCTCTAAGTCGTAACCCTGTAACTGGATGCTCCATCTATTCAATCTAGACGATGTGCGCCACTTGCCTCTCATGATGTGAGTGAGAGCAGACGCATCCGTGACCACAGTGAAATGAGCCCCTTCTATGTACGGCCGAAATTTCTCAAGGGCACATATAACGGCCAACCCTTCTTTGTCTGAAGCTGCGTAGGGGTTTGTAGCTGGCGAAAGCTTTTGAGAAAAATAAGCGATTATTTTCTCACCTTCTCCATGCAGCTGAGTCAGGATAGCAGCGATGGCACTATCGCTTGCGTCCGATTGAATTTGAAAGGGAAGGTCGAAATTGGGATTGGCTAATACGGGCGATGCGATTAAGCTTTCCTTCAAGCTCATGAACGCTTGTTCTGCTCTCGGATTCCAGACGAGAGTTTTTGGTTTTTTCTTAAGGAGATCAGTGAGAGGCGCTGATATCTCACTAAATCCTGGAATAAAACGTCTATAATAATTTGTCATCCCGAGAAACCGGCGTAGTGCTTTCAGAGATGACGGTCTCTCGAAATTAACTATGGCCTCGATACGGTCCGGGTTTGGCTTCAGTCCTTCGGTTGAGAGGATGTAACCTAGATAAGGTAATTCTCTCAAACAAAAGCGGGACTTGTCCAGATTAATTGACAGATTTGCAGCCTTCAACCGGCGAGCGACTTCTGATAATGTTTGGATGTGGGCTTCGAATGTGTCGTTTACCACGACAATGTCGTCGAGGTACACGAACACATTCGGTTCCAGTTCACCATATCCCAGAACATCATCCATTAGCCTAGCTAATGTGGCTGGACTGTTTACTAGGCCGAAGGGAAGTCTGGTGAACTGGAACAATCCTCTCCCCAACACCGAGAAAGCAGTGTATTTGCGAGATTCTGGATGCAGCGGTATTTGTAAGAACGCTTTCGTCAAATCGATCGTAGTTAAGTACTTGCTTGCACCCAGTCTGCTTAATATTCTGTCTTGGTGTGGGAGAGGATAAGCGTCGCGTTTGGTTCTTTCATTTAGACGCCTGGCGTCTAAACACAACCGTACATCCCCAGTTGGTTTAATTACTGGGACGGTGCTTTGTGACCATTCACTTTTGCTGGGCTCAATGACTTGTTGTTGTAGCATTTTATCGAGTTCCTTATTGATGCGTTTTTGCATCTCAGGTGATGTCGGATAGGGGTTTATTCGGATGGGGGCCGAAAGTTTGAACTCATCCTTCAGCTCAATCTTATGAGTTGCAAGAGATGTTACATCCAATATTTGCCCCTCAATGGCAACTTTAAATTTAAGTTTGACCTTATCTAATTGAGCTTTTTGTGTCTCGCTCAAGTTTCCCTCTTCTTCCTCGCTCACTTCCCATTCTAATTCCTCTATTCTTAAGTTTTCTTCCATCTCTTTCTCCCTTCTTCGAGACTCTCGACTCAAAACCACTGGCTGAATCTGGAAAGCTCTCCAAAAATCATTAAAACCTAGAATTAATCTTCTTTTTAATTTGGGCGCCACGAGAGTCTTGATTATTCGGTTTTCGTTATTGAAGGTGATGGGCAAATACACAAAACCTTCAACTTCGACAGTTGATCCTGATGCAGTCTCAACATGCACGTCTGAGGGAAATATTTTCAATTTCAAAAGTCTTATGAGCTTTTTACACCCTGCCCCCAAAACTGACCGATGTGCTCCACTGTCTAAAAGGCCGATTATTTCTCTGTCAAACACACTCACTTTTACAAACGGCCAGGTGTCTCCATCGACGCGAACAAAAAGCTCGTTCACGCTGGACACGGGGGAATAATCGTTATCAGAGACCGGTTCAAACCCACTCATTGAAAGCTTCTCAGTGACACATTTATTAGTTGGAGGATTTCGACGATCTATTTCAGCTTGCCTCCTCATGCTGAATCCGCCACGTTTTTTTGACACACGGGACAAGCTGGTGTTATGACATCACCAAACCCGCAAATCCTACAAAATTTGCCTTTCGGTTTCGTACAATCTGCGTAATGGTGTCCGCTTAATCTGCAATTGTAGCATACGCCCAAGGGAGGTCGTCTGTATTTTTCAGCCATCGCTGAAAGCGTGCTCTTAACAGAGCCCTCGACTGGATCCATCACATTATTATTCTCATTCGTGTCCCTGAAGCTTTTTTGAGTTTCTCTTAACGGTTTGAATTTCTCTGTGAACTCATTTTTAGGTTTGCTTCGAGTGAATACGCGTGATGCCGTATTCAAATTTTGGAACGTGCTTTTGGACTTCGTTAAATCCGTTGCAGCAACTTCATTGACCTGGGCATTTCTACCACGGGCCACACTGTCGTGAGATTTTTGGAACATTGTCCAATTGTTCTCGTCAATAATTCTTCCATACTTTTTCAGTTTGGATAGAGATCTTACTCCGGCACCGGTCATGGCGTTCTTATAATCAAACCGGAGATTACGCCAGATGATATTGAACTTCCTGCGGTCCGAGATTGAACGAGTCATCGAATGGAAAATTTTCATCATATCGTGAAGATAATCAGTAAATTTTTCCCCCCTAGACTGCCGTCTCTCAGTTGCTTGTACTTCCAGCTGAAAGTCCAAATCGGGTGGCAAAAATTCCCGTTTTAATTCTTTTTTCAGCTCATGCCAATTCCGAAAATCCCTATTCTCGGTTCCCTCAATGAACCAGTCTTTTGCGCGCCCCGCAAAAAGATGAATGGCACTCCTGTATAGCTCTTTCTCTGTGATGTCCTCAGAGATGCATCTCATTTTAACTTCCTTTAGGAACTCAGTTAGCTTTCTTCCCTGATCTTTTCCATCATACTTTAATCTCCATTCAGCTACCGGAATTCTCTTCAATTCCCTCTTTCTTCTACCTTCTCTCCTCCCTCTCTCCTTTTATGTCCTACATTGGACTCTAAGCTACTATCCGAACTAGAGTGATCGGAGCTTTCGGTTACTGATGTAACCTCAGATGCAGATGAGAAGCTTTGTCTGCGATGTCTTTTTCGACTCTCTTTTGGACGACTTTTCCCTATTTTCGATGGAGCTTTATCCTTTTAGATTTCAATTTCGATCTTCCTATGTCAGTACTATTCTCGGAGCTATCTCCCTTTGAGTCTAGCTTTAAACTATTCAAATTGAAATCAAAGCCTATCTTGCTATCCAACTCTTTTCCTCTTCTTCCTCTTTAAAATTCCCCTCTCTGTATAAACGTCTCTGGTTCATTCTTCAGAGACGTATCCGGCTCTTTTTCACCCGATCGTTAAAACTAATAAACACTTTCTCCAATCTCTTTTCCGTTCTACACTATCTTTTGCTTCTCTCATTTTCTTTCCTCTTCGGCAATCTGAATTTCTCGCATGTGCTTTTGCTGTTCTGTGGTTTGTTGAGCAAACTTTTTGAAAACCGAAATGAGTTCCTTTGGATTTTCCTTCTTTCCTTCCTCATACTCAGACAGCACTCTCAAAATTTCTTCTGATCTTCTAACCGACTCATTCATTTCCTTTCTTTTAGAAGCTATCATTTTGATTCGTCGCTCCTTCCTGCTCTAACTGCTCTTCTATCTCTCTACCTGACATAGTTGTTTCATTCAATGTTTCTATTTCACTTCTGACCTCTTCTAGCACATTGTTCAAATCCGATTCAAGTCGTTCAGTATCTTTTGAATGATTGTCCGTCTCGTTAACTTCCGGATAGAATTTCACGAATAGTTCGGTAGTCAACCTCCCTACTCTCAAGATTTCTTCCTTGATTCTATCCGCACCTGTAGCTTTGGACAGGATATAGTTTCGAACTCGATAATGAACTAATCGCGTTTTTAACTTCTGACGTTGTCGAGCATCTGTCTTCGGATTTTCGAGCAAGCCTCCTATTACCTTTATTTTCGCACTGATAGTAACTAATTCTTCATTGACATCGCGCCAAGGTTGGGAAAACGCAAACGTTTTCGACTCTTTCTCGCTTTTCAGTCTATCTTTAAGTTTTCTTCGCTTGATACTTTCGTGTTCATCGAAGTGAAACAAAATGTTCCTGATCAGTAGTTCGTATTCAACTTCATCGATCGAGAGATGGGAGACATCCATCGAAGCGTACATTGTTTGTAGATCCATCATTGTTCCACTGCTCGGTGGCTATTTCGGGATTGAAAGCAAGCTATTGTGTGTACGATTGTAATTAATTGAACACAAGCAAACTATTTTTTCCGTGAGTCATTTACTGTATAGGGTAATTAGTCGAATCAAGACCCATTAACAAAATTGCTATACTGAAAAATACCGTTTCCTAATTTTCGCTATTTGGTGCAAACACTGCAACACTGTAAGCTTTTGAGAGTGTTCGCGCACTAGTAGTATGATATCTAGAAATTTATCACTTTACGGATGAGAACAAATCGGTGATACCGGATAGAACTACACCATTGATATAATTTTTGGTGAATTGGATAACCTAATTTTTGCACGTGTTAATTTCACTAATTTGATATCCTAGTTTTCTTGATCACTCTGATAGAGTTTTTCCTTGAATCCTTGACCAGAGCTATTTTAGTTGGGCGTCAATTATTACTGAGCGGGTCGGAAGGACCTGGCCCAGGGCATGGGACTCTTAGGGTCGGCTTACAGGGCTGGTCAAGGACACAAGTAAAACACGTTCTTGTTCTTTTTGATATATATTCTTTTTGACTTACGGTTGTGTGTGTGTGTCTGTGTGGCGTGTAGTTGCGGCCGGCCAATGCTGGAGCTCTTCGGGATCCCGGAATGGTTTATCAGGGGAACGGGCCACCGATCGGATGGATGATTCGACGGCAGCTCAGAATGCCCTACAGGCGGCGAAAACGGGTGAATTACCCGATTGTTCCTTTGACGTCGATTGTCTGGACGGAATCAACGGTGCGGTCCCAACAATGTCCTCGGATTCTTTCCCTGGACTTTCGGGTGATCCACGATTATAAAAGGCCTTCCGGGGGGAGCGGTCTCACCAGTACTTCTCAGGCGAACGTTAACGGGTCCTGGTAGTAGGGTTAGGGGTTAAGTATGAAATTGGCTACTGGGGTTTGATTGCTAATTTCGGCCTCAATTTATAGCATACCTGATTCCGAATAATAGGTAAAATCCCCGATATGGGATTATACTTGAGCTATAAGCTTTAGACTGTGCTTGGTGGGTAACGGATAACTTTCAAAACTTTTCTACCTTCTCACTTGGCGCTCTAGATCAGAAAAGACTTTAGCTAAATGCAACCCAGTAGCTCATACCTCCTTTTCCCTTTTTCCTTTCTTATACCGTAGTCGTCGTATCCAGTGCGGCAATACTTTTTATTCCCTTTGGCTCATTATTTTCATATGTAACGTCTAGTTGTGTTCAGTGTAAATGTATTGTGTTTAACAAATTTTGTTCTTTTTTTAGCTTATGAGTGATTTTTAAATTAATTATATCAACAATATTAACGTAACAATTTTAACTAATAATTTTACTAACATTTAGAATAGATATTACAATTAACAAACTAACAAAATTAACACTTTTTTTTTTATTTTTATTATTTAAATTAGCAATAGTTACGTAACGGTAACAATTTGTTCTACTAGTTTAACGTCGACATGCTTTAAATACCTACAACTCTGTAATATGATAGAAGCAGTAAAAAATCAATAAAAAAAATAAAGGAAAAATTAAAGTGGATGGAAACAAGGAAATATAAAGTGGAAAACTTGATTTTATGATCCCAATGCATCTTACTAAATGAGTTTTGTTAGCACCTATTTTTTCCGTCAAACATGTCAGTCCTTTGTAGTCACACATTTTGGTAGGCTTGCCGGCCCGGGGCATTAAATGGTTGGAGCAATTGCAGAGCGCAATTTGTGCCACTATGGAGCACTCTACGGCACAAGATGAAAAGCTGTAGCTGTTGTAAAGTTGAAGCGCTGGAAAAACAAACAGAAAAGTCATTGGATCACTTGTTGACATGGAATCATCGTAATCACGTACACTGGTCGGGAATTTCCCATGGAAACCGGCAATCTCTCCGTTCGATTGCAATGTCGTGTACATTTTCGTTATTTTCTAATTCGATTACTTTGAAAATTATCTCCTTGTTCATTCCCCACAGCACATTTTCTTTCAACGTGCGGTCGATATGTCCATAGGGAACAGAATGTTCATCGTGCAAATAGACTTGCAGATCTTCATTCACCTTGAATCGTAGCTCGCCTGGACCAGTGTATCGGTTATTTATTAGTTTTGGCGCTGCTTTGGGCTGACTATTCTGTGAATTGATACTGTAGCAAATTCCGAACTCAGTCTCCAATGGATGAAAGAGCTGGCAGCAGTCGAATGGTCGCCCCAACCAAGAGCAATTCGATATGAGCGAATGACACTGAAATCGGTATGTGTCAATGATGGTGGAAAAATTCTCCGGACAATTCAACTGCCCAGAGTTGCAGTGTTCACACGAGTAGCAGGTGCCTGCATAAAAAGCAATGTCGGACATGACATTGTCCAGCCTGTAGTCGCGGTTAGATCCCATTTCTCTGCAACACATGAAACATTTACTTTTTTGAGATGAAACATAGTATGGAATGGTCATTCATTGAGAGTAAAATTGAAAAAGGGTTCATTTTACTTGCACTGATTCAATATTCACATCAAGTACCATTCAAGCAGGGATCAGTGAAACCGTGAACATTGTTTTGTGACTGCCGAGCTTACCTTTCAAGTAACCCTGCCATGGTTTCATCGTTTAAAATCTGGCACACACTCACTGCTGGGAATGTGGTATTCCAGTGGAGACTGTGAATGGCAGAAAATACAAAATATCATTATATTAGATAACAAATACATTTTTTGTTGCACGTACTATGCTGTATCGATTGTAAAGAATAGGTTATTAAACAGGAAAGATTGCAGTAGGATTCGGCACGATCTGATGAAAAAATAAAACATACTGATACCAGTACATAACCAGTATACCCTATAGAATAATAGTAACGTTATTTATGCACATTATAAAAAAATCTTTCAATTGTACCTTCTCAAAAACAAAATAAAACTTTCAGAACCAATCATAACTCTGACTACTACCGTGGGAAATGAAAGTGCAAATGATGAACGCACCATGAGAAGGTAAGAAATTATACTCATGATGTAGAACATGTAAATGATACAAACCTATCGTCATTCATGGTTCAATAGATGCTCTGATCAATTAAGCAAAAATGGAATGAGACCTTTTGTTGGTAGATAAATGATGGGTAATAGTAATGTTCATATCTATTCAGTTCCTGTAAATGGAATACTTTTTGTCATGAGGGAAGAATCATTAATTACATAACGCACCGACTAAACCCAATCGTGTAAAAAAAGGACTGGGTGTATTTTCAACCCTCTTATGTCACACTTTTTGAATGAAGCATCTAAAAAAATGTTTGGATCGTTACATTCTCTCAATCCTCCCTTCCGCCCACAAGCGTTACGTAAGATATGGATGTTTCCTAATCAGTCCATTAAACAGATCTGACACTTAGCGGAAATCAATCCTAATTAAGGGGGCAGTGCGAGATGTATCCAAGGAAAAAATTCAAATCACTCTTTTATAAACCCAGATTAATCCACCTAACGGTGATGGAGCCTTTCTCGTGTGTTATAAAAATAGTATTAACGCATTTGCCCAAAAGTACACGCGGCGCTCTCCAAAGGAAACGACGCACCGCGCTTTTTGCTGCCCATATACTCGATTCTTGTGGGGAGATAACAATACGGCGTTTCCTAGGGTGCGGTTGTTCCTTTCGAATGGGAAACGCCGCGTGGAATCTTATGCAAATGCGCTTTTGGAAACATTACAACAGCCGCGCGGTGTATCGTATTGACAGCACCCTACAATATTTTGACCATTACTTCTGAGCCCATAGTTCGATCTGGCCAATTTCTAATGGGAAACAATGGGACAGAATTCTGCGTCGAATGCAACTTGTTGCGAACAAATCGGATACAGATAGGGAAACTGTTCCGTTTTCCATCTCACTGAACATATATTCATCTCATCGCGAAATAAGGAAATATGGCACTAATATCGTCGCTTCTTTTTGATAACATGCGTGCTCACTGCAGAAAAAAATCACAAAAATAATAAACAAACCAAATACCTTTTCATTGCTTTGTTTTTCGTCAGACCAATATCGGAGCTATGAGATGAAGTCCAGTGCCTAAAAAATGAGTTAGAATTTGTCTTGTAAAAAAATGTATTATATCCATAACTCCGAATCCCATAGTCCGATTAAACCAATTTTCAATTCGAAATAATGGGCAAGAACTCCGCGTCGAATGCAATTTGTTGCGAGCAAATCAGTTTAGGATAAGTGCCTGAAAAATGAATGAGAATTTTATACGTGTTTCTTATGTAAAAAACCCAGATTAATCCACCTTGCGGTGATGGTGCCTTTCTCGTTTCTTTCGAGTGAGTAATTTCTACGCACTTGGTGAAAAAAAAGTATTTTGACCATATCTTCTGAGCCTATAGTTCGATCCGGCCAATTTTCAACAGGAAACAATGGGACCGGATTCTGCACCGAATGCAACTTCTTGTGAGCAAATCAACTGAGGGTACATATGTGACTAAAATGAGTGAGATTTTGAAATGTATTTTGGCCATAACTCCGAATCCCATAGTCCGATTCCGCCAATTTTCAATACGAAATAATGGGACAAGATTCGGCGTTGAATGCAACTTGTTGCGAGAAAATTTGTTAAGGATAAGTGCCTGAAAAATGAGTGAGAATTTTGTACGTGTTTATCATGTGAAAAAGTGGATTTTGGCCATAACTTCGAAACCCATAGTCCGATCTGTCCAATTTTCAATACGAAACAATGGGACAAGATTCTGCGTTGAATGGAACTTGTTGCGAGTAAATCAGCTAAGAGTAAGTGTCTAAAAAGTGAGTGAGATTTTTTGTTGTAAAAAAATATATTTTGGCCATAACTCCGAAGCCCATAGTCCGATTCGGCCAATTTCCAATACGAAACAATGGGACAAGATTCCGCGTCGAATGCAACTTGTTGCGAGCAAATCGGTTAATGATAAGTGCCTGAAAAATGAGTGAGATTATTTTGCGCACACACATACACACACATACACACACATACACACACATACACACACACATACACACACACATACACACAGACATCACTTCAATTCGTCGAGCAGAGTCGATCGGTATATAACACTATGGGTCACCGGGACTCCTGTAAAAAGTTCGTTTTTGGAGCGAACATATAGCCTTTACGTATACTTTGTATACGAGAAAGGCAAAAAGGCAAAAATGATATAACTTTCGATCCCATAGTCTGATATGGCCAATTTTCAATAGGAAACAACGAATGCAACTTGTTGTGAGCAAATCGGTTGAGGATAAGTGCCCGAAAAATGAGTGACATTTTCACGCGATTTTTTCGTATGATTTTGTATTTTGGCCATAACTTTCGATCCCATACTCCGATCTGGCCAATTTCAAATAGGAAACAATGGGACAGGATTCTGCGTCGCATGCAACTTGTTGCGAGCAAATCGGTTGAGGATAAGTGCCCGAAAAATGAGTGACATTTTTTACGCGATTTTTTTGTATGATTTTGTATTTTGGCCATAACTTTCGATCCCATTGTTCGATCTGGCCAATTTCAAATAGGAATCAATGGGACAGGATTCTGCGACGAATGCAATTTGTTGCGAGCAAATCGGTTGAGGGCAAGTGTCCGAAAAATGAGTGACATTTTTTACGCGATTTTTTCGTATGAATTTGTATTTTTGGATTCTGCGTCGAATGCCACTTGTTGCGAGCAAATCGGTTGAGGATAAGTGCCCGAAAAATGAGTGACATTTTGTTGAGTAGTTTTGCACACACACACACACACACACACACACACACACACACACACACACACACACACACACACAGACATCACCTCAATTCGTCGAACTGAGTCGATTGGTATATAACACTATGGGTCTCCGGGCCTTCTATAAAAAGTTTGTTTTTGGAGCGATCATATAGGTCGTGCCCCAATTAGCGAACGATCACTGTATACGAGAAAGGCAAAAAGGCAAAAATGATATAATCATATAATTTTCGATCCCATAGTCCAATATCGCCAATTTTCAATAGGAATCAACGGGACAGGATTCTACGTCGAATGCAACTTGTTGTGAACAAATCGGTTGAGGATAAGTGCCCGAAAAATGAGTGACATTTTTTACGCGATTTTTTCGTAGGGTTTTGTATTTTGGCCATAACTTTCGATCCCATAGTTCGATCTGGCCAATTTAAAAAAGGAGACAGTGGGACAGGATTCTGCGTCGAATGCAACTTGAGGCGAGCAAATCGGTTGAGGATAAGTGCCTGAAAAATGAGTGACATTTTTTACGCGATTTTTTCGTAGGATTTTGTATTTTGGCCATAACTTTCGATCCCATGGTTCGATCTGGCCAATTTCAAATAGGAAACAATGGGACAGGATTCTGCGTCGAATGCAATTTGTTGCGAGCAAATCGGTTAAGGATAAGTGCTCGAAAAATGAGTGACATTTATTACGCGATTTTTTCGTATGATTTTGTATTTTGGCCATAACTTTCGATCCCATTGTTCGATCTGGCCAATTTCAAATAGGAATCAATGAGACAGGATTCTGCGACGAATGCAACTTGTTGCGAGCAAATCGGTTGAGGACAAGTGTCCGAAAAATGAGTGACATTTTTTACGCGATTTTTTCGTATGAATTTGTATTTTGGCCATAACTCTCGATCCCATAGTTCGATCTGACCAATTTCAAATAGGAAACAATGGGACAGAATTCTGCGTCGAATGCAACTTGTTGCGAGCAAATCGGTTGAGGATAAGTGCCCGAGAAATGAGTGACATTTTGTTGAGTAGTTTTGCACACATACACACACACATACACACACACACACACACACACACACACACACACACACACACACACACACAGACATCACCTCAATTCGTCGAACTGAGTCGATTGATATATAACACTATGGGTCTCCGGGCCTTCTATAAAAAGTTTGTTTTTGGAGCGATCATATAGCCTTTACCGTATACTTAGTATACGAGAAAGGCAAAAAATGAACTTTGGCCATAACTTCGAAACCCATAGTCCGATGTATCAAATTTTCAATAGAAAACAATGTGACAAGATTCTGCGTCGAATGAAACTTGTGAGCAAATCAACTAAGATTAAGTTTCAAAAAAGTGAGTGAGAATTTTTCTTGTAAAAAAATATATTTTGGCCATAACTCCGAAGCCCATTGTCCAATTGGGCCAATTTTCAATACGAAACAATGAGACAGGATTCCGCGTCGAGCGCAACTTGTTGCAAGCAAATCGGTCAAGGATAAGTGCCTTAATAATGAGTGAGATTATTTTGCGCACACACATACACACACACAGACATCACCTCAATTCGTTGAACTGAGTCAATTGGTATATAATACTATGGGTCTCCGGGCCTCCTATAAAAACACTAAGCTGCGAGGCGGCTCTGTCCCTGTGTGGGGATGTAATGCCAATAATAAGAAGAAGAAGAAGCCCGTCATCAAATGGAAGTTCACGAAATGTTTTTAAAACGTTACCTACAGAATCTTGTTTGAAGATGATGCCGATGCTGTGGAGTGCCGTGACAGGTCCACAAAGATACTATTCGACGTTTTCTTTTAACAAGATTCCAAATATCTAGTTGTTGGTTGTAGGTTGAACATGTTTGGTGATTGTTTGTTGAACGGTTCTGAACTATGCCCTATTTCAGCCATTTGATTCAGTTTCGACTGCTTTCACTAGATATATTTGGGCGTTACATTTTCTTCAAAAGGTAATGTGATATACAGTCTACATCTCGATGTTCTATATCTCGATATCTCTCCCTATGTCGATGGTTTCCTCAGACCCTTCAATCTACACACATTTGGGGTTTCTACATCTCGATAACCTCCCTATCTCGATGTGTTCTGATCAAATTTTTTTCAGGATTCACTCTCCTCATGTCGATATTATGTTAACATTTTTAGGCTACTAGACCATCTTTGGACAATAACAAACACATCAACAACAGGAAACAACATTTGTTTTGTTGTTGTTTTTCATAGCAACGAGCTTTTTTTTATCTAGTACTCGTATTCGTATCAATTTTCCTTTCATTCCTCGATCCCTCTCTATCTCGATGGTCCCTTCAATATCGAGATGTGGAGAGGCGACTGTATTAGGTTTTTCATTAGAGTTGGTTACTAGTCAGCAATTTGAATTTATCAAGATAGATCGCATTTAATGAATTTTTCCTGTATAATAAGTACAACAACATAATTTGATAAGGAATTGCTCTCGCGATTGATGATTAAGTATTTGAACAAACTTCCAGAACTTCTTTTGGTTGATGGGAACATGACTCAAACGCTACTAATAAGGAAACTGCAAAAAAAAATCAAATCAAAGTTTATCCCAAAAGGAGGACGTGCTTCGTATGAAGAAGCAAAGAGTTTTAGACCCATCAGTCTGACCTCATTTCTTCTGAAATGCTTAGATTATAGATCATCGCATTCGTTATGACTGCTTGGCAAACATGCCTCTTCATGTTAATCAACATGCTTACCAATCTGGAAAGTCCACCGTGACTCTTCTACACAAGGTTATGTACGATATCGAGAAAGCATTCGCTCAAAAGCAATCATGCTTGGGTGCTTTCTTAGATATTGAAGGTGCTTTCGACAACGTGTCTTTCGATGCAATATTGGAAGCCGCACGTTGTCATGGGCTACCTAATATTATTACCAAATGGATTCACCAGATGCTTAAAAACCGACATCTCTTCTCGACATTACGTCAAGCAGCGATTAAGAAATTAAGTGTCTGCGGATGCCCTCAAGGGGGAGTATTATCTTCACTTTTGTGGAATCTCGTAGCAGATACGCTATTGAGGTTACTCAATAATGGTGGTTTTCCTACCTATGGATTTGCCGACGACTATCTAACATTGATAGTGGGTTTGTGCATTACTACCTTATTCGACCTGATGCAAAACGCTCTTCAGGTAGTTGAAAGTTGGTGTCGCCAATATGGCCTTTCGGTTAATCCGAATAAAACATCTATTGTTCTTTTCACGGAAAAACGTAACCGTAATGGTATTCGTCCATTACATCTTTTTGGTTCTGAAATCAATGTAACTGATCAGGTAAAGTATGTGGGTCTAATTTTGGATTCAAAGCTTTCCTGGACTCCTAACATTGAGTTCAGAATCAAAAAGGCATGTGTGGCTTTCGGCCAATGCCGACGAACCTTTGGTAAAACTTGGGGTCTTAAACCCAAATATATCAAATGGATTTACACAACAGTTGTACGACCAATTTTGGCTTATGGATGTCTTGTGTAGTGGCAGAAGGGAGAAGTGAGGACAATTCAGTCTAAATTAGGCCATCTTCAAAGGATGTGCCTAATGGCAATGACTGGTGCGTTCTCTTCAACTCCCACGGCTGCTCTCGAAGTTCTCTTCGACGTGGCCCCACTACACATACATCTCAAACAAGAAGCATTTTTTTGTACTTACCGACTATGGGTACTGGATGGAAAAGATTCCTGTAAACCACAGTTCTACACACACTTCGTTGTTACCGCTTATGCTTAATTGGGACAAAATTTTCCTTGCTCCAAGTGATCTCACACACGTTAGTTGTTTTCCTTATAGGACATTTTCAACACAATTCCCCTCGCGGGATGAGTAGACATCTGGCTATTTGGAGAGAAGTATGTTGGACAGCATTGTTTGTTACACTGACGGCTCCCTCCTCGAAGGTAGAGCAGGTGCAGGTGTCTATTCGCGTGAGCTGAGATTGGCACAGTCACACTCACTGCGTACACACTGCACTGTCTTTCAAGCGGAAATATTTGCCATCATGTGTGGAGTGCAATCTGCACTGCAGCAACGCATTATGGGCAAAGTTATATACTTCTGTTCAGATAGACAAGCAGCTATTAAAGCTCTCGCCTCGGCCAACTCAAGGTCGAAGTTAGTAATCGCATGTCGAACTCAAATTGAGGAACTGAATTCAGTTAATACTATACACCTTATATGGGTACCTGGCCATTCTTCCATAGCTGGAAACGAATTGGCTGATGAGTTAGCTCGTAATGGAGCATCACATGACTTTATTGGTCCTGAACCAGCTATTTCAATATCCAAGTGTTGGGTGAAGCTTTTGATCAACTCTTGGGCTGTCACTCAGCACAAATTACATTGGAGTAGTCTGGATTCATGACATCAAACAAAATTGTACATCCGGGAGCCATCTCCGGTAGTAGCAAGCTATTTAGCTAATCTGTCTAAACAGAATTGCAGTGTCTTTTTTTTTCCTGTTCGGGTGTGCCACTGCGACCAATTATTAGATCTATTGTAGCGTTACCCGTATCCTTTGTGTTCAAATGCATGTCGAATTACTCCAGTGCTATTGAGAAGCAATGTAGTATCGGCTTCGATACAGTTGTTGTTTTGTTTTCTCAAGACCACCATGACAAGGTCCCGCTATTTAGACCCTTCATAGAGAGCAATCCCATTGAAGGCGCGCCCCTTATCAATAAGAAATCAATCCTTTCTTGAGAAAACAGAACAGTAATACTGTTTTTGGCCATGCATCGGAGCCCTAGCCACATCCTTGTTTTGCTTCTAGAATATCACCAGTGAAACTCTTAAAACCCGGGATTTAAGACCATTTCAAGCAAGAGAATATGTTCAGTAATAAGAACTTCCGTGTGTTCCTCTCACTACCATTTTTCACCAGTTCATGAAGAGTTATAAGTACGTATTTAAACCCCTAACTCGATTTTTCCAGCAGTCAGTTCAGCCTAGGACCGGGTACCGAGGTTTTTTAACTAATTGCAGTGTCTTAGTCAAGGCCTTGACAGGTCACTGCCGACTGAACTATCACATGGCGCGTTGAATCATCTGTTTGTGATAGTTGTGAATCCGATTATGGAACTTCTTATCATCTAATATGTAACTGCCCAGTCTATGCACAATTGCGCTTCCAAATATTTGGTAAACACTTACTTAGTGAAATTGACTTCAAAAACCTGAATCTTCAGAGTATTTTGTTGTTCATAACCCGTTGTGGTAAGGATCTATAGGCTCTTGTACGCTTATGCGTTGTATGCCCTCTTCAAGGGCCCTTTTCCAAACATTCCCTTTGTTTTCCCATCCCAATTCCTTTCCTTGTTGTTCACTTCCTTTTCCGTCAGGTGTGTGATGAAAAAGGCTGTGAAGGCGATGGCACAAATCTCCCAAATTGAGGTGAACGTGCCCCTGGAGCCGACGTTCTGATACTTGATACCTGACCTGGTAGACCAATTGATCTAAACCCCAGAACAGTTTGGAGAACTTAGAACACCAGAGACATGATTCATGAAAGTTATACACAAATGCTATATGGACATGTGTGGGCTTGATGGGTTGACGTCGATGTGGTACAGAGCGTAGTTGACCTGGTAGATCAATTGATCTGAACTCCTGAACGATTTGGAGAACCAGGAACTTATGCAGGCATATTGTTTGTATTGCGTTATCTATTTCCTCAGGAATAGTTTTGAACACATTTATGGAAAAAGGCGGTTCAACATATTTTGAGATTTAGCTGAAATATAGTCATTTTGAACGCTTTTTTTGTTTTTCAATATAGTAGACCCATCCAAAGGTATCTAGGGATGTTCGAACAGTTCATATAGCATTTGCGCATGGAATAAGAGTGAACTGTGCTAGAATTTATTAAGTAAACCGAATTTTACAATCTGTCGATTGGCAGCGTCTTGACTCAAGGCATTTCAGAGAAAAAGAGCACCTCTAGAAGCGCAAAACATCGGTATTATGAAACTTAATAAAAAGGGAAAAGATCAATGAAAGAAATGTCAAAATCGTTCAACGGACTGAACAGTGGCTAAAATCGTGTTTTTAGCGCGTTTATTTAATAATACCTTTATTAATGTGATTTAGCGTAATGGCGTCTTTGAGACATTTTATCAGTAAGTCGACGTGCTTCTTTGGAGGTATTCAGCCTTATGATGAATCCCCCTAAAAGTGAGAGTCGACTGCTGAATAAATTGAACATCTGTCTTGGATGAATTTGAAGAATAAATCATACGCATGGACTCTAAGTAAAGCCTAAAATGTTTTTTGAGTCTGTAAATTTGGCTCATATTGAAGTACGTAATGTTAATCAAAATTTTCTATATATTTTCATGACACCATCCTCACTCCTGTCGATTTAATAAAACATGAGCATCCTTAGAAACATAACAAACATAACGAATTGTAAGAATTGTTCAAGACACGCCCGAAAACCATCTGATCTAAATCTTTTTAATAAAGATATATAAAAAATCTGGTCTCGATATTCGTCATGTTAAACAAAAACAAGTACTTCCCCTGAGGTGAACTAGCCTAGGGCTAAAAACCTCATTAATAAAGATTAAAAAAAGTACATCCCAACATGTAATTTGCTCCAGGTTTTCCTTAATAAAAGTTGCTATGCAAATGCCAGCCTACTCTTTCAATTATTTTATTAGCAGATGTACCATGCGTCTCCATATGCTCATATACTCATATGCTTATGATTATTGATTAACATGATTAAGCACTCTTTGTCGAGCTATCGTGCGAGACAGACGTTCGGTATTGTACCTCCGGGTTCTAGTTCGGTTTTTTTTCCCTCAATAGTTGGTTTTTTTTCTGAGACCTATCTCCCGTAAATTCGGCTTAAGAAGCCACGTGGCGTGCGCGTCATCATCCGTATCAGCCGATACAAGGTGAAATCATCGCTGCCCCCGCGCAGCAGTTATCCCGTTGTCCCGTCATCATCCAGAGCGAGATCACCCTAGTAGCAGTCGTCGAACAAAGCAACACATAGCCGGCCGTTGGCTCATCGGCCGACGCCAGCGCAGCCCAAGCCATCCATTCGCTGTTTGTGCCGAGTGCTTTCGTTTGGTTCGTACTGCGGTGATTGTAGGTAGCTGTGCGTACCGCAATAGAAAGTTAAGTATTGTTTATTTTATCCCGTAATTTCCCCTCCACCTTCTCATTCAATATTAAGTTAGATTTTCTGCAGCAAGTTTTTTTTCTTCTTTTTCTCTCTTCCTTATTTTCCCATTCTGTTGTATTTAATAGTTATTTAGTATAAATATTTTGCTCTCCCTGTGATAAGTGTTTTTTTAAATTATTGTGTGTGTGCCTCGCTGCAGCGGGACCTTCGGTCTCCACAATGCGCGATGGCGAAAGTGGCGGGGGTTCGTCACATTCCTTGTCCCATGATTATTTGTTGCATTCTGGTGTTCCAAACCAGAATATAATGGAAACCATCAACACGAATACCATCCCTCCAGTAGCTAATGGTGCTTCTTCCGCTACGACACCCGCCCCAAGGTCTACCCTCACGATTATAGTGGTCCATTTGTTATTTTCTTCGGAACCAAAGGCAAACCCTTGAATATTAGTCAGATCAGCAAAGATCTGGAAAAGCGATTCTCGTCTGTCACGACCATTGACCTGGGGTGGCATTGTGCATCTCGATTCGAACGTAATTCTATCGAGTCGAACATGTTTGGCATTACGGGTTTCGATTCGATCTCGAAAACGACTCATCGTTCGAGTATGCTCGAGGAGGTACAAGAATAACGAGATGTTTTGGCATTACGGCTACTCGATAGCACACAGAAAAACGACTTAAGTCGAACGAAAAACACTCGTCACCTTTATAGCTTTCGAATGTTGTTCGAGAGTTATCTCTTGCTGAAAGTTTTTAATTATATTTGTTATTATTTCTCTACGGGAAGAGAAAAAATGTTTTGTTATTGTCTTTTGAGGAAAAGAATGTCATTAGTAGGGAGACTGGGTAGACTTGATCCCCTTTTCTGATTTCCGATGTATCACAACCAAAAATAAATAAACAAACGCGATTTCCACACAGACTCTCTAAGAAATATAGTATTTAACTTTACTGATGTATGACAGTCCTTAAATTATTGTTGTTATTGATACACAATCGATTTTTTGGAGTGCTGTCAAAAATCTACTTTTAAAATATTCGGGGGAAATTGATCCCTCTCCAAGAACTTGCTTTGATAAAATTAGAAAGGTGCCTCAGATTTTTTTAAATATTTTTCCTTCAAAATACGCGAAATTTTCGAATTGCTGTGCGTATACATGAACGATTTTTGTTATTGAATTCGACAGCACATGCAATTTTAAAATTTGGGGAGACTTGATCCCCTTTCTATGATATCTACGCAATAAATATTTTTTTCTGCCAACGCTTCATCAAATCTGTCAAATCTACAAAAAAGAAGAAGAAATCTACAGAAGCCTGAGAACAGATTTATGATTTTTTGAATTTTTTCGCCAAATTTTTGTATGGGTGACTAATTGGGGATCAAATGTCCCCATATTGAGGCAATAACTTCAAACCCAAATATCCTAAAACTTTGATGGAATGTTGACATTTTCTTCAGTACAAATCATTAAGCACATTTATGGCTTTGTGCTGAGAAAAAACGAAAGCATTTGGTCATTGTTATGAAAAGTTATTCAAATTTTGCGTGGCCAATAAAAAAATCTTTAGGAAGGTCAAAACATACAAACCTTCCTGCAGAATAAATAAGGTTGTCAATCTAAAAAATAACTCACCACATAAAGATCATTTGTCTAGAGGATCTATACTAAAAAATGCGCTAGAACAAAACTACTTTAGTTCTCGATAAAACAGGTGGTGATCAAGTCTCCCCGGGGATCAAGTCTACCCACCTTCCCCTATTCCTACTTTTATAGTTTCCAGGCAATATGCAATCTCTAATTATGACTTAAATTAAAATCGGTTTTTGAAGTTTTCACGTATTTCTTGACAATTTCAATAAATCGCGTGGAAAATCTATGAGGAGAATCTGCGTAAAACGTGTATATTCCAAAATCTACGTAAAAATAGATGAGTTAAACAAAAAAACGCGCATGAGATGACTCAAGTGCATTTAACTAAAACACATGGAAACATCAAAGTAATTTATTATCGAATCCTTCTTTAGCTTTAAATCATTTAGCTCAAAATTGGATCTGTGGCATAAACTCGAATAAACATAAAACTTATAATTTGTGTCGTAACAATATCTCAATTTACAAAACATGTCGTATCGGCATAATGTTTTAATCGGTTGCAATTGTCATTGAGCACAATTTGCTTGTTTATAAATTAACTGCACTAATAAAAATCCCTTTTTATTGGCAAAAATCTAAAGTAATAACGGTTATGTGTGTTTCCACATATATGTTATGCGAATTCACATAGCCATTATGTGGGAAATGCTATAGTCAAAATTTATTTGTGCCACACATAATGGATATGATTGGATTTTTGTCAGTGTGCCAATTCATGCCCTGAAGGATGCCTTTCCAACAGGCAACATGCTACACGCAGATGAAATTACTCTTATTCTCTCTGTTTACTCACATTCGCCATGGGCTGAAGGTTGTCTCTCCAGCGGGCGGCATACTAAACACGGAGACAGCTATCTCTTATTCTCTCTGTTTACATTTAGTTTGACAGAACATACTCGATTGAACTAGTACAGCACCATTCGAAATCTTGTACTGCGACTGAATGAAGTCGAACGAAATACATAATGCCGCAATTTTTTCGAATCGAATTCAAAAACTTACGAATCGAGTGATTCGATTCGAGATGCGCAATGTCACCCCTGGTTGGGTCCAGTAAGCTTCGCGTCACGGTCAGTGATCGCAAACAGGCCAACGAGATTGCCACCTGCGAGCTCTTCACTCTCGAATATAAGGTTTATTTACCGTCAGCAGTGTGTGAAATCGCGGGGGTGGTGACGGAGGGAAGTATGACATGCGACGATTTGAAACACGGTTTCGGTCGTTTCAAGAACGTTTCTTTGCCTCCTGTTGCAATACTGGATTGCAAACAAATGTATTCAGTGTCGCAGGAGGGAGAGAAGCAGATTTATTCTCCGTCTGATTCTTTCTGCGTCACCTTCTCCGGGTCCACGCTGCCTGACTACGTAGTGATTGTCAAACTTCGTCTACCTGTGCGGCTGTATGTATCGAAGGTGATGAATTGCGTTTTATGCAAGCAGCTAGGCTACACTGCTCTGTACTGTTGCCTCGATGTCCATCATGCGGAGAGAAGCATGTGGATGGCGCATGCAAGACGGCACCGAAATGTGTCTATTGCAACGATGGCCCTCCACACGCCATTGAAGCTTGCCCGACGTACATACAGCGGCGAATTCACCAGAAGCGTTCTCTTCCGCAGCGCTCTCGACGTAGCTACGCCGAGATGCTGAGGAAGGCCGCTAAACCGGTTGTTTCCGACACCATCTACTCATCTCTTCCTCTGGACGATCAAGGTAGTTCTGACTCTGAAGTTGGAAATGGGGTTCCCTTCGTTTTCAAAGGCTCAACGAGGAAAAGAGTGAAACACAGCCAGCGACCCTCGAAAAAGCCTAGAAAACTGGTTAAAAGTGAACCCCAATCCAACATGGTCAAATCAAAAGCGGATGGAAATGCTCAAAAGCGTTCAACTTTTGTGATTTCGCATCAGGATGAGCGCGAGTTTCCTCCGCTTCCGGGTACATCAAAAATCCCAGATGTCTCAGGTTTTGCCAATTTCCAACCAGATAGAGAGCATAGAGATCGAACGGAGCAACCTCCGAGCGCTTCAATGTTCACGCTTTCTGGCATCGTGGAGCTGATCCTCAACTTCTTTAATGCTTCCGACTCTTTTAAAAACATGGTGAAAACAGTTCTTCCTATTCTGACTCCTCTCCTGAAGCAGCTGGCTTCAAAAATAGCCCTCCTCGAGTCATTCGTATCCTTCGATGACTAACTTCATCAATAAGGGTAACATGATTTCGATTTTACAGTGGAACTGTCGAAGTATTCTTCCCAAATTAGATATTTTCAAATTTTTAGTATGAGTTTAGATGTTTTTGCTTTAAGTGAAACATGGCTAACACCAGATGTAAACCTTCATTTTCCAGATTTTAACATCATTCGCCGGGATCGGGCAAATGGATATGGAGGAGTGCTTTTAGGGATCAAAAAACAGCACTCCTTCTATAGAGTCGATCTTGCGCCGATGTCTGGCACCGAAGCTGTCGCATGTCAGGTGACTATTCGAGGAAAAGACTTCAGTATCGCCTCGATGTATCTTCCTCCCAACACCGCGATATCTCGTAGGGATCTCTCGCACATCTACTCGGTTATGCCCGAGCCACGGTTGCTCTTGGGAGATTTTAACTCCCACGGAACAGGCTGGGGGGAACTGTACGACGACAACCGTTCAACAATGATATACGACCTCTGCGACGACTTCAATATGTCAATTTTGAATACAGGAGAAGTTACACGAGTGGCACCTCCAGCAAGAGATAGCCGTCTAGATCTTTCCATTTGTTCGAGCTCGTTATCGTTGGACTGTACTTGGAAGGTGGTCCAAGATCCCCATGGTAGTGATCATTTGCCGATCGAAGTTTTAATTTCCAATGGACATAAGCAATCCGCTTCTATCGCCCTCTCATATGACCTCACAAAGCACATCGATTGGGGGAAATATGGGGAGGCCATCATCAATGGCATACAGTCGATAGAAACACTTTCACCGCGGGAAGAGTACCAGTTTCTATCTCAGTTGGTTATTGACAGCGCTCTTCATGCACAACGCCGGCCGGTGCCAGGAGCTTCGGTTCGTAGGAAACCACATAGTCCGTGGTGGGACACCGCGTGCACACAGCTCTATCGTGAGAAATCCAACGCGTTTATGGAATTTCGGAAACACGGATCGATCGTTCTTCACAAACGGTACATCGCCCTTGAAGTCCAGTTCAAGAAGCTGGTCAAAGTGAAGAAAAGCGAATATTGGCGCACTTTCGTTGAAGGCTTGTCGCGCGAGACATCAATGAAATCTCTTTGGACCGTCGGAAGGAGAATGCGAAACGCGTCGTCCGTTAACGAAGATCGTGAAAGCTCGTCGCGGTGGATACTCGACTTTGCAAAGAAAGTTTGTCCGGATTCGGTACCAGTGGAGCAAGTATCACGTGATACTTTTGCTGACAGGGATGATATGGATCACCCCTTTTTGATGATCGAATTCTCGCTCGCTCTCCTTTCATGCAACAATTCTGCTCCGGGAATGGATAGAATCAGGTTCAATTTGCTCAAAAACCTCCCAGACGCCGCGAAGAAGCGCCTATTGAATTTGTTCAATCAGTTACTGGAGTGCAACATTGTTCCGGATGATTGGAGGGTGATAGCCATCCAGAAGCCCGGAAAACCCGTGTCGGATTATAATTCGTATCGTCCAATCGCGATGCTATCCTGCCTTCGGAAGGTTGGAGAAGATGATCCTCTTCCGGCTAGACAAATAGGTTGAATCTAATGGTTTGCTGTCAGATACACAATTTGGTTTTCGTATAGGGAAAAGGGGACGATCGACTGTCTAGCGTTGCTTTCTTCAGAAATTCAGTTAACTTTCGCTAAAAAAGAGCAAATGGGCTCAGTATTTTGGACATTAAGGGGCTTTTGATTCAGTTTGCGTCGATGTCTTATCCGACAAGCTTCACGCCTGTGGACTTTCTCCAATTTTGAACAACTATGTGTACAATTTGTTGTCAGAGAAGCGAATGAGTTTTTCTCATGGTGACTTGGCAACTTCACGAATTAGCTACATGGGTATCCCCAGGGCTCATGTTTGAGCCCCTTCTTTCTAATTTTACGTCAGAGACATTGATGAATGTCTCATGCCAAATTGCTCGTTGAGACAGCTTGCAGATGATTGTGTTGTATCCGTTTCGGGGCCAATAGCGGTTGATCTGCAAGGACCATTGTAAGATACTTTGGACAATTTGTCTACTTGGGCTTTAAAGCTGGGTATCGAATTCTCCCCGGAGAAAACTGAGATGGTTGTCTTTTCAAAAAAACATAAGCCGGCTAAGTTCTCGCTGCAACTGATGGGTAAGACAATCACTCATAGCATGTCTTCTAAATACCTCGGGGTCTGGTTCGACTCGAAATGCACCTTCGGGAAGCACATTGTGTATCTGACACAAAAATGCCAGAAACGAATCAACTTCATGCGAACAATAACCGAAACATGGTGGGGAGCACACCCCGAAGATCTCATCACGTTGTATCAAACAACAATTCTGTCGGTTCTCGAATACGGTAGCTTCTGCTTCCAGTCCGCAACGAAAACTCACATGCTGAAGCTTCAACGGATTCAGTATCGCTGTCTCCGTATCGCGTTGGGTTGTATGAATTCGACTCATACGATGAGTCTGGAAGTACTTGCGAGAGAACTGCCTCTGACAGATCGTTTCGCGGAATTATCGCTCCGGTTCCTCATCCGTTGTGAGGTTCTCAATCCATTGGTTATTGATAACTTCGAGAAGCTGCTCGAACAAAACCCTCAATCTCGATTCATGAGTATTTACCACTGGTATATGACGCTTGAGGTAAGCCCATCTTCGGTTGACACCAATCGTGCTAACTTCTTAGACTCCTACAGTTCCTCTGTATCATTTGATCTGTCCATGAAGCAGGAGGTTCATGGAATACCAGACTTCCTTCGTGCGGAGGTAATACCTCCATTATTTGCAAGCAAATACGGGCACGCCAGTCAGGAGAGAAGCTTTTTCACAGACGGGTCAAAAATGGATGACTCCACTGGTTTCGGTGTTTTCAACGTTTTCCATAGCGCCTACTTTAAGCTCAAAGAGCCTTGTTCCGTGTATACTGCTGAGCTAACAGCTATACACTATTCACTCGAGCAAATCGCATCTCTACCTCCTGATCACTTTTTCATCTTCACCGACAGCCTAGGTTTACTGGAGGCTGTTCGGTCAATGAAACCGGTGAAGCACTCAGCGTATCTCCTAAATGGGATAAGAAAAGCATTGAGTGCTCTATCGAAACGGTCATTTACAATCACCATGGCTTGGGTCCCTTCTCATTGCTCGATTCCGGGTAATGAGAAAGCGGAGTCTTTGGCTAAGGTGGGCGCTGTGGAAGGTGATATTTACGATAGGCAAATCACCTTCGATGAATTTTTCACATTAGTTCGTCAGGAAACCTTGACAAGCTGGCAACAGAAATGGACAAATGGGGAGTTGGGTAGATGGCTGGATTCAATTCGCCCGCAGGTGTCGAAGCGTCCATGGTTCAAAAAATTGAATATGGGACGAGACTTCATTCGAACCATGTGTCGTCTAATGTCCAATCACTACACTTTAAATGCACATCTTTTCAGAGTGGGGCTCTCAGAGGGTAATCTCTGTGTTTGCGGCGAAAACTATCAGGATATCGATCATGTCGTGTGGACGTGCGAAGAGCATCGTGGCCCCAGATCTGCTTTAACTGAATATCTCCGGGTACGAGGAAAACAACCAAAGCCTTTTAGGGAAGTGTTGGCGGGTCTTGACCTCGAATACATGTCCCTTGTCTAACAATTCTTGAAAGTTGCTGATGTTAGACTGTAACCATTGTCCACCCATCCTTTTTGCTATCATAACCCCTTAAGAATGTCGTCACTCCCCATGCCCGCCGGGTAACCCCATCCGTATGTCTTTCTCTCGTTGTTGTCTTCCCAAGAAAATGTGTCTTTGTCCCGTTACAGATGTGAAACATCACCAAGAATGTCAACTATGTGAACATCAGCATTGTAATTAATAAAGCACCTTAAATTCCTTTCCCTTCCTACTGTACTATTGTATTCCCTACCCTCGACCAAACCGCTAGTCTTTCGGTTCCCCAAAACTAACCCTGTATATAAGAATCTTAAAATGTATAGAAAAATATGATTTCGGCTCCGTAACGCTTCATGGCAAATGAGCCCACCAAATAAACGAAAGATTTAAAAAAAAAACATGATTAAGCACATTATTTGCATATGCGTATTTATACTGTCAATTGGGATGCCAATGATGGGAACTACTGGGAACAAAAACATATCAGATAGTCGAAATAACTTAGTCTAAGAACAAAACATGTAAGTCAAGGAAAAACCACAAGCTACGAACAAACAAAAGATATTTTAGTTACTAGATAAAGATTGTCGCTTCGGTTCCCTTTGTTCTGCTGTCCGAAACATGTGTGGTACATACCTGTCAAATCGTATGGATTTTCCTTCTTTGACATTTAGCTCCCCTATCCTCGCCAGCAAAAGATGTTCCGGACAGCGACGACAGCGACAATCTTTATCTAGTAACTAAAATATCTTTTGAACAAACCCCTATTTTGTAGCTAAATGATCTCGATATTTTTCAATAAATTAATTAGTACCTGTCACTAGTCGATTTCTGAGGTCTTCGTCTTCTTATTGGCATTACATCCCCACAATAATGGGACAGAGCCGCCTCACAGCTTAGTGTTCATTAAGCACTTCCACAGTTATTAACTGCGAGGTTTCTAAGTCAGGTTACCATTTTTGCATTCGTATATCATGAGGCTAGCACGATGATACTTTTATGCCCAGGGAAGTCGAGACAATTTCCAATCCGAAAATTGTCTAGACCGGCACCGGGAATCGAACCCAGCCACCCTCAGCATGGTCTTGCTTTGTAGCCGCGCGTCTTACCGCACGGCTTAGGAGGGCTGAGGTCGTGAACTACTAATGCGGTTCATGAGTAGCACGAATACAATTTTACGGTCGTGTGCTACAAACGTGCATCACACCATGCTCCGCCTTAAGAGAAAGGCAAAAAGCAGCAAGAAAAACAATGTAGGGGAACTGTTCCGTTTTCCATCTCACTGAACATATATTCATCTTATCGCAAAACAAAGAAATACAGCACCAATCTCGTCGCTTCTTTTTGCAAAAACGTGTGCTCACTGGTGAAAAAATATCATGAAAATGAGAAACAAACCAAATTACTTTTCGTTTCGCTTTGTTTTTGATGGGATGTAAATAGGAGCTATGGGATGAAGTGCCGAACCGTTCCCCTATCTATGATTCTATCTTCGTGGTACCCTCATTATTCCCAATTATCAAAGTTCGGACCAGAAAAAATTGTAAACATTTGGGTTGGATTAGGTCAGATATTTGTGGTATCGTGGAGCCCGTGTCCATTACCCCTACTCCCTCATCCTGAACTAGCCTTAATTGGCATAATGGTGTTGGGCTATCACGTATAACCAATATAGGCACAATCATTTGATGAATAAACTGAAATGAAGCACCATTAGTGACTATGTATAATAAAGCATTCCTACCACCTCAATAATTATGGTATACTTTTTGAAGGTTGGCTTGTGATTCCAGAAGCTTTTGTAGTATGATCATTTTAGGATGAATCATTAAAAGGCTTTTTATGACAGTTTGAGAGTTCAAAATATAATTATGTCGTCAGTGCCCAAAATTGATCCTAGCTGATTTGTTGTTTAAATTTTGTAACAGAAAGCACAACCCATTTTCTAATTTGAACAAGCTTGATGCATACTCAACAAAGTTGCCGCCTTAAACATGTTGGAATCAAAACGCCCACGAATATGCCGAGGTCTAGTTGTGGCTTAACTTTTTGGCACGAATCACAACTACCCTTTGCTGTTTCAACCACACACCGAGTAGTTCGAAAGTAATCAGTGCTTCCGCAGCAATATGAAGTTTCTGACTATTGGATGTAAACAAACCGAATAACCCAAACGGTTCCCGACGGTGTTCAACTTATGTTGACCACGGACTTGCGCAGTGTATATTTAGATCGATTTCGAGTTGGCGAACATAACTCTTATCAGTGGGAAACTCTTGGCGGTGTTTAGTCCTAACGCGGCTGCCAAGGACGACTGTTGCTAAATTTGATTTTTCCGCTTCTTTTTCGGTTCATGCTATCAAAGACCGTGAGTGCATGCTGAAACAGTTAGTAAGTGATGTGCAGCAGTTGATTGCATCTCCGGTGCAGGGGTCCAATTATGCTAAGTGTAGTGACCAGCCTTCTCGCTAGGAAGAAGACGCGTGTGTTTGAAGCAGTAATAGACGACGAAGAGATCCTTTCCAATTGTTTTATGTGCTCAAATAGAGTAAATTGAGCGTTACATATTCTGACACGCTGTTGGTGAGCTAACATAGGCATGGGAATCGTTATCGCTGTCTTCAGACGTAGATTCAGTGAGGATTTGCAAATGCATGTTGAGATAATGGTGCTTCATTATTAAAACGATTTGCTCAAGCTATGGTAATTTATTAGTTTGAATAATAACGCTTGTGTTGATTGATTTACGAAGACAATCACTTCGATTGTTTATTCTAAAAAATTTTAAATGCTAATTTGACTGTCGAGCGAGATAGATAATATCGTTTAATATTAAATATCGTGTTAAGTTAAATATAGTAATATCGTGTAAAGTAGAATCTACTGTATTGTAAGAATTAGCATAAGAAAATGTTGGGCAATGGCGAATAGGGCGTACGTGATGAACTTATAATCATTAAATAAAAAATCACGGCAATAAAGCTAAAAAAACGAATAGGGTGTGTTATTATTTGCCAACGCTATTATCGAGTTAGAATATAATTGGTTGGAACTAAAACTTTTACAGATCGTGTAAAGACATCATTATAAACGAGGTCTACTTTTCCATTGAGTACGAGACTATTAATAATCTCATACGCAGAAAACGTGAAAAGCCACGATAAAGTATTTCGATCTTCGTACCGTGCTATCGCTTTAGGATAATGTAGAAGAAAATGTAATCGATGATGTTTGTGCTCCAATCAACAATCAATGAGCATTTGCAAAACATATAAAATTGAATTCGAGCTTTCCATTAAGGAAACAAGCGGTGAAGTGTGCTGCTCCTAATGGAATGTTGAACCCGTACACATTAGAGTGGGGCAATGATTATTTTAGTTTATATATTTTTTTAAATCTTGGCAGGTGTTCACAGTAGGACACGATTGGGCACGCTCCCGCTTTGCGCATCGCGTATGAAGTGTGTATAGAAATTAGTATTGGAAAACATAAAATTTTGATCCTGCAGCTTTCGATTCTTTGTAAACTATATTAACTGCTCATTAAATTTAAATGTATAGTAAAAGATGCCGAAAAACGATTTTCATGTAAATGATATAACGTTTTCAAAAACAATTAATTATGGATTGAATATTGATTGTTCAACTTTTTTTCTGCCAACAGTACTATAATAGTTTGATTGCTGTTTGTGAATCATTTATCTTATAATAGGGGTGGTATGTGTCTTAGAATGTTTGAATCATTTTTCAAATTGAAAGTGATACAGAAAATTAAAAACGTTTTGTTTTTCTCCCACACAAAGGTAGTGAAGGCATTTTTTTTCGTTTATGGTTCTGAAAACAAATCATTGAAAAGTTATTATTTTTTTGTTATTCTTTATTAACGTGCTTTTTAATTCTAGTTTAAGTTCAACACTGAAAATTATTACTTCATTTTTGAAGACATTCTATTAAAATTCCTGTTAAGTGCTCCGGTACCGTAATCCGGGGGAACTTTAATTTGCGGGGTATCATTGATAAGTTTAACCATTTTCAAGAAATGAATAAATTATTATTTTCTGGTAATACAACTACTTATCGTTTAGGTTCCTAATCTTAACTGAATTTGCTGCTGAATCATATAACCTTTGGAAGCATTTGCATTTATTTTTTGCCAAAATTTGAAAAATGAAATCAACATTTATTTTTGAACTCATAACAAGCTGCCAAAAAAGCACTTGAAACAAAGCTCGTACCTATAATTGTGTGATAAGTTATCTTATTTTCTTGGTTGATCCACATCTTCTGTTTAAAAAAAAATGTTTAAAATTTTTGATTGTTATTGTTGAAAACCCAGACAATTCCACCTAGCGGTGAAGATGCCTTTCTCGGAACAATCGATGCACATCACACTAGTGTAAGGGATTTCAACTATAATTGCCTACCTTAAGGCGCTTGAAGACGCTTGCTAGATAAATCAGAATAACAGACGAAACTGCTTGAACATTTGTCTGAAAAATTATTCGCTCAACTCCTCTACCCCCATCTTGCGTGCATGTTACAAGAAGCAATGTTTAGTATGACATTGTCACCAGAAGGCGCTAGAGTGAAATGTAAAACTCGGAGGATTACGACACTAGCGCCTCTAGTTGTGAAATGTGCAATCAATCCAATTAAAATAAGTTATGGTAGATAGTAATTTCCCTAGTGTTACGTCTGATCGAAACGTTTGATGATCAAAGTTACCCCAAACTGAAATATAAAAAAACTCGACAAAAAGATTTTTTAAACAAGTTTGAAATTATCAAATAATCAGGAACAACAGCCTTATACGTTTTAAAAATGTGAAAAAAGCCATGATTACACTTACTGAGGATTTACAAAATAATAGAAAAATGATCAATGCTCCCCCGCATTACGGTATCTTCACGACTATATATTATCGTAATAAGTCATTCGACTTACATCAATCCTGGAGTAAAATTTCAAAAATGTCTTTTTTTTTATACAGGCTTCAAACGCGATGCACGGGTTACGTAATCAATCCGTCCCAGCTCCTGCAGAGTTGATTGGAAACGCAATATGACTCTTTAAAACTTAAATCTCACTAGATTGGATGAAGTTCGATTTTCCCATTCAACTGCGCCCTACTTTAGTATACACAGTCGATTTAGTTTCCGCGTCAGTTTACTGGTTGGGCTGAAAGCTAAACAATGTTTATCATTTATATTTGTCCCTATGCATACTAAGTACCGTACTCTCCTGCCCTCGATTAGGGATTTTCTGGTTATGTATGGTTGTGGGTAGATACATAATTTTGAAAGCTGACACATACAAGCAACAATTTTCAACTACACGATTCATTTGGCTTACATTGAATTCTTCTCAGGAACGAATATGTCATAGACTGAAACCAGATCAGTGTAAATGTGTAACAGAGATAGTGTGCTCTAATAAATACCTTTGGACAGGACTATACAATTGAGCAATGCTTTTCTAAATGTGGAGTTGAAAACCGCACCAGTATTTGACACTGTATTTGATGAGACTAGTGGTTCAATGAAACCTTTGCGGCGCTATGCAAACTAATTGAACAATCCGAGAACGCACTACGTTTACAGATGCCACACTATTTCGTTTTGTGATTGTTATGTACTGAACCACCCCTGGCGGGTGTCTGGGAAAGTGTTCAAATCTAAAAGTGCAAAACATGAAAACGGTGCAAGAAACTCGACTGTACTATGAACGGCTCACCTTTACCTCCATCGAGCTGAATCTGCTGTTCACAAACATCGCCTCACTTTCGTCCAACAATTCGCTTGGCAGCATTAACAGCACCAGCACGGATCACACCTCGGATACAGTGGCGCCCAACAATGACTCTGTAGTGGATGGGTTGAGTGGAATGCACTATGTGAACAAAAGCATCGACAACCACAACATTCCGACCGAGCCAGATGATGTCCGTGACGCGCTATGGATAGTGATACCGATCAGCATTATATACTCAACCATCTTCGTGATTGGGGTCTTGGGGAATGTGATAACGTGCATCGTGATTTCGAAGAACAAATCGATGCACACGGCCACCAACTATTACCTTTTCAGCTTGGCCGTCTCGGATCTACTGCTGTTATTGACAGGTAATTAACGACCATATCACAACCAACTATTTATGTAGTTTGTAGTTCGATAAAGTGCTTTTATGAAGGAGTGGGTAACGTTAAAGTTGTTTTTTTTAGAAATGTTATTACCATGGAATAGAGTATAGGTAAATGGTAAAATTATATAACCATTTTGAAAAATTACATAATTGTTAGAAAATCAAACAATCACCGGTTGACGATAAAATTTTTATTTTTGTCATAAGAGGAGTTAGTAATATATTTAATTCCACCTCTTGATAGTAACTTTACAAATATATTTTTATTTTATTTTAAGCTTTATTTAGGTGTTTTTTATTTAATCTTAAAATTAAATTCAACATCGCGACTTTACAAATACCCATTTCAACCTCAACAGTAAGGCAGTCTTCAGTGTCGCGTACTTGACTTGCAATTTTCTTCAAAATGATTGCTGCTTATGTTATTACACTAAGTCTAAGAAATATTTCTTAACCGGTACAATATCTAATTCTACTACGTAGAATCGGTTGGGACAAATGAAGACATTCCACTAAAAAGCTCTAAACAATTTTCTGACTTTTTTTTTTTTTTTCATTTTCATTGGAAATTCCACTGAAAATGAAATCCATTCGAATTATTTTTTGTAGCGTCTTCCTCCGCCATACGCTTGTGATTCTCCAGCCGCTTTGCCATCACCAAGTGATAATGTTTTGACCATGTTCATTCATCACAATGGCAATGGCAAGAGCTCTAAAAGTAGCCTGAAGACAGCTTGTCCGGAAAACTAGAAACAAAAAAGTGAATCCAAAATATTTATTGTTTTGTGGTTTTCGTAATTTTGCTCTAAATCAGTCAATTTCAGAGCAAAAGAGAAAAAAATATAAGGCAAAAAATTTCGAAACTAGCTGCGGCATAACTTTGGAAAACGTGTTATGTCATTATTCCGGCAAATAATAAAAAAAATGTGACAGGGCATAGCTTCATAATAATGACTTCACTATTCGGAACATTTTTTGGAATAACATTTACCTATATAGTTTATGTATCAAATGTATCTCCCTCGTAAATCTGCATCCCAAATCATAGTGCATTGATGCCGTATTGCATTTGACGGAAAACACGATCATATTGTTCGCTATTGAAACTTATATAGCACGACTAGTTAATATGTTTCAATATTATTCAAAAATCATTATTTTTCTAATTTTTTTTCTTGAAACAAAAATAATGCGGCTATAAGGCATAAGGTCGGAGGTCAAAAGACCAAAGTACAAAGGGCTAAAAGGGAAAGAAAACTGTATAGGGTAAGACGGTATAATGCGCCCCACCTGGCCAAAACGCCCCACTTTAATTTCTAGAAAACTATAACTAACTAAGGGTCAAAATCAGTTGGTAACTATAAATATTTGTAAAACCATCATCCTATGTGAATATGGGAGTATTTGTGTATTACGTAATAAAAATAATAGAAAAATACAAAACGTTACAGTTTTGATGTAACTTTCAATGTTTGGCTCAACATTCTGGATCAACTCTAGCATACTGTCCGCAAAGCATGCACTGGAGCACTCAGTTGGGCAACCAATTAACTTCTATCAGTGGTTAATGTAATATAAAATTGCTTCCATCTTCAAAAATGTAACGTTTTTCAAAAATATGTTTCTCTGGTCAATACGCCCCAGTGTAGGCAGGACGATATGCCCTTACCAACTGGACACAAGCGCGGCGAGCTTGCAGCAGTTGCTTTCAAATTATATGGAAACTATTGAAATGTATTTCAAACCTGATTAAATGGACTTGTGTTGCTTTTTTATTGTCACGCGCATAAGGATTTGTAACCTTTTTATTATGGGATTGATAAAATACTAATGAAGGGCTTTGAAACGTCTTTGGCTAAGGTGGGGCGTATTGCCAAGGCACTTTTTAAAATCATTTTTTTCACGACTTTTCAAAAAAAACTTTATTACGTGTAATCTGTAATATTTTTATATGACTACTCACGGGCAATACATTTGCGACTTCCTGGACTACCAAATAACACAAAGTTTGCATAAATTGCGTTGAAAAGTAAAAAGATATCAAGGAGTTGCCTTAGGGGGGGCATATTATACCGTCTTACCCTAATGATCAATTTGTTTAAAAAGGTGCAATGAACAAAAGTTAGAATTTTTATCCTGGGTTTTGTCATAATTTTAATCTCTGGCTGCATTTCTCTGTTTACTTGTATTTCACTTGATGATATTTCATTCTAGAATATTCCCTTTTTCGATCGGTCGTCGTAAATGTGTCTTGTGGTATTACTTAGTATTGATGCTTCGTGGTTCATATTCACACGGCAGTGTCTTGATGGATTTTCTTTTGATTGACAATACATATTTAAGATACGCGTTAGTGTCCTAAACGTAAACGAGGAAAAACTCTATTCTCATGCAAACTAGAACAATCCTCCCATTGTGTAGGTCAACCTTTGATTGTTCTGGAATCTAATTTTTGAAATCACTTGATGATAGATCGGTTAGGAGTTAGGATACAATCTTTACTTTCTTCCTGTTTATGCCAGTCGATCGGCTCACTTGTTTTCTCGTGTTTCTGAATGCAGCCACGGATGATGGCACATTTTTTTTCAGTTGACATTATGACACATACTTGTATTTTTCGTTGCAATGCTTCTGGATGTTTTGTTTGCCTTTAGCTAAAACATCATCTGCATACACAAAGATATAAATACGATATATACCCTTTGGCGATTGCTCGAGAACACTATCCATTGAAGGATAACTGCATAAACACCTTGTGATACACGTGTTTTGTTCTCATCGTTGTTGCTGCTGGTCTTCTAATTACGAATAACATACCTCTTCCGGCTTCGACGATTTTCCTTTAACTTACGTTCAAGGCAAAAAGCGAATCATCTAAAGAAAATAATTAATTGGTATCTTCAGCTTTTACATAATTTTGTAATACAATATGTTTCAAGTAGTTCCATCCATTTGTTTAATTAAAATTCTGGAGTTACAACTTGCTTCTTCGGATGAGCTTCTTTGGAAATAATTAGCAAGGACGTTGGATATCGTGTGGGAATCTTTGTTACCATTGCTCAATGGGTTGCTTTTTGGCTTTATTTCCGTGATTTTTTATTTAGTGAGTTTAAAACCAATTGGTTGCTTCATCTATTTGTATGAATGGCTTGGCCATAAATATCTTCAAGTCAACTCAGTCATATGTCACAATAATTTGAAAGTTTATTGCCTAACATATGTTAAATACATGGGCAAGGATGGAGTCCTTGGATGGTACTGTTACACCCAGAAAATTCTTTATATTGTATATATTTGTCGCACACATATTTTTTTGCAATTTGGCGACCCAAATATATGCAATTTGTACCCACACATAAATTCAATAACTGCATATTAGAGACCACACATACATTTTATTTGATTATAGATTATATTTGTACTTCGCGTGGAGAGTGGTTATGTGTGCACTAATTAATGGATTTTTGCCAACAAAAAGGTGTGGAATTTTTGCAGTGTAGGTAAGTTGGATCGTGAGTCAAACCTTGGGCTGCTATGGTAGTCTATATCTTCTTCTTATTATTATTGGCATTACATCCCACACTGGGAAAGAGAGGGAAAGAACCGCCTCGCAGCTTAGTGTTCATTAAGCACTTCCACAGTTATTAACTGCGAGGTTTCTAAGCCATTTTTGCATTCGTATATCATGATGCTAACACGATGATACTTTTATGCCCAGGGAAGTCGAGACAATTTCCAATCCGAAAATTGCCTAGACCAACACCGGGAATCGAACCCAGCCACCCTCAGCATGGTCTAAGGAAGGCCTCTAAATCTATGGAACACCTAATAGACTATATCTATGGAACACCTAAACGACTATGAATTGGCGGATGACGTTGCTCTCCTAGCTCAACGGCACTCTGATTGGGAAAGAGGCCCCAAAACGCCCCCGGGGCAAAACGCCTTTTGGGTATTCCATCATATTTACCGTATTTGGCATGACCGATACGAAATTGGACCTAAAATAGTGCAGGGGAAGGGGGGCAATATGCCGTAGCTAAGTAAACACTGCTTTATTGTCTTATTTGTAACGCTATTCATGGGTATTTTTACATTATGCAACAGTTAAACAAGATAGCTAGTTGATGCCAATCAAAAATTGTCAAAAATCTCAATCATATTGATAATACTCACATTTGAAAAAAGTGTTGATATTCGCTTTTTAGCTGGCAGCTCCTAGGGAACAAAGCACCACGCGTCGGCGAATCAGCATTCTGGTATGGATAGTGCGTGGAGACGCAAGTACATTGTATGTTAGTGCCACTAGGGCGTTTTGCTTCGCCAAAATGTTGGATGTTTCTTCAAAATGTGGAAATTTTCGGTTTTTCCGACCTTCCCATACACTATTTTGAAACTTTTTTCACCTAACCTACATAATTTTGGATCTAGTTTTGTTACGGCCATCTTAATAACGGTAAATATGAGGGAAACCACAAAAGACGTTTTGCTTAGGGCGCGCGTTTTGGGGCCACTTCCCCTAGGCAAAAAAGTGTCAAAATAAAAGATGAGAAAGTTGGAAAAACCGATATATTCCACATTTTAATAAAACATCTAATATTTCGGCGAGGCAAAACGCCCTAGGCGGACCAACCTACAATGTACTACGCGTCTCCACGCACTATCCATACCAGAATGCTGGTGCGTTGTTCTCAAAGAGCTGCCAGCTTGAAGGCGTTTTGCCTCATGAGTTTTCCGGAAACGAAATATCACCATTTTTTTTTAAATGTGAATATTATCAATATGATTCCGATTTTCCCCAATTTTTGAATGGCATCAGCTGTTACATGAAGTAAAAATACCCATGAAAATCGTTACAGCCAGGGCTGACAATAGTCATTCTCGTCGCATGAAGGAAGCGAAAAAAAATTAGTCTTCGTCATAACATTGCACGACGCAACACCTATTCGTTTTCTTCGCGCCGCATGCGTACCACGACGATAGTCGCGCAGCTAAAAGTTATGACGATTTTCGTCGTCACTTCTTCACACAATTGATTGCACGTCATTATAGACGGACTGGTTAAAAACATAATAGCGTCTCAAATAAACAAATAGTAGGAACTTTGGTAACATAAATGTATCGATAACATCCATAACGCTGTCAAACGTTGCTTCAAATTAATTATTACAAAGGATTAGTAAAAATTTTCGCATGGCAGCTGCCGCTTGAAGAATAACGGTATGAAGACTTCGTTCTTCGATGTCGTCATGACGATTTGGTTACACGACGCAAGCTAACGTTGTGCGCGTCATTGACGATGTGTAGAGTAGCAATGAAGGCACCGCAACTCGTCGCTACTGTGGTATTTCGTGCTATGACGATGACGATTGTCAGCCCTGGTTACAGCTAAGACATTAAAGCAGTATTTGCTTAGCTAGGGCTAGGGCTAGGGTTCAACTAAACTTTGCCGAGCGCTTCTCTTCGGCAGGTTTAGTTATCAACGTCAACAAAACCCAATCAATGGATGTAAACACGGTAACCCCTTCCAGTTTCACAGTAGCTGGGCAATTATTGGAAAATGTACCGGTATTGAATACCATTGAGAACAGGTTTTCACAGTGCTGCGAAAAAGAATAAAATATGTAATATGATTTTGCATAAATTGTAATATGTAATATGTAATAGGAAGTAAATAATTGTAGATCATACATATGTTATCAAAAAAAATATATGAATTGTGTCCACTTTTCGAACCAAAGGTCTTCTGAGCATAATATCCATTTTTAAATTGAGTATCGTAATTCAAGAGCAAGCAAATTTATCAACTTTCATTAAAAATGCAGATTGGTATCTCCTAGCTATATTTCAAACAATGCAATGCTCTTATTAAAGCACTTGATGCTTCCTACTCAGCAATATACATAAAAATCAGTAACCGATCATTAAATGCTTGTGAAGGAACTTGTAATCAACAACCCGAAAGTTTGAGATACATTTGATCAAAACAATGGCAACATTTCCAAACCCTTAAAGCTACGAAACCAAAAACAGAATCCTTTGAGAACATTTCATTAGGCTGCTACCGATGTCAACGTCAGCTTCACGATTATTGCATCGTCCTATTTCGACGCGCGCTTGTGATTCCGCTTCCGATGGCATCGCTACGATTGAACTGTCCGCTGTCATCTCGCGATTCCGACTCTGCTACCGACGCCATACGATTATGTTTGTTTCTTTTTTTTTAAAGTTTATTTAAGTGTTTTTTCAATCTACAGATTAAGTTCAACACCAATGTTTGTTTCTTTGAATGAAGTTCGTCTTGGGTGAATTTCAAATTTATCATTTTCTCAATAATACGTATTTAAAATCAGTCTTCTTCTTCTTGCTGGCATTACATCCCCCATTGGGACATTAACGCCTCGCAGCGCAGTTTATTTAGCACTTCCACACTTTTTAAATGCGAAGTTTATAGGCCAAGGTACGTATTCGTTGCATTCGTATATCATGAGGCTCACACGATGATACTTTTATGCCCAGGGAAGTCGAGACAATTTCCAAACCGAAAATTGCCTGAACCTAGACAGGCACCGGGAATCGAACACAGCCTCAGTATGGTCTTGCTTTTTAGCCCGCGTGTTAACGCTATTTTGTGTGTGTCTTTATTAAAGTGATTTTTAAGTTTGACAAAGTTCATCACTACGTCTTACCGCTAGGCTAAGGAGGGCTCAGACATTCAAAATCAGAGCAATTCTGTGTGCAATCACGATGTTTTCTCAAGATTTCAATTTTGTTTTTTTTTATTACCTTGAAATTTTGAATATACATCCTTTATGGCCAAAAAACATTGTCTGCATAATTGGTTTGCCATTTTAACTCTGGTGTAACTTTTGACAAGGGCCTAAGCAAAAACACCTTGAACACTTTCAAAAATATATAACTTGAAAACGACTTGTCCGATCATTTGGCAAAGTTTTAGGTAATCAATGGGGCTCTGGGAAAAATATACATTGTGAAAAAAAAAATTCAAACATTGAAAATAAAACTTAAAAACCGATTTTCTCAAAACGAATTTTTCAATATTTTTTTTATTTTTTGATATGTTGTAGCAGATTCATTCATTTATTTAGTCTACATCTATACAGATAACACTGAATCAACACTTGTCATAAGACGAGTTTGTACAATCCCATTTAATTCCACCACTTAATTTTATCTTGACAGATACGTATTTCGACCTCAACAGTAAGGTCGTCTTCAGTGTCTTGTACTTGACTCGACTGAATCAACAATTTGACGCCACAATACACGGTTCGAGGCCGCATCTCTCCATCCTCGAATGCGCCCCACGCTCGCCAACTCGTTTTGCACTTGGTCAGCCCACCTCGCTCGGATTGGAAGCAAACACCTTCTTTACAGGGTTGCTGTCCGGCAATCTTGCAACATGCCCTGCCCTTCCAGCTTTAGCTACCTTCTGGATACTGTGTTCGCCGTAGAGTTGGGCGAGCTCATGGTTCATTCTTCGCCGCCACACACCGTCTTCTTGCACACCGCCAAAGATGGTCCTAAGCACCCGTCTCTCGCTTATAAGACCGGTTGTCCTCTACGGACATGAAACATGGACAATGCTCGAGGAGGACTTGCAAGCACTCGGAGTATTCGAGAGACGGGTTTTTGTTTATTATTATTCTTTATTAAGGTGTTTTTTTTTCTTTTTTTTTTAGAATTAAAAAAACACCTTAATAAAGAATAATAATAAAAAAAACCCGTCTCTCGAATACTCGAAGTGCTTGCAAGTCCTCCTCGAGCATTGTCCATGTTTCATGTCCGTAGAGGACAACCGGTCTTATAAGCGTCTTGACACATTTGGTGCGGTGGCGAATCTTTTTCGACCGCAGTTTCTTCTGGAGCCCGTAGTAGGCCCGACTTCCACAGATGATGCGCCTTCGTATTTCACGACTAACGTTGTTGTCAGCCGTTAGCAAGGATCCGAGGTAGACGAATTCCTCGACCACCTCGAAGGTATCCCCGTCTATCGTAACACTGCTTCCCAGGCGGGCCCTGTCGCGCTCGGTTCCGCCCACAAGCATGTACTTTGGCTTTGACGCATTCACCACTAGTCTAACTTTTGTTGCTTCACGTTTCAGGCGGGTGTACAGTTCTGCCACCTTTGCAAATATTCGGCCGACAATGTCCATGTCATCCGCGAAGCAAATAAATCGACTGGATGTGTTGAAAATCGTATCCCGGATGTTACACCCGGCTCTCCGCATGACACCTTCTAGCGCAATGTTGAACAACAGGCACGAAAGTCCATCACCTTGTCTTAGTCCCCGGCGCGATTCGAAGGAATTGGAGTGTTCGCCCCAAATCTTCACACAGTTTTGCACACCACCCACCGTTGCTTTGATGAGTCTGGTAAGCTTCCCAGGGAAGTTGTTCTCGTCCATAATTTTCCATAGCTCTACGCGGTCTATACTGTCGTATGCCGCCTTGAAATCAACGAACAGATGCACTATGGGGAATCAGGTGGCCGAAAATAAAAAAATCGACTTTCTCTGATTCGTAATTCAAGTTGACCTACTAAATGCTAATGCTTTGGAGCATTGAACCCCAGCATATCAGCACTCTAAGCCATATGGTTATCAAGATATAGGCATTAGAGCCAGACACTTTTTAGTTCTTGAAAAATCAATGCATTATTCAACTGTCAATATCTTCGGCTACAGTAGCTCTTTTCCAACTCTTTAAAAACTTTCTGAAAGCTTGTTTCATGGACTTGCGAAGAACGGGTTAGTTATGGGAAAATAGGTAGTGAAACATCCGAAAATGACCGGAAGAAAAAAAAAATTTTTTTTCATACAAAAAGTTCCATGCAAAAAAAGTTTCTCAAAGTTTCGCTTAGCGACTACCACTACGACTTTCTTTGGACCTCCCAGAAGGCATTAAAACAAATTCCAGCTGCTTATGGCTGCAAATCTGCGATTCTGATCACTTTTTCGAAAAAAAGTCATTGATTTTGAAACATTAAATGTAATTATTCTCATAATACATGGCAGACTGTGATGGGCTGGATACAAATCCCATGCGTATGACAAAAGAGCATCAAGAACAGTTAAAATAGAGATAGTAGATAACACGAAAAGTGTCGTAGGCTTCGTGGTAGGCCGTGTACACGATAGCTTATGCAGCTATATGATACTCCATGTGGCGTAGGCTCACCAAGAGGAGGCAACTCATTAGGCTATCAAGTATCAAGCAAATAAATATGAAAAAAAAAACAATATACTCTTGAGGGTTACGAAAATACTCTAGGCTTCATTTGAAATTATTTCATAAAAAGTAAAATTTTGATATTCATTAAAATCCAATATGTGAATATGTAACCGTTCGGGGAATGTTCACGAGGATTTGCTAAACGGTGGCTTTAGCGCCACTCTCAAAGAGAGACCACCGGTCGTGTTCAATTTGCCCGACTTCTGGAGACCTTTTCGCTCAGGGAAATTCTCGAACGGTTCGCGGAATACTCGTAATCAATTTCGTAACGCATGTACTAACTACGACTCTTTATTCGTACGAATTTTAGGGAAGGCCTAAGGAATGTTCACTCATTCGAGTAAGGAAACGAAACTGAAACTTAATTTGATTAGCGAGTATGCTTTATTTGCCAACTGGCGTTAAACGTAACGTAATGCAACCAATTAAAGAATTCAATCAAAACACTATATTTTAGGTCATTCATTCGCATTGGACGCGTATTTAACGTACGGAATGGAAAAGAGCAAAACATGGCCATGTAACAAAAAGCTCTTCACGTACCTGCGCAGGATTTGTGTAGACTCGATGCCGGCAGGAACGATGAGGCTTCGATGTCGTTGACGATGGCGACGATAGCTACGAAGATGGCGGTAACACGATGGCGGTCACCGGCGTGTCCGTACTGCGATTTGGCGCGCAGCGATGGAGATGACCCGTGTGCGATATGGCCGATCTAAAGGTGCGGAGTGAGTGGCGGCTGGAACGGAAGCTTCCGATTTCGATCGGAGAGAGTGTTGTGGCACTTGGCCTGGATTCCCGGGACGATCGGCTCCGCCGAATAGAGGCACACGTACCCAAGCGACCCGGCTTCGCGTACCTTTCCGGTTCACCGAGCGGGAGTGGTGCGTCCTCTATCCTTTGGTTAGGATCGAGGTTCGTGGCGTGCAATTTACGACACGCAGGAAGACGAACCTACACTCTCTAAACACTGGTCCGAAAATGTAACGGGATGGACCTTTCCGTCGGCAATTAACGACCAACGTGGTAAATTCGCTACGAGTGACTTAGCGACCTCACTCACCTCCGTTTGGCTACCTACTTGAGGCGGGCCTTCGCTGGGCACACGGGTCGGACGGTCCTCGGACAGTCAACGGACGAAGTCGTGGTAGAATACCACGAACGGAATCTCGATGAGACGATGAATGCCGCCGATTAGCGACAGAAAATCCAGCCGTACGAAAAAAGCGCAGGGCTATTATTTTACTATTCAACTATTCAAACCTGAGCCATCATTCAATTTGATTGTAAAGCATATTCAAATAAAATTGCGCCAACCGATTGGCATGGCGATCGGAGGCATGGCGCCTGTTTGCCGCCTATTTGCAGCTCACATGCGTGCCATAATGAGTTGAGCTTTTATAACAAATACTATAAACTTGAAATTGATACAGGAACGAACAGATTTTACGAACGCAAACAAAACACGACACACGATCATAAATTAAAACAAAATTCAAAATTAATTTTGATTTATCGGTAAAATCAAATATTTTATTTAAATTTATATCCAAATAAACGTAAAACGTTACAAATACAAGAAGCAAAATGTCTGTACCTAAGGACATCTTTCGATAATTATTGGTATGTACCTAGGTGAAATAAATAAACAGAACATTTATGAATGTCTATCTGAGTGCATAGTGAGCTGTGATTGCGAAGGTAAATCGTGTGAAGTGTTTGTACTTATTATTTGGTGAATCATGAATTATAGGCAACTCATTGAAGTATTTAGAGCTCACGAGGGACGTCAGGTAGATCGCGTTGAAAAAGCTTTGGAATATATCTGCCAAAGCTTCGCTGTGGATAAACAAAAAAAAAGAGTCAACTCCATACAAAATTGAAAAATCTGCATTTGAAATTTGAAAAAAAATGGCAGGCCGCATCCCGGTCCAAAACTTACTTTGACTCATATAATGAGGAATGGCTTGACACAGAATTTGAATTAGAAGAATTTTATCATGCTGAGCCAGAGCCAGTGGCTTCAACATCTCGTGGAAGGCCATCAAAAAATTTTGAGGATTTAAGTGAGCGTACGAAGCGCAGAAGAATTAATGACGAATGAATAAATAAATGTTGTTGCAGTATACTTATATATCTTGAAGCTTTTATTGCATGGAGTTCGTTTAGCTTTAATAGAGCTTTATATTGTATTCCCTTTACTTGTTTTACGGGTTAAGAGCCTGAACCAATCTGAAAAATCCTACAAAGACAACCTGTTACGTATGTAGATGCAATGGCCTGTATTTGACGGAGTCCTTGTGCAACTTAGAACATCTGTACAACTCAATTCACATAAAAACAGTATACAATTTTCTAGTTTGAACTCTACAGGTCTGCGCTGCAATAAAATACACATCTATAGACTGCTGTGTACATGAGACATTCGTAGATAAAAGGGATATATTCCATAGAGATCAAAGGTCTGTATTCCAGGGAGTTTTGAGACCTTAGAAGTAATAACGACCTGCAAAACAAGTATTTCACATCTTTTAGACAATAATCTACGATATAAGTGTGAAATATTGCAGAAATGAAATGAAAATATTTTCGGCCACCTACTTGTATGGAGCCGCCCCATAGTGAGATGGTGCGTTGGGACCTGGTATTCACGGCATTTTTGAAGGATTTGCCGTGCAGTAAAGATCTGGTCCGTTGTCGAGCGGCCGTCAACGAAGCCGGCTTGATAACTTCCCACGAACTAATGGTGACAGACGACGGAAGATGATCTGGGATATCACTTTGTAGGCGGCATTAAGGATGGTGATCGCTCGAAAGTTCTCACACTCCAGTTTGTCGCCTTTCTTGTAGATGGGGCATATAACCCCTTCCTTCCACTCCTCCGGTAGCTGTTCGGTTTCCCAGGTTCTGACTATCAGTTTGTGCAGGCAAGTGGCCAGCTTTTCCGGGCCTATCTTGATGAGCTCAGCTCCGATACCATCCTTACCAGCTGCTTTATTGGTCTTTAGCTGTTGAATAGCATCCTTAACTTCCCTCAAGGTGGGGGCTGGTTGGCTTCCATCGTCCGCTGAACTGACGTAGTCATCTCCTCCGCTGCCTTGACTTTCACTGCCTGTACTCTCAGCGCCATTCAGATGTTCCTCGTAGTGCTGCTTCCACCTTTCGATCACCACACGTTCGTCCGTCAAGATGCTCCCATCCTTATCCCGGCACATTTCGGCTCGCAGCACGAAGCCTTTGCGGGATGCGTTGAGCTTCTGATAGAACTTACGTGTATCTTTAGAACGGCACAGCTGTTCCATCTCCTCGCACTCCGCTTCTTCCAGGCGGCGTTTCTTCTCCTGAAAAAGGCGGGTCTGCTGTCTCCGCTTCCGTCTATAACGTTCCACGTTCTGCCGGGTACCTTGCTGCAGCGCGACCGCCCGCACTGCGTCCTTCTCTTCCAGAATCTGTCTGCACTCTTCGTCGAACCAATCGTTCCGTCGACTTCGACCCATATACCCGACGTTGTTCTCCGCTGCGTCGTTAATGGCTGCTTTGACTGTATTCCAGCAGTCCTCAAGAGGGGCCCCATCGAGATCACCCTCTTCCGGCAACGCTGCCTCGAGATGCTGCGCGTATGCAGTGGCGACATCAGGTTGCTTCAGTCGCTCTAGGTCGTACCGCGGCGGTCGTCGGTACCGAACATTGTTGATGACGGATAGTTTTGGGCGCAGTTTAACCATCACCAAATAGTGGTCAGAGTCGATGTTAGCGCCACGATATGTCCTGACGTCGATAATGTCGGAGAAGTGCCGTCCATCAATCAGAACGTGGTCGATTTGTGATTCAGTCTGCAGTGGTGATCTCTAGGTGTACCGATACGGGAGGCTGTGTTGGAAGTAGGTGCTGCGAATGGCCATATTCTTGGTAGTGGCGAAATCAATTAGTCGTAGGCCGTTTTCGTTCGTCAGCCGGTGAGCGCTGAACTTTCCAATAGTCGGTCTAAACCCGAGCAACACAAGTCAGACAAAAATGGTTGCAGCTACTTTATTGTGACGAAATCTGGTCACATAGGAGTTGCAGTATCCTATGTGATACATGTGTGCTGCTAGGGAACTCCTCCTCTTGGCCAACCTGAGCGTTCAAATCTCCTATGATGATTTTGACGTCGTGGCTTGGGCAGCTGTCGTACTCACGTTCCAGTTGCGCGTAGAATGCGTCCTTATCATCATCAGTGCTTCCGGAGTGTGGGCTATGGACGTTGATTATGCTGAAGTTGAAGAACCGGCCTTTGATCCTCAACCTGCACATTCTTTCATTGATCGGCCACCACCCGATCACGCGCCTTTGCATATCGCCCATCACTATGAAAGCTGTTCCCAGCTCGTGTGTGTTGCCGCAGCTCTGGTAGATGGTATGATTACCTCTAAACGATCGCACCATTGATCCCTTCCAACAAACCTCCTGCAGCGCTACGATGCCGAATCCACGGTCCTTGAGCACATCGGCGAGTATGCGTGTGCTCCCGATGAAGTTGAGAGATTTGCAGTTCCACGAACCGAGTTTCCAATCGCTAGTCCCTTTTCGTCGCAGTGGTCTTTGCCGATGGTTCCGGTCCGTACTCTCTTGTTGATTGTTCGTTGCTTATGATTTTTTTAAAGGCTGGCTTGCATGTTGTAGCAGATAATATATGTATTATTTTGCACTATGGGTCATGATGGAGAAATGATTGACAAAAAAGTTATATTTTTTTTAAATAATTTGGTTTTTCAAAAATGGTTGAAATATTATTTTTACGTTTTTATCAATTCGATTTTATGAAAGTACGTTAAATTTCCAATGGAAAAGGCATACATCATTTTTTTTTCACAAGTGCAGCCGTTTCTGAGATACAACGGTTTGAAGATAAAACAAACCGATTTTTTTAAATTTCCAGTCTTTTTCGCATGTTTTTCAAATCTATTTAACATAGAATTAAATGTTACTGAAATCGATTTTATTTTCAATGTTTGAATTTTTTTTATCATAATGTATATTTGTTTCACATAGCCCCATTGATTACATAAAACTTTGCCAAAGACACCAGAATGATCGGGCAAGCCGTTTTCAAGTTTTAGTTTTGAAAGTGTTGAAGGTGTTTTCCCAAGCAACACACTTTATCGTATATTGGTTTATCTGTTAAATTTATAACCAAATTGAGTGCCTGATTTTTGGACTAGGCACTTCTTTATAACTCATTTAAAATGAAAAAAGCGCAAGAGGTGGAGTCAATATAAAACAAAATAAAGTTACATTTGATATATTTCTGGAACATTTTTATAACCATCGGAATGTAAACAAATTTGGAAACTTGGAAGACGAGTAATGCAAATGCGTTACAGATTCCACTCCAGTGTCTATTTTCAATTATTCATGATAACTACAATTTGATATGCTTCATCATACTCCCATTTTGGGCTGAAATAACAGAATTTTGCCATGCGCTTTTGAATTTATTGTGAACTTAAACATTCTGGCCCTGTATTTTACAAGCGCCAAATGCCAACTATAATTTCGATGCATTCAATTTGAACATTTTGTTCCTTAATTCATAGCCATTTTGGTTCAACGGGCTCAATGTCTAGGGCTACCAAATGTATTTTGATGAGACATAATTCTTTTTCATCTAAAGCTGGTTATATGGTAAGGCCTTGATTTACAAAATAACATTAGACTAGAATAGTGAAATATGCTAAAACATATACGAATTTTTTCATCTTGATCTGAGATGCCAATCCCACAACCGGATTTGAAACCAATAACATTCAGCATGATTATTCTAGTCGCGTATCTTTTCGTTGAGATACGAAAGGTCCCAATGTAAATTATCAGTATAAGTTTGTAAAATGAGTTATAGCCAAAAAGTCGTATTTAAAAATATGTTTAAAAAATACTTAATAAGAGACAAAGCATTTGTGAAATAAAATAAGCTAGTTAATAAATCTCTTCTACAGTAATATTGAAAAGTTTTCCGTTTTATATTATAAAAATTTCTATTTTTTCATAACATACCAAATTAACATGTTCGTTTATTCTTCTTCTTATTGTCGCCTCGCAGCTTCTTCTAAGCCGCCTCGTAGCTTAGTGTTCAGTGTTAATTCAGCACTTCCACCGTTATTAACTGCGAGGTTTCTAAGCCAAGTTACCATTTTTGCATTCGTATATCATGAGGCTAACACGATGATACTTGATCAATTTTTCATATCGGATTTTATTAAAAATATTTTAATAAACATTGTGAACAAATCATTAATTTATTGAATCATTATAATTGATTTATGTATAATTTTTGCCTTTCTCGTATACTAAGTATACGTAAAGGCTATATGATCGCTCCAAAAACAAACTTTTTATAGAAGGCCCGGAGACCCATAGTATTATATACCGATCGACTCAGCTCGACGAATTGAGGTGATGTCTGTGTGTGTGTGTGTGTGTGTGTGTGTGTGTGTGTGTGTGTGTGTGTGTGTGTGTGTGTGTGTGTGTGTGTGTGTGTGTGTGTGTGTGTGTGTGTGTGTGTGTGTGTGTGTGTGTGTGTGTGTGTGTGTGTGTGTGTGTCTGTGCGTACCCTCCCAAAAAAAATGTCACTCATTTTTTAGGTACTTATCCTTAACCGATTTACTCGAACATTCGACGCAGGATACTCTACCATTGTTTCCTATTGAAAATTGGTCAGATCGGACTATGGGATCGGAAGTTATGGCCAAAATACCCATCTTTTATAGAAAAATTGATTAAAAAATGTCACTCATTTTTCAGGCATTTATCCTTAACTGATTTGCTCGCAACAAGTTGCATTCAACGCAGAATCCTGTCCCATTGTTTCCTATTTGAAATTGGCCAGATCGGACGATGGGATCGAGAGTTATGGCCAATATACAAATTCAAACGAAAAAATCGCGTAAAAAATGTCACTCATTTTTCGGGCACATATCCTTAACCGATTTGCTCACAACAAGTTGCATTCGACGTAGAATCCTGTCCCGTTGTTTCCTATTGAAAATTGGCCATATCGGACTATGGGATCGAAAATTATACCATTTTTTTTTTATGGAAAAATCGCTAAAAAAACTCACTCATTTTTCAGGCACTTTTCCTCAACCGATTTGCTCGCATTAAATTGCATTCGACGCAGAATGTCTCATATTTTCTTATTGAAAATTGGGCAGATCGGACTATGGGCTTAGATGTTATGGTCAAATTACTATTTATTGTGAAAAAGAGTACAAAAAAGCCTAGCTCTCTTTTTTAGCACTTAGACTTCATCTATTCCCCAAGCAACGCAAGTTCAACAAATCTGGTTGCAGTAACCATATAGTGACTGAATCCGGTCATATATAAGTTACTGTGATTGATGTGCAATATGTGTGCTTCTCAGGTCGCTCGCAACAGATTGCATTCGACGCAGAATCTTGTCCCATTGTTTCCTATAGAAACTTGGACGGATCGTACAATTGGGTCAAAAGTTATGGCGAAAATACTAATTTTAAAACTACAAAATAAAATGCCATTTTTTGCTCTTATGCTAATCCGATTTGTTTGCAACAAATTGCGATTGGCGAGAATTTTTTATGCATATAAACAAATATGAAAAATAAGACCAATCCACATATTGGTGTTATTTTAGATTTTTCCAAACCTTTTGAACGAACGAGAAAGGCACCATCATCGCTAGGTGGATTAATCTGGGTTTTTGATAATTGTGGCAGTATGGAAACCCTACGCTTGCCTCCTGATATTTATTTCTTATGTTGTGCATTAGTATATCAAGCAACAGATATATAACAATCAATTAAAGACAGTTCTAAGTGATAGTCGTACATACGCTATATTAGAGTTTTACGAAAACAATAACAAATAATCAGTCGGAAAAATGTTAAATTTAATTTCAATTCATTTCTTCACGGTTTAGCATCTAGAAGTGATCATTTTGAACAATTTTTCGAATATTTTTTGATCGAACAATCCAAGGGTGGCAGGTAATATATAATACTATTGTTTTGATTATTAATATCCGACTATTGGCTATTTTTCAGGTGACCAATGCGAGGATTACACATGAATACAATCTGAGCCTACCGTATACAATTTTCAGCAGCAATTTGTTTAGGGCTCATCTTGTAAAGGATTCGACGGATAATCTCATGCCCATGATTATTGGAAAAGTGCTACCCTCTAGGGTCTCGAAATATAATACGATGGAAAAATTGGACTGTATAGTGCTACATTTGTTAATGGTTATGGACATGAAAAAGTTCTTTGCTTATCTATACTTATTACATATACTGATAAATGTATGCTTATTATCAAGAGAAATCAGAGTGAGCTCGGTCGGAATTCGAATACTATGGTGGAATTGAACTTTTAGCAAGATTGCAAAACAGATGCAAACCAGTAAAATGAAAATACAACATTTTTTACATTTCCATCCCGTGTGTTTTAATTGTGTTTCAAAGTTACCTTTACATTTCTTTATTTTGTTTTTATGATTTAAATGGGTTATATGTCAGTTATATCTATGGAGATTTGAAACTTAATGTTTTGCCTTTCTCGTATACAAAGTATACGTAAAGGCTATATGTTCGCTCCAAAAACGAACTTTTTATAGGAGGCCCGGAGACCCATAGTGTTATATACCGATCAACTCAGCTCGACGAATTGGAGTGATGTCTGTGTGTGTGTATGTGTGTGTGTATGTGTGTGTGTGCGCAAAAAGTCTAGCTCACTTTTTGGGCACTTATCCTCAACCGATTTGCTCGCAATAAGTTGCATTTGACGCAGAATCCTGTCCCATTGTTTCCTATTGAAAACTGACCCGATCGGACTATGGGCTTAGAAGTTATGGCCAAAATACTTTTTTTTCATAAAAAAGCACATTAAAAAGTCTAGCTCACTTTTTGGGAACTTATTCTCAACCGATTTGCTCGCAACAAGTTGCATTCGACGCAGAATCCTGTTCCATTGTTTCCTATTAAAAATTGACCCGATCGGACTATGGGCTTAGAAGTTATGGCCAAAATTATTTATTTTTTTCATAAAAAAGCACATTAAAAAGTCTTGCTCACTTTTTGGGCACTTATTCTCAACCGATTTGCTCGCAACAAGTTGCAATCGACGCAGAATCCTGTCCCATTGTCTGTCCCCTATTGAAAACTGACCCGATTAGACTATGGGCTTAGAAGTTATGGCAAAAAAAAAAGTTTCGTGTGAAAGCACATTAAAAAGTCTAGCTCTTTTTTTGGGCACTTATTCTCAACCGATTTGCACGCAACAAGTTGCATTAGACGAAGAATCCTTTCTCATTGTTTCTTATTGAAAATTGACTTGATCGGACTATGGGCTGAAGTTATGACCTTTGCCTTTTTGCCTTTCTTGTATACAAAGTATACTTAAAGGCTATATGTTTGCTCCAAAAACGAACTTTTTATAGGAGGCCAGTAGACTCATAGTGTTATATACCGATCGACTCAGCTCGACGAATTAAAGTGATGTCTGTGTGTGTATATGTGTGCGCAAAATAATCTCACTGATTTTTCAGGCACTTATCCTTAACCATTTCATTTCTTAGGCATTTATCCTCAACCGATTTGCTCGCAACAAGTTGCATTTGACGCGGAATCTTGTCCCATTGTTTCGTATCGAAAACCGGCCCAGTCGGACTATGGGCTTCGGAGTTATGGCCAGTTTTTACAAGAAAAATTCTTTTTCTCTATTTAGGCACTTACTCTCGGCCGATTTACTCGCAACATTCGACGCAGAATCATGTCCCATTGTTTCCTATTAAAAATTGGCCGGATCGGACTATGGGCTCAGAAGTTATGGCCAAAATACTGTTTTCATACCAAAAGTGCGAAGAAATTACTCACTCACAATAAACGAGAAAGGCACTATCACTGCTAGGTGGATTAATCTGGGTTTTTATTCAGTATAATTGAAACATTGGACATGACGTTTGAAAGAAAAACATTGGAGACAGATTTATCACTGTTTAAAAACGTACATTTATCATCGATCTCAGATACAACTCATTAATAACCATTTTTATTATTTTTCTGATATAAGGATGTTACATGTCAAAAGTTACACCAGAGTTAAAATGGCAAACCAATGATGCAGATTATGTTTTTTGGCCATAAAGGATGTATAATCAAAATTTCAGGGTAATCAAAAAATACAAAAATAAATCGACCAATAACAGAACTCAGAATCTTGTTAAATAAATTAAATTAGGCCTAAAGAATTTGCCGGTCATAAACAACGGTGGTTTGGAAAACTTTCTCCCCAAAATAATGGTGGTTCTGAAAAAAAACCGGTTTTTTTCAATATCTCAAATTACAATCAACATCCACCGCCGCTCTACCATCAATGACGCCACCAACGCCATCGCTTTGTCGCTGTGATCGCTATACGACGCCTTGGTCTGCTCTCCGCCCGACGATCGCCTCCGATGCACGTTCACTGCTACCGACGCGTCGTCCTTTTCGCTCTCCGTAAATGCTCGAACGCAAATGACGCGCGCACCCGAAACACGATTTTTTACACATAGAGGAAATGAAGCCTAAAACCTCACCCTTTCGGTGAGTGTTATGCTTGCACATAATATGTGCACCATAAACGAGTAACAAAGAGGCGGGGCTAATGGTCTGTCTTAATAATTTACAGGTAAGCTGTAAGGGCCCTCCTCAGCCGTGCGGTAAGACGCGCGGCTACAAAGCAAGACCATGCTGAGGGTGGCTGGGTTCGATTCCCCGTGCCGCTCTAGGCAATTTTCGGATTGGAAATTGTCTCGACTTCCCTGGGCATAAAAGTATCATCGTGTTAGCCTCATGATATACGAATGCAAAAATGGTAACCTGGCTAAGAAACCTCGCAGTTAATAACTGTGGAAGTGCTTAATGAACACTGTGCGAGGCGGCTCTGTCCCAGTGTGGGGATGTAATGCCAATAAGAAGAAGAAGAAGAAGTAGAAGCTGTCCAGAAAGAACAATCTTTGCTAATAAGCCATAAAATATAACTCTCTTGCAATCTTAAAAGCACAAGGGTGGAGCCTATGGAAACATCCTTCGATTACAATAAAATTGCAATAATGTTGCAAAATACTGCAGAGTAAAAAAAAATGAAAATAAAACAAAAATATAAAACTGGATTTGATTTAAGAAACTTGTTATTGATAGTCCTCAGCTCTACCGCAGCATCATTCAACACTTCGAAGTGCTGCAAGTTATTTATTATTTATTTATTCAGACTAAGGCCGAAGTGGCCTGTGCGGTATATAAGAGTCTTCTCCATTCGGCTCGGTCCATGGCTACACGTCGCCAACCACGCAGTCTACGGAGGGTCCGCAAGTCATCTCCCTCCTGATCGATTCACCTTGCCCGCTGCGCACCTCGCCTTCTTGTGCCCGACGGATCGTTGTCGAGAACCATTTTCATCGGGTTACTGTCCGACATTCTGGCTACGTGCCCGGCCAACCGCAGTCGTCCGATTTTCGCGGTGTGAACGATGGATGGTTCTCCCAGCAGCTCATGCAACTCGTGGTTAATTCGCCTCCTCCACGTACCGTCCGCCATCTGCACTCCACCATAGATGGTACGCAGCACTTTCCTTTCGAAAACTCCAAGTGCGCGTTGGTCCTCCTAGAGCATCATCCAGGTCTCGTGTTTTGTAGTTTGTCAGTTTGGTACGGCGGCGAACTCTATTCGATCGGAGCGTCTTGCGATTTCCAGCCACTATGCATCTCCGGATTTCTCCGCTGGTATCATTTTCGGTAGTCACCAGTGAGCCCAAGTACTCAAATTCTTCTACCACCTCGATTTCGTCACCACCGATGCAAACTCGCGGTGGGTGGCTCACATTGTCTTCTCTTGAACCTCTTCCTATCATGTACTTCGTCTTCGACGTGTTGATGACTAGTTCGCTTAGCTTCCCTCTTCAGTCTGATGTAGGCTTCCTCCATCTTCTCAAAGTTACGTGCCATAATATCTATGTATCGCCTATGTTTTCTTTTTATTACTGCAGCAAATTGCAGTAATTTTCCAAATATTTAATGGTTTGGTGTGATAAAAGATGAATACATCTTGCACCAGAAACAACAATCACGGTTGTAGCTTTCAAAACAGTTGAGTTATTAACAAAATACAAAATCGATTAAGAGAAATCGATCAATACAGTATGATTCTCAGCGCGAGATATATCATTTAGCTAATGAAGTTTATGATCGACGTTGCTGCCCGGATAACTATAATGTTCTTCCACACTAAGAAAAGCAGGTTTTTTGCCTTTCCAGTACACCACAGTTGAAAGGCTATTATTTCGAACTTTTTATAGTGTGCTAGTACTATTGAATAGAAGCGATGCGTAGCACTCCTTCAAAATCGTTAGATGCAATTCTAAATCTGCTACCATTGTATGAATTCGTGCAGTTAGAAGCGGAAAAGAATATGCAAAAACTTAAACGTTTGAAGTTATTCAAGTCAGGCGATTTAGTGGGCCACTTGAGTATCTCACAAAATATGGGCCAGTGATGAATATGAGTGGAGACTGGATGAAACCTGTGGAGAACTATGACATTCCTTATAACATACCATAACATTCCATAAAATTCTACACAGATGGCTCAAAAATAGGAACAAAAACGGGAGCAGGAATCTTCGGCCCTGGGATATCGATCTCAGTGGCAATGGGAAACTATCCAACGGTGTTCCAAGCGGAGATTTTTGCTATAATGAAATGTGCAAATATCTGTGTAGAGAAGAAATATAGATATGCAAATATTTGTATCTTCACAGATAGTCAAGCGGCACTCAAAACATTGAGTAGCTTTAAATGTACATCAAAACTTGTCAGGGACTGCATTCTTTTATTGCGAAAAGTGTGCCAAGAGAACTCCGTAAATCTGTACTGGATTCCAGGACACTGTGGCATTGAAGGTAATGAAAAGGCAGACGAGCTTGCAAAACGAGGTTCAAACACACAGTTTATTGGCCCAGAACCTTTCTGCGGTACATCATACTGTACTATAAAAATGGAATTGAAATCCTGGGGAGCACAAAGGTTGATGACAAACTGGTTGGTTGCCGAAAAGTGTGCTCAATCAAAGAGATTTGTAATTCCCAAGGTAAAAGTAACCGGAAACCTCTTGGAGCTCAGCAAGAGCTCTTTGTACCTTCACTGGCCTAATAACCGAACACTGCCCGAGCAGATATCACTTGAAAAATATTGGCCAGATTCAGAATGATATCTGTCGTTTCTGTAACATGGAACGTGAAACCTCGGAACATCTGCTTTGCAGTTGCGATGCATTGTACAAGTGTAGATCTACATTTCTAAATAGTGGCTTTATGCAACCAGGAGATATTTGGACTGCAAATCCTGGAAAGGTAGTGGGTTTTATTAACTCAATTATACCGGACTGGTGGGAAAAGACGCGTCTTAGGTTGTTCACTTGACAAATGGTGATCAACCTACAAGATGCGAATACATAGTTAAGAGTAATCAGGGGTATACCACAAAAATTCAACTCAATGGACGCAGTGGTTCTACGCCCCAACAACAACAAAAAATTGAATATAATCACGATCGGTCATTGCGTTCAAAATTTATGAAGAAAATTCAGCGAGCAAATAGGTCTGCATTCGAAAATTATAAATATTATTATATCAAGACCAACATTTGAAAAGGGCGTAACAGCCAAAATGCATTCCTCCTGATTCTTTGTCTACATATATAGCCACAAATGAAGACAAAAAATCAGAAGGAATACATTTTGGCTGTTACGCGCTTTTCAAATGTTGGTCTAGATAATATTCCACGATTTTTACGAAAATATTGGAGTTGGCGAAATATTTTCGAAGATTCACGAAGAATGAGCCTGCATAATTCATAGAAACATAAACTGAAAATTACATTTAAAATGATTTCTCTTTCATACAACAGTTAATCGGTAAAAAATAAGTGAAGAGTGAAACAATATTTGCACTACAAATTGTATTGTTTTCTTGATCAAAGATATGCAAATAGAAGTTGTATAGTATAGACTTTAACTTTGCTTACACATTTAAACTAAAAGTATTGACTATTATAAATATCTATTATCTACTTTTGTATGGTAATTTAATTATCCTAAACTAAACTTGCAAACCTAACCAAGCAACAACAGCAACACATGTAACAGGTTTGGGAGGACTTTCCCATTTATAAGCGGTCAACCAATAAAACTTGTTCGGTAGAACTACAATGAATAATAAACTATGCTTTATCATTTTCTTCTCTTCTACAAGGTGTACCCCAGGAAGTCTATTTGCTGTGGTATAGGTACCCGTATCCCTTCGACAACAATGTTTGCATACTGCAGGGTTTCGCTGCGGAAACTTCTGCCAACGCTACTGTATTGACAATAACAGCCTTTACCATAGAGAGGTAAGTTTTCTTGAAAATGTAAATTGATTTCGAAAAGAAGTAACATTGAAACCCCTAGTTTATGGTGTGTTTGACCTTTCAATAGTGTTAAGGCAGGCACTTTCGTCTATTCTTCATAGTCTCGAGAACCAATAAAAGAGACACTTTTCTGTAAAACTCATCCGTGCCTAATCGTAAGCTCAGGAGAAACGTTCTGCTATATATATAGCGGAGCTCTAGCAAATGGACTTTGCTTTCGTTGGTTTTAGCCCCTACAACAATGGACGGGAATGCCTGCCGTGTCCCTAATCGTCGTTAATCGATGATGCAATATTGTTTAGAATTGACTGAGCGGGTAATGGAAGGAAAATTTAATTCCCATCGGTCGGTTTTCTTCAAGACAATTTATCAGAATAATTTTAAATTTCTCACTATTGAGAAATAGCGCTAAATATGATCATTTGACACAGATACGGAATGCCTTTATTCAAGCGATAAATCATTCAATTAGAAATTAATGAGTGATTTAATAATCAACAATCCGATTATTAAGTCTTTCTACAAACATTCCACAGTTTGAATACCAACTAGCTGCAAAAGTATATTCATATTGTTGTAATGTTGTTCGCAAAATTGCAATAAATTGTGATATTTTATCCAGTCGAATCAAACAAACAATAAGTAACCGCATTCCATCTTGGCGTCTAATAGGTACGTTGCGATTTGTAAACCATTCCGTTCGCATACTATGTCCAAGTTGTCACGAGCCATCCGATACATACTGGCCATCTGGGTGATAGCGATGTGTTTGGCAGTTCCGCAGGTTAGTGAGAAACAATATTTTAAATTTTCAACATTTTCCTTTAGAATCGGGTAAACAGTTTTCGAGAATCTTTTTTGTATTTTTATATACAATTTTATAACAAAATTTGGCACTCAATAACTACAATAGAGTTCAGTTATATCATTTGGTAAAAAGTATGTTGATTCCAAAGTTCGTGGATATAATTTTCACTTTCAGATATTCATCAACAAAATGATAAAGGTTCAATAGGCTATAACACATCATGCGAGATCGGTTTAATATGAAAAAGCGTTGTGTAGTGACCATTTTGTATAATTTATGTTTGAGGATAAAAAGTACAGAAGACATACACTAGAAATAAATACTTCTTTGTATATTTAACAACAATGCTATAAGTTGGATAACTGAACATGTGTTGTACGTGGGCGATATCCATCCTAAATTTATATATTTCACTGACTGTAACCCGAAATACAGCACACGCTGCGAAGCATTTTTCGTCAAGGGAATTCCTTACCACAAGTCACGGCACTATAAAAAGACAACCACCGATTCTTCCGCTTCCGTTTATTCGTCGATAAGGGAATTACTGCAAACGAGCTCAATGGAACGAGCATTTTCCAACATGTTACTATCAAAGCGAAATGCCGTCATCGTTTCATCTGCTTGCAATACTAGTGGAAAGAGCCTCAGTATGAATGGAACAGTGATTCACAAAGGCTACATGTGCTGCACGAAGCTTACTTACAAGCATATTTGAAACGTATGTTTGTTTTAAACATAGAAAATCGTAATTTGATCATGATCTCGGTACTTTTGAAAAGTTGAGCGATGCTCTTTTATCTGCTGGTGCAATCTGCTAAAGAAAATTTTTAGGTAACCGTAGTTCGGGACTTGCTCTGGTACCATATTACAATCGCAAATATAACCATCCAATAGCATCGGATTTCGGAATGCCTAATCGCAGATTTGCAATAATTTGCGCACTATATTTGAATTTAATGATATTTAGCTTACTACCGAAAAATCATTTCAGAATATTCAAATTGCTCTCGTATTACGGTACTTCGTTGAAGCTATTTTCCAGATATCGTAACTAATGCATTTCGAAAGAACAAATAACATACCATATGGCTGCAAATACAACAACAACGTTTGAACATAATTTGAAAGCATTGACTCTTGCTACATTTTTCGATTTCGAATAACACACAGTTCAAACAATATTTGTGTCGTTGTGAGGAACTCGATTCGATGACGTTGACGATGAGTGAGTGACTCTTGGTAGAATGTACAGAATTGTCCAATTTACCAATGAAAAAACTTCAGTTCGACAAGAACCGACTATTTTTTGAAACAAAAGTTTTCCTATAAAAGTGAAATGTGTTTTCCATTTGTTTCAATATGGCCGGTAAGAGAACACTTTTGGATACGTGATAAACGTTAACGAATGCTCTCTATAAGTGCGAGTGTTTTGGTTTCCCAAATAGTTTTAAGAATCCAATATGGAGTTACTACTTCTATGATTTTGGTTCCGGTATGCCTTCGGCGGGTAAGTCTAATAAAACAATTTAGTTTAAAAGCCCAGAATAATCCACCTAGCGGATAGATTCCATTATTTCCATCAATTTACATCTATTTGCGTTTTATTGTAGCGTTTTGTTTTGTATTCACAATAACTTGAGGCCAATCGGGCCAATTTCCAATAAAGAGTAAATAGATTAATTCCCCCTGGAATGCGAGCAAATCGAATTATGAACCAAAAAATGTTTTTGCATTGATAAATTTAGCAATCTTATACAGTGGCGCCGGGAGTGGGTGGGACAAGTAGGACATGTCCTACGCATGAAAATACCTGGGTCCTACCCATGATTATGCCCTATGATAAGAAAATACCAAATTTAATCAGATATTTGATAGTTTATCAGAGGCTAAACTGACAATCGTGGAGGTTTCGGGGATTGTAAAGGAGAACTATTTTCCGAAAAGCACCTCAGAGTCTGTGAGGAATTCTTTCGATTCCAAAAAAGTTTCAATTATGTTTTGAGATTTTCAAAGAAGTCTTGAAGTTTCTAATAGTTTCTGCTCTTCCATAAAATTGTTGAATTTTTTCTAGAAGTACGTTATTATTTCTGCTAGCTCCGGGAGGCTCAGAGAATTTCTGAAATTTCATAATAGCTAACAGACCGACAGGACATGTGAATTATATAGAAATATAGATCAATAATGGCGCCAGTCAGTTGGGAAAGGAGAGAAATGCTAGTGTGTTTTATGCTACTAGAGACCGAGAATACCTCAGAAGTATAGATCAAGTATTCACTTAGAAAAGTTATGCAGTCTATGCTACATTATGTGATGTATTCTCCAGCAGACCTCCTGTCTATAAGGCAGACGCGGTAGTCACTAGACTGCCGAGCTCATCTCCGGAAGTTAAACTAAACAAGAGATTATGCAAATATGAACTAGTTTATAATGATTGTAGCACATTCGGATGTGTGACAGCAAGTCTTTGAGGAAATTTGAAGTATAATTATTTTTAAGATTTCTAAAAACCCGTAAATAGTACTGAACACACTGAAAAATTCTTGGACTATCATAAGCTTTACTGGTAGAATATAGCGATGTTCCTGAGAGTTTGCTAAAGGTTCAAATTCCTAGAAGCTAGTGATAATTGACCTTTCCCGACAAAAGTTGCATCTCGTTTTGTTGTCTCAATCGTTTCTTTGACTTATTTAAGGTCAACTTTCCAAAGAACCCATATTTTTAAGCCTATAACAATTTCAAAAAATCGAGAACAAAACCCGAAAAAGTGTTTTGTGTTTTAAATTTTAAAAATACTTAGAGGCGTCAAAAAATATGGATTCTTTGGAGAAGTTGACCTTAAATAAAATAAACAATCGATTGAGCGAATAAAAAATGTTGACGGGAAAGGTCAAATTGAAACCATTAATTTTTTTTTTTAAATACAGGAATACATAGCCACTTCTGAAAATTTGTGAAGATGTTTGGAGACATGCTTCTAGGAAATGAAGCGAGTTTTATAACTTATCCGAGTATGCCGAAATTTTTTTTTGAAATATGAGAGGACCTTTGGAAAGTCCTTGAAATTCAGTTTTTGTCCTACCCACGTCTCGGAACGTGACCGCGCCTTTGATCTTATACTTTGTACTGAAGAACGCTAACTCATTTTCTCATTTTTAACAACGATTCTTACGATCTTTTGTACTGTACTTACATTTTGATTTAATTGATTTAGCTACAAATCGTGTGGGCTGCAAAATGGTGAGTTGACAACCGGGAAGGAGCACCTTACATAGCTCTGGTACCCCCAAGTTCCAATACTTTCACTTCCGATGACAATTGACCGCCAGTACACGCCAGTGGGGTCCTCCTTAGCCGTGCGGTAAGATCCGCGGCTACAATGCAAGACCATGCTGAGTGTGGCTGTGTTCGATTCCCGGTGCCGGTCTAGAAAATTTTCGGATTGGAAATTATCTCGACTTCCCTGAGCATAAAAGTATCATCGTGTTAGCCTCAGAGATTGAGAAAAATCCGAGACTGAGTGAAATAGGTATCATTGAACGTTTTAACCCTAGCCCAGCAGGGTAAATTGGCACAACTTGCCAATGAGGCACGCCGCATGAACTATGGAATCCTGAGACAGAGTGAAATCCGTTGGCCAAACTTTGAGAATGCCGTCGGGACAAAGTCTGCTATTCTCTGGTTTATGAGGTGAACACGCTCCCCGGCATCGCTTAGTTTGTTTTCTACTAAGCGCCCAGGCACACTCTGCGCTTATAAAGTGGAACTCTTAAAATGAAAAGATAATCGTTGCGTTATGAGGCTTCTTATAATGGATATTTTAAGAATAGATTCTGTGTGGATTCTGCCATGGCAGCAGAATACCACAGTAGATCTCGCTGCAGTAGCGGTCAAGTAACACAGCGTGCCTAACAAATAAAGAAAGGAATAAAAAATCCAGTCATGGACTGGACACGTATTGCTTTTTCATGGGTACATATTTGATTAATTATTTTATGGCTACAAAACAGTTTATCTATGGATACTTTTCGCCTTTCTCGTTTATATATGGGATTATATTCATTTCCTTATGGGTGCACAATTGTGCATTTAAAGCTATGTCCATTTAGAATCCGGAATCATTTATTGTATTGCAGCGGCACGGAAAGTGACCGCTGCAAGAATTCTTTTACAGCGGTTTGTCTACCTAGGCGCCCACTTGCTGTGTTATAAATTTCACGAAGTTTCGTGCAGCGTGTCAAAAATTATTCCAGATGGAAGCCGAAAGGAGAGAAAAAAGTCTGCACACCCACGTTGATAATACTGTCATCGACGATGGAACCTACGTCAAAATGCATTTCGGACAGCTTCCTAGTCAAAAATTCTACATGGTGACGGCACGAGGAGTAGTTCCTGTGAAGTTTAAGTTTGCTTTTTGGACAAACTTGCAAAAAAACGGATGATTTTGGCAAGGGATATGCAACTGTGGGGCAAAGACCTAAGTGTGTGTGACGAATAAGACGATGGACTCGAAGCTGTACAAGGAGGAATGTCTCAAAAACCGCGGTCGACCTTCCATAAAGCCCATAAAGGTCCCGTGAAGTTTTGGCCAGATTTGGCGAGTTGCTACTACAGCCGGGAAGTCATCCAGTGGTACCGCGATAATAACGAAGATTTCATCGATAAAAACATAAATCCACGCAACTGCCCACAGCTCCGGTCCATCGAGACATTTTGGGCAGTAATGAAGCGGAAGCTTAAGAAAAGTGGAAAAAGTGGAAAAACAGCTCGGGACGCGACTCAGATGACCAAAATGTGGAACAAATGTGCCAAGGAAGTTGACTCCAGAGGTGTGCAACGTTTGATGAGAGGAATGAAGAAGAAGGTGCCAATTTTCACTAGAAACAAGAAGAAATTATTTGTATCAATAATTTTTCCTTAAAGTACAGTGAATTACCCTTGTTTTGATGTATTAACCTTATTTGTACGTCAATCCGTTACCGAGATACAGATGATTTTATTATTCCGGATTCTAAATGGACATAGCTTTATTCAACATTTATTAGTCTTATGAAGTCTTGATCCCATGAGGGAATGAATTTATGGTGCAAATCCAAACAAGTTTTGGGTTTTTGCTTGTCAGACGAGATTGTACAATTCCATTTACTTCCACCACTTAGTTATACCTTTGACAGATATGTATTTCGACTTCAACAGTAAGGCCATCTTCAGTGTCTCGTAAATGATTTTAAAAAAATATTTTTATTTAAAATATTTTGCATATTAATTTTTTGTGTCATTTTATGGCATTTTACCTCTTATGCAATGCAAGTTCATACCAATTTCTGTTATCGAGGTCGTTGCTCCTGATCAGTCATGAATTCCGTCAACTACTAGGCTCTCTTGTTAGTTAACGGCATAGCATTTGGGAACTTACCTTGTGGGCGGCGTTCAGCAGTGTGACCACGCGGTAGTTGCTAAAATCCAAATCTCGAATTCCCGAGCAGGATAACATAATTGACCTCGATAACAGAAGCAAAAGAGGTAAATTACCCAAAAGGAATACGAGAAATAGTTTAGGCATAACAAGCTAAGGTATTTTAATAGCAAACGATTAATAAGTTGTTATACGTTTGGAATTGTAATAACAGAGTATGTTATGCATGAAGTATTTTGCTTATTAATATTTGGCATTATTGCTTTGGAATTTTACCTCTTATTATGCACATCTGATCATGCCAGTGTAAGGTAATAATAACAGAATGAACTATTGGTAAGGGCAGAATAATTGGCAATAAGATTGACGAAAAGGCCAAAAGAAAAACTGACAGTCGTTGAAAAAAAACTGACAAAGAGATTGAAAGACGTGATAAACCTACCTTACTGTAAACAATCACAGAAGTTTTTTAAACTTAAAAAAGGGGGTTGAATGTGAGACTCATATACAATGTTTTAAAAGAGATTGACAGAGTTGCTGAAAGAGAGACTGACAAATTGGTTGACAGAGGGACTAACATAGTGAAGAGACTGACAAAGGGATTGAAAGAGGGACTGACTTAGTGGTTGAAGAAGAGACTGACAGCTCGGTAGGAAGAGAGACCAACAGAGTGGTTGAAAGGGAAATCGACAGAGTGGTTGAAAGAGAGACCGATATAGGTAGATAAAGTGGTCGACGGAATGGTAAAAAGAACGACGGAACAAGTCAGACGGAAGGGTCGAAAGACAGACCGACGGAATGGACGAAAGAAAGACCGAAGGAATAGCCGAAAGAATGACCGACGGAGACCGATGGAATGGTCTAAAGTAAGGCTGGCGGAATGGTCGACAGAACTACCCACGGGACGGCCGAAAGAAAGTCAGACGGAATGGTCGAAAGAAAGGCCGATGGAATGGTCGAAAGAAATACCAACGGAATTATTTGATTGCGATTGAATCGTGAATTCAGACTAACCATCCTCTATTACTAACACAAATATTTTATCCTAAGGCAGTCGAGGAGATGCAGAAATATATTCAGTCTTTAGTAACCACGAAAGTGAGCTGTTGTTGGCGCCATTATCAACTTAATAAGCATTAGCTTCCGAAACGAGTACATTTCAAATGTACAATTTTGGATGTTATAATCAATCAGGGTATTAACATGCGCATGCATGCTGATTATTTGTTATTTCTGTTATTTAACAATGAACCTCTGATTGTTAAGGCCTAATCGTGCTAATTTGTAAATTTATTCGGGAGCTAAATCGGGAATCAATTTAATTTTTAATGAAATAATCATTTATTTCTCTACGGGCAACTATTTATGCATAACCTTTAAAGGCATACGTAAAGCAATCATCTGTTAGTAATGCTTTCATGCATTCCATGAATTTTTCACAAAGCTTTTTCATTACTTGGGTGATAAATTGACGTTTATTTTTGCAGCACATTAATTAGCTGATGACTAAGGCAAAGATAAACCAACCGAGATAAACAAACAGATCAAAAGAAGGACTTAGAGCATATTGCATTATTTGGCAAAACATTTTTCGACTTCGAGTTGAACATACTGGTTGAAAAGGATTCTCTGTTCCCAGGTATAATTGTCTCCAAACGCAACAAAAGCAGGGTTTCGCAGCATCCTAATGATAATCGGGTGTTATTAAAAATGTGGTTTCAAGCATTTAATGCGTACCCATTATCAAATTAATGTCGTGGTGCGATGATGTGACAAACATTTTATTGCATGTTTGAATGACTGAAGTTGTGCGGCAAACGACTTCATACATATATTAATCAAATGAATAAAATAAATCAAGATTAGTCTATTCAGCGACGCTGATGGCTTTCTCTTGATATCTTTGATATTTTTTGTATGCATTACCCACTTTTTCTGAAATAACAAAAAAAAAGTTTAGTTTTTTTTTGCCAGAGAAAAAAAGGTATTTTTTGCCAAACTCCAGAACATAACAACATAGTATATAGCCTTCAATCCAAAGCTCTGGTGATCCTTTAGCATTAACATTTTTACAAGAAGGATTTGAATGTCAAGAGATAGAAATCCAAAACTTTAAAAAAGAAATTAGGGCAGAAAAAATAAAATAGAAATTCTAAAATAAAAAAAATATTCGCATCAGTGGATAAAAATGGATGTATGTTATGCATAACCATAAAAATGCATTGGGGTAACGGTATCAATAATGGAGGTATTAGTGGATCCACGAAAAAGAATATTATTTTAAGAAATCGATAGATCTCGATAAATTGTTTTCAATAGTTTTTCAAGTGAAATCTTAGGATAAGTTGCATTTAACAGGATTTTTAAAGCACGACGCATCAACTGAAACTATTGTATAGTGTATAACTATGTTAAATCGCATAAAGACCCCACTACCTCCACTATTGATGCTGCCTCCACTAAGGGTACGGTTACTCTCTAAAATTAATACACCCAGGTTTTTTTTACACGGTTTGGTTCATAAAAGTTCGTAAAAGTAATAAATTAATGGAAAATTTTGTTGAAAATTCGCAATGTAAAAACAAACATTTATTATTTACAAATCTTACATGCAAAATGAACAGGGATCGCAATTCTCATTCATTATTACGAGCAGATAATGCTCCCTCACGTTGATTTTCGCCGTATGTACTTCAATGTACTACGCGTCTTCACGCACTATCCATACTAGAAAGCTGATTCGCCGACGCGTAGTGCGTTGTTCCCAAAGAGCTGCCAGCTTGAAGGCGTTTCGCCTCATGAGTTTTTCGGCAACGAAATATCACCACTTTTTTGAAATGTGAATATTATCAATATGATTGAGATGTTCTACAATTTTTAAATGGCATCAGCTAGCTATATTGTTTGATTGTTACATGAGGTAAAAATACCTATGAAAATCGTTACAGCTAAGAAATTAGAACAGTCTTTGATTTGGCAATTCACCGCCATTTTTGTTGATGCTCGAGGTTCTAATCCAGGTGCGGTCATAATATTTTTTTAATTGTTTACCGAAACAATCCATCAATTAGGTAAGATTTTTGCTCATATTCTAGGTTCGCTCTAGAGATAATATAGCACTCGCGAAGTACTGCAATGCTCATGGAGTCTCGTTTTCAATATGTACCGCAAGCAATGTTGTTCGAGTACAAAACACTCGAAATATTGTAGTTATCATTGAAATTTAATTGGCCTTTCTTCACTAAATGTTTTATGTTTTCATTCATATCATTTGAATTCCATATTGGGCTTCCATTTTTCCCGGGAATCAACTTCCCGGGAAACGGGAAATGAAATAATAATTTCCCGGGATTTCCCGGGATCCCGGGAAACAAAAAAAACTCTCGGAACTAATTCAAAATCGTAGTTTGAATAAAATAACGTAAAATATGATTTTGAAAATATACATTCGACATCAGGGAGGCTTGCTATTTTGTCCTCAAATGATGAAAGAGTTGTTGAAAGCCTGAGAATGTTTCTTCAGTTCGAAAAGCCTTAACTCCTTCTACATAACGTTCGCCATGTCATAAGTATCAGCATCTGCTCTGGCTCAAGAGTAAGATCTGCAGTGTCCTGATGAGCTCCACTATGTGCTACTTTTCCATATTTTTTTCGAAAACTTTTCCTGGTTGTATCCGCATTTTATTTCAGTTTTTGGACAACGACGGCTTCGAGAGATTCTTTTCTATTATAGCCAAAATATTCCTAACATGAACTATTCTTATACTCGACGACTTTTTTTTAGTTCATAGAATCTTCTGGTCAGCTTTGAAGGATAAACCATTTTTATTCATGTACGTCCACTTGAACACATTTTATATTTAAAGCAGATGAATGAAATATTTAAAATCAGAATTCTTCCATTCGAACTTAAAAAGAGCTTTCAGGCGAGTGTTTGATTGTCGTACTTTAATGATCCTGACTGTAACATTTTTTTTCAGTCAAACTTTGCTTGAAATTCCGAACAGCACCTAAAACGCATATAATTGCAGAAGTTTTGGGACTATTTGTTGTAAGACAGTTATAATGATCGCATACTAAAGACCTAAAATCTGTTTTCCATCAAAATCTGTTAGCCAACCAATATTATAAAATATTCGAATGAAATATTTCAGAAATATCGCAAAATACAAACGAGTCTTCGGAATGTGAGTCTGTTCGGGAATTGAATCAAAAAGGATTGGAGGTCTTAAAAAACTTTTGAGAATAATAGGACAAAGCGGTCACTGCTATTGCCTGAATATCTGCGATCATCGATAGCTCTGCTGTTTCACCACAGACATTTACCGATTTAGACGCTTACCGACGGTTTGAACCCTACTGAATAAACGAAAGATAGATACAAACTGGTTCTTTGTCTCGCCTCTCTTCAATGCGTGTTGGAATGCACCGTATTTCTGTTACATTTTCAGTTGTTCGGGGTTCTGCCAGATCACACCAAGCGCCATTAAAAATTTACCCATTTTTCAGCTCAAGCTTTCGTTTAGCAGATTAAAATGATCACAAATCGTATCAGATATCCCTTAATTCCATAACGGAGGATGCCCTACAACAAATGTATGTATGAATTAATGTGAAATGATTTCCGTTTTGCTTTTACCACCAAAATGTCACAAGTCAATAGAAAAGCCCCTTGGTTTGGTAGAACCTCGACCAGTTATAACTTGAATTATCAGACTTCAAAAGTGAAATAAATAGTGAGATGATGCTAGTAAAAAAATGTAATTGATACCCCAAAATCCGTTATCATCAAATTTAAAAAAATAAGACAATTATTACAAAAAAAATAGTATGTTCATTTCCCGGGAAATTCGGGAAACTGATACATAAATCCCGGGAATCGGGAATCCCGGGAAATATGATTTCCCGGGAAATCGTTTCCGGGAATGGAAGCCCTAATATTATCTACATACCTGTACTGATACAGGAAATTGTATAAATGTGCTACAGTTTTTAAAATGAGTCTACAGCTTTTGTGAACAAATCATTTTCAGCTACGTTTCATGGTAAATTCTATTTCGCAACTGTTTTTTTGTTTTTGTTTATGTTTACTAATAGAGGCGTTGATATAAAAAATACTTCAATTCAATTTTTGAACTTGGTTTCTAATGATTTGAACAAGTTTTCTAGTTTTCTTATATTTTACTATAGGTATCATGTTTCCATATAAGTATCCATATTCTGATAAGTAAATGTGTACGGCGTATTGAACAACATAAAATTAAAACCACTGACCTAGGGTGTCCTCATCAATTCTAAACAGTAATTAAATTTCAGGCGCTAGCACTCGAAATCGACGAGCAGTTCAGCATGTGCACGGTTCGGCGGGATCAGCAGCGACACGTGTTCACCATTTCGACCGTAATTGTTTTTGTGATTCCTATGTGTGTCCTGACGATTCTGTACGTTCTGATCGGACTGCAGCTACGCCGTTCGAAGGTCATGAAGCGTGGAACCGCACTGGGGAGCAGCATACGGCTAAAGGTAGGTAGCTAGTTACTGTTTGTTAATAAAACATGTAGGTTGAAATAATGAGCTAATTTGAACTTGTAATATTAATTCCTTTGATTCAGAGAAGAATCTACTTAAGGGGGTGGTAGTATGACCAAGACCCCGATTTGTTGGCTATAAAGATCTTCAAGATCTGAGCTCATAAATAGTTTAGGGTCTCTACTCTAATATTTATTAGGAAAAAGCTACTTCAATATTAATAGAAAATACTATCGCTAAGGCGGTGAATGCTTTGATAGCACGTGCTATTTGTATTGCGGATAAATTTTGCTCATCTGTTAGAGTCGATGGAAATGATCACAAAAGTTGCCATTGTATTATAAGGCACCAAATATTAAATAATCCGTTTACCATATGCTTGTGTTGAGTTGACAGATGAAAAAAAATCCGGTAGAATGGACGATTTTATGGCATCTGATCATGATTCCATTGGCATCTGGCCATGATTCGACTTTTTTTTGTAGTTCAATCAAATTAATTTGTCTATATTCCGGGTATTAAACCACCCGGCTTGGACATTAATTTACAATGTGCTGAAAACTCATATGTGAATATGTACATAATGTGGAAGATATTGATTTGAAAAATGTATTGCAGGTTACCACTTTTTCTTCGATGGGACTTAAACCGAGGGTCCAGATCAATGTATTAAAATCATCGCACAAATGAATACCTTTGCAGTCTACCTAATTTTGTTTTTGAGACTTTAACATGTTCCGTGATCTTGCTAGGAGGGCATGACAATTAAATAGAAAACAACCCATCGTTACTATCTGAACAATTTCACACAAGACCAGCTGTATAGTAATGGGCTGTCCATATACCACGTGGACAGTTTAGGGGGGCAAATGTCCATGGTCCATATGATTTTTTGAAAATTTATATGAACAAATGTCCACGCTGGGGGAGGGCCAAAACCTGTCCACGTGGTATATGGACAGCCCCATCAGAGCTTCAAATATTCGAATATTGTTTATGAAGCCCATCGGCCTTCCTTGTCACTTCGCTTCTAAACATATTCATATTCGGCTCTGTACCGTCAATTTTTGGAATTAATATGGGTCAGTGAGTGTTATGTGAATTTCACAAATTATTAAATAATCGTAAAATTGAACACATGTTTGAAGATTTAAATAAATACACACATAGATCGAATCCCGACATTCAATTGAGGGACATTTTTAGCGGCAAACGTCAGTATAATCAAGGCAAATTTTGTTTTTTTCGCGCGCAGTTACCATACTCAGTAGGGTGGTTCATAAAATTCATTTTGCTCCACAGCGCTTATCTGATTCTTTATCATGTTCTGAGTGTCCTCTGAATATTGGAGCTCATTTGGATTAAAACTGATTTAGCACAAGCCGTTTCAAGTTTGCATGTGGAGCGATTAATCAACTTGCGGTTTTCGTTGGGTGAAAGCTGTTGAGTATTCCTTTTATCTATGTAGGTTTTCTTTTAACCTGCGCCTCATGGGGAAGCGTTATTAACAGTATAATGAAAAAATAAATTTCTTCATACTAATTTGCATGCAAACTTGAAATCGCATGTGCTAAATCAGTTTTATTCCAAATGAGCTCAAATTTTCAGAGGATACTCAGAACATGATAAAGAATAAGATGAGCACTTTGGGGCAAAATCGATTTTTTGAACCACCCTAACTCAATGGTAATCAATTGAATGAATCTATGAAAAAGTAAACTGAGTAAGTTATTCTATGTTTTGAATAATCAAAACACGATTGTCAAAACTCGGATCGAATGTGCTTCATGAAAGTGAATATTTCATGCTCTTATGGTAATTCGTCAGTGTACTTGATGGAATAGTTTGGGTTCAAGCCTTTTCGGCAGTCGAATATTTTTTCGCAATATCTCATATAAAAATCACTTTCCATGGCTATCTTAACTATATGTACTATCGTCGGAGGAGACAATGGGTCTGGGGGTGAGAATGGGTCTGGAGGTCGGATAACAAAATCCTCCAAAAAAGTCTGTTAGAAAACAAACAATTCAATGTAGCCTCCAATCTCCAGGACCGATTTCAACCAAATTTAAAGACATGTTTATAGACGGAGAAGGAATAAACGTGAAAGTGTGGGGGTAGGGTTATTGCTGTTGTTGGAAAACGAACAATTTGATGTAACTTGAACGATTTCAATCAAATTCGGTACACATGTAAGCTGCTCAAGGATACGTTTATAAAGAGTGGGAGTGTCATTGGAAAAAGGAAGTAGTGTTTCCAGAAAATGAAAAGTTAGGAAAGTGCACGCATGGGCTGATTTACAAAAGGGAAGGAGGCGGAAGGAAGTAAAGAAGATGGAAAAAAATTACAGGAAGAAGGCTGCAGGTTGAAGATAGATGAAATAAAACTTCAAGAAGACAAATAAGAAGATCGATTAAGGAACAAAAAAAGTAAAATGATGAAAGAAGGAAGAAATAAATAGGAAGAAAGGAAGTATGGCTGTGGGATAAGAAAATAGAAGGAAAAAAAGGGTAGAAAGAGAAAGAAGAAGAAATATGGAGGATCGAAAAGGAAAAACGGAAGAATTAAGGAAGAAACAGAGGAAGAAGGAATATAAAGAAACAAGCAGAAACAAGAAGGTAAAGCGAAGAAAAATGAAGTCCCAAGAATGAAAGAAATACAAAAAAATCGAAGCAGAAAGTGATAAGTGAAAGTAATGATAAATTAGATAAATTAGATGGAAGAATAAATAAAGTAGAAAGATCTTAGGAATCAAGAAAAAGGTTGTGTAATGTTCAGCTCGAAAATTTTATTTTTTTAAACATATCTGTAGTGTTCAACCAAATGATACTTGGTAAAATGGCCATACCCCTAGTACGGTTACCTCATTGAGAAACCGATTACACTGGATTCTGTTTTTACACGATTTACATTTACTCAATTTTGAACTCATCCTGAATGTTTAACGCATATTATTATTATTATTAGTCTTTATTAACGTGATTTGCGGCCCTAGGCCGGCTCATCTTGTTTAACGCATATTAATTATCATGTGATTTTTCTTTGATTCATTCAGGATTTTTTTCACATTTGAGTCACACGACTCAAAATACGAGCGAAAAAAAAGCGTGTAAAAACAGAATCCTGTTTACAGCGAAAACATCGAGTTGCTTCTATGTATCTTCCTTTCAGTCAATGTACCTATGTGCGTTCCGAATTTACTTTCTAATCCTAAACAAAGCCTGAAAAATACAGCTAGTTAGAGAATAATTTATGAAGCCCTTCTCGTTGCACACTTTTTTACAATTACAAAAATATAATTCAATAGAAAAAAAGGATCGTTCGTATTGGACATTTAAATTAATTATTATTAATGATACAAAGACTTTCAGATACTAAGGTAATATTTTAAGCGATACTATAACCAAGTTTCGCAAATGAAGGCGACACCCTTCATCAAATGTTGAATCGCTTTCATGCGGCATGATTGTGTGAGATGCACGTGACGACGAGCTCAAGTTTCCTTTGTCAGAAAAAAACATAAAACGAGTGATAGTTCGTCACCCGTTAGGTCCATCGGAGCAATAGCTTTATCTCCACAAGTAACTTCCCCTAGAGTTGGGATTAATAAAACTGACATTCAGCTTGTCAGGTGATTAATCAAGTTTCGTCGATACGAAGTGTGCACACTGTACATATTCATTTATCTCAATTACGAAATTCAGAGCAATAGACGCCTTTGGTTTACTTATTCCAGATTGAGTTTGTTATTTATTGTTCCGATAATAAAGGTCTTGTTGCAGAGCATCTACCGGTGCAATTTTCACCTGAAAAGAAATTCCGGGGACGGTGAATGTTGGTTTAGGAAGAATGAAATAATCTTGATATCGCACGTAGAATACGAGATACAATGTTCATTAAGATCCACTGCCTTCTTTTATTTATTTTGCTCTTTTGCAATTGAATCCTTTTTCTAAGGGTCTATCGTATTTTGTTGACAGTTGTATAAATAATTCAACTAGTTCCATCATATTGCACTGGAGGAAAGCAATGGGGGCATGCTAGAATTTTTCCATTAGCCTTTAAAATGAACACACAAAACGTGACTTTTCATTGGCACCTATTCTGGTTCTTCTCGATTGCAGGAGGAGCCATGTGTATTTGATTCCATAACTGATTGTCTGGTTCTATTTCTTGCTCCTTCCCTTACCTTTTTTCCGCAGCACACAATTTTCAAGAAAAACTCCCACCGAACGATTGTTTCCATCAACTACCAGAATGATTCGCCCCAGCACTACAGTGAAAGCATGCTCATGCAGCAGCAGCCCCTCCAAGCTAGGATCTCTTTGCCCGGAAGCATCAATGCCAGTGGTAACAACGTAAGCAGCATGGTGGCTAACGATACCGGCATGGTTCCAATCGAGCGAAGCCTCATGGTAAACAACGTACACCATCAGTTGGTGGAGCAGACCAACTCACTGCTGTCTGAAGACGGGCGAATTAATTACTCCAACCGTGTGCAGTACCACAGCACCAGGCATGTGGTCAAAATGCTGGGTAAGTTTGATTAAACTATTAAACATCAACAACTTTGTACTTTACGGTTTAGCTGCCATAGTTTGATTCATTGTCGATTGGCAAATGTATTAAAAAGTGAAAGAATGATTCAATTTTTCATCTCACCCCAAAAGAAAAAAAAATAACACCAATTGGTCAGTAGTTCATGCTCACTGGTGATAAAACAAAAATTAGAAGATAATCACATTGCTTTTTTATTTGTATCAGCCTTATTCGATCAAAACTATTTGGATAGTGAAAAAAATGGAGGACAAAGCAATAAAGCCTTTATGAAAAAAGTTTAAGAAAAATGTTCGATTCTGTTGACTTATATGCTTACGAATAAAATGTCAAAATGAAGTCGAATAATATTTATATGAGATGCAGCGCCATTTTTTTTATTGCAAGCCAGAATGATCACGTCACAACAGGTCAATCAGAAACGCATTTGCATTAGCATTAAGAAATACGCACAACTACGTGGTGTCGTAGGTTGTCCTAAATGAGAAGTGGAACAGTTCAAATTTCTTATATGTTCGAGAATACCGGTACACAATTCTTAGAATATTTTTGGAATTTGTGGAATTGGTTGGGACTTTCAGATTATATCAAAACATTGACTTTTTTCCCGTCCACTACGTTTATAACTCGGCCGTGTTCCGATCACATTATTTGATCTTCTGTACTACACTAGAAACGTAGTATAGATTGCGGATGGGAATGATCCGAGACCTTAGATACTCTCATACCTGAGAATGTATTGAACCAAGATTTTATCTACTTTATTTATGTGATTGAACCAAGAAAACAAAAAAAACCTTATGGTGGACGATTCTGTTTTTACTGTACGATTACTGTTCATTACTAAAAAAGCATATCTCTTGTTTCTGTGCGCGTAAGATTATGTACATTTTTTCATCCGAAAGGCTTCGAACAAATTACTTCTAACGTGAAAGACCTAAACAATCAATTTCTTTTGCTGATTATAAACGGGTCTATAGCTATAGCTACGACATAACTTTTTTTCCCTAGCGTTACTGAAGTAATTAGAAAGTCATGCTTCGGTCGATAGTCCCGGGCAGCGCTCCCTATTTGACTGATGAACCCATACAAAATTAATAAATGAATGTCTGTCTACACTCGTCAAGTTGATTTATTCATTTGTTTATCCTTTCCAGTGGCCGTAGTGATAGCATTCTTCCTCTGCTGGGCTCCGTTCCATGCCCAGCGGCTTTTCGCGGTTTATGGCGGCGACCAGAATAATAATGAAGCAATACGAATAGCGTTCGAGATTGTCACTCACATATCGGGAATTCTGTATTTTGTGTCGACATGCATCAACCCTGTCCTGTACAACATAATGAGTCACAAGTTTCGGGAGGCGTTCAAGGTTAGTAAGTATGTATTTTTTTTTCATCTCGTAATTGCATTACTATTCAAACGTTTACCGTTCACTACTATTCCAAATTCCTTCTATCATCATTGGATAAACTTTTTTGATTAACTATTTTAGTCAAAATTGCAATCACTAGAAATGTATGCTTTATAAGAAAGGTCAATATTAGAAAAGTCCTGGTACTCAAAACTATAATATGTAAAACATGCCTGCCGTATCCTAACGGAACTATCAATTCTATACTTTCGCCTCTAATTCTATCATGAACATGTACGTCCAAGTTTGGAAGATGATATTAGCATTGTAAAACATCATCATGTAAAACAATTTAAATCGAAATTGGAACATGGGAAATGCGGCTCAAAAGCAAAACTATGACATAGTTGACGTTTAACATAAAGGCAAGGCATACCTTTGCACAAGAGCTGAAACTAATTTATTTTAAAGTAATGCGTAGTACACTGCCTACACATAAATTACCATGTTATTATTTTTGAGAAAAAGCATTTTCGAATCAATTTGTCCTATAAATGGCAGAATTTGAAAATTTTAAATAGTTGTACTGCCGTAATCTGAAAAAGTGACGTATTAGCCATTTTCCAAAAATGGTGTTAACGAGTAGTACTCATCGGACTCTTTAACAGAAAAATAAAAATCATGCATGTTGTAAAATGGCGCATACCGAAAGGCTATTATTTCACTCAGAAAACTATTTTTTTATGGATGGCTCAGAGCCTTAGTCTAAAGTGCACCAACACTACTAGCACTACCTCTGTCTCTGTCCCACAACCATGTAGGTACTTTGTCTTGGAAGAGTTCATCGTTGAGGCTATCCTCGCCGTCTCCAACTTCAATAGGACAAACGCCGCCACTACTGAGCAGCGATCGATTCCAATGTGGTCCGCAAAGTTAATTTTACGCGGTTTCGAAATCAATCAATTTATCAAACAACAAACGCAGGCTAATCATCTTATCAGTCGTTGGTCAGTCCTCAAGAAAAGTTGCTTGGTATTCGACAGAATACACGACAGAATGTTGTACGACGAGTTTAAAAGAGTAATCCCTCTGTAGTTGGTACAATATAGTTTGTGCTCTTCCTTTTATTTTGGGCTTATGTCATCCAATCAGGCTGTATGTAGTAGTTCTCCATCTCTCCATTCTCTTGATTGATTGAAGCATCTACTTTCTTCCAATTAATTTAAAAACACGTTAATGAAGAAAAAAATGTTTTCTTCCAAGTTTAGGAAATTCGACGGAATCTGCTTAGATTATCCCACTTATTAAAGCATTACTTGGGGAATGTATACGTATTACATAAGGGATTTTTCTGGGTTCTTCAATTCTCCTTCCCTTATTAAAGATTTTTTTTGCTTAAAACATAAGAAAATGGTAGACCCTTTTTCAATGAAATCTCTATGCTTGCAAGTGTGTCCTATCTATAGGAACAAATAAAACAATCCTAAATTTAAGCTCAAAGTGCCTACAGGTGAAATAATCGCATGATTGTTGTCAAAAGAGTGAATTCGAGTATTCTCAATTTTGAGTTGAATAAACTCATCTTAGGGTAAATTGTTTGCCCGTGGCTTAAGGTAAACTACCCGCACGGAACCGCAAAACAACAAACTTTTGGGTTCCTTTTATTCAAATCCGCCCTGTCGTATTGATGTCACATGTTGACTATTGCTGTTTGGTGCCGCGTCACATATCTGTCATTGACGCACTGATCTTACGCATATGATCCAACGGACATCGTGTCTTGGAGCCTTGAATGGAAGTGTAGTCAGGCAGAGGCCTTTTTCAACAGGGATAATGATATGACATCTCTTCTTTTCCGCAATACTTTTCTGATGCGTTCCCTGTGACGATGAGTCGTACCTACGTTTAAATCTAGCTAGATAGGTTGATTGAAAATGTGTTCAAGTTCATTGACATTCCTAGGAAATGGACTGTTTGATTCACTAATAGAAGTTTTATTAAAACTAGGAACGTGGCGCCAGTCTTATTTTGTTATGTTTCAATGTGCCGGGTAATTTAGTCAAAAATGTCCATCCGTTTTCCTAAATGAGATTTCCGGCGAAAATTCCTGTTTGTCAAACGACCGTTGAACGAAATTTCGTAACCTCCGAAAGCGACATACAGCCAAAAGAGACATTCGGCCTAACTGGTAATTCGGCCGAAAAAATCATTTAACCAAATAAATCATTAGACCGGAAATGCCGTTTGGTAGGAATGGTCATTTGACCCGAAAATGTCCTTTCTACAAAATAACCCTTCCGGCCAAATGGCATTTTCTGTCGAATGACCTATTCGGCTGAACGTTTTTTTTTTTAATTCAGTCAAACGACACTTTTCAAAGAAGGTTGTTTTGCAGACGGGACATTTTTGGGCCAAATGGCTCATTTTTCCAAATGACAATCATTACCAACCGGCATTTTTTGTAATAAACATTGTTAACTGATAGAGCACTTATTCAACCAAAAATAGTCTTCTACAGTTAAAAACTAGCTCATTCGGCTTAAATTGTTTGTTGGGTATTCGGTCAAACGACTTTTTCAGCCTGTCAGGACAAACTGTTACGGTCAAATTACCAGTTCGGCCAAATGTTCATTTCGGCTGTTCGTCGCTTACGACTAAACTACATTTTCTTTTCTTTTCCAACATTTTCTGTCAAACCTGTTTCGACCAGATAACAGTTACCGTTAAACGCTTAGTTCTGCTAATGGTACTTGGCTAGATGAATTTTGTTCAATAATCAAATGACGTTTTTGGCTAAATGGCCCATGCTGTCAAAAACCATTTCAGCCAAACGGCATTTTCGGCCAACGATGGTTTCGGCCAGACGACCTGTTGTGACAAACGGCTTTCTCGGCCAAATTACTAGTTCAGCCGTCTGTCGCTTTCCGTCAATGGAATTTCCCAAGAATTTCTTGTCGAAAATAGAAAGAATTTTCTGAAGTAATCCGAAGACATTTCGTAAAAATTTCGAGTAATTTCTCATTGAAAACCAAAGAATTTTTTTCTGAAATCTATATTTTGAACCATCTTCTGCAGAAACTTTGAGAAACTCGTGATAATTCCATAGTCTTCCGCGGATATTGAAAAATAAATCAATCTAATAAGGATAAAAAACTATCCATCTTAAATGATCTAGATTGAGGAAGTCAACGCTAAAGCATCTCTTTTACCAGTCACAATCTCCCAGAATTATGAAGGTTTTTTTTTGTAAATTTTGAAAATTTCTTAACAGAACTCAATAGGAACTTTCCGTGAATATTCTGAATATTTTCCTAAAGAAAATTTGAACAACTTCTCGTGAAAAGTCTGAAAATAATTTCCAAATGAAAATTTTGGAAAAACTTTTCTGGTGAAATTCAAAAGATTCTCCCGTAATATCCAAAATGACCGATTCAGCCGAACGACACTTTCGATCGAATGTCCATTTTCGTCAAATGGCCCTTTCGACCAAACGACTATTTCGGCCAATTGAGCTATTCAGCCAATCGTTTTTTTTTTCAGCCAAAGAAACTGTCCGACCAAATGACATTCTCGGCCAAATAACTTTGAGCTACCAAAGTCTGAAAACGTAATGAGTGCATATATAAAACATATTTTTATTTTACCTTTAAATTGATTTATAATTTGTTTTCAAATATGAATAATCATGATTGATTACATATTTCGATCTCATTTTGCTGTAGATTACTAAATTGATTGATATGACATTAAACTGTGTACTTATTTTGTTATTGGAAACCAATATAAAATTAGTTTTCGATTTGCTCTCAATGACAGCAGGAATAGCTTTCGATTTGATGTCACAGTATGAATTCTCTACTATACGTTTTGTTACTTAACCGTTAAAACGATAGACAAGATATCAAGTTAATCGATTATTTAACAAAATTAAAACAAGTTATCGATTTGCTCTCAAGCTTTGCTCGGGTAGGCTTCTACCAAATAGTTTTTTTTTTGGTTAAACGACATATTCGGCGAAACAACTTTCAGACTTGTGGTCTCCGGCTGAACGCCTCTTTTCCATTGAAAATTATTTTCAATGGTAAATTCTTTGGATTTCGAAAAGAAATCCTTCGCAATTTACACACAAAGTTTTTCTTAATAAAGATTTTCCAAATTTGAACTGGAAATTGTATGGAATTTACATGCAAATCACTGGTATTTTCACGAAAAAATTTCTGGTGTTTCAACGTGATGGATCAGGAAATTATACAGGAATTCCATTGAATCTTCAGAATTTCCACTTCCACTTCCAAAATTCTGTGGACATCTTTAAATTTGTATCGGCGTGGAAAATTATAGATAAGCGGCGTGACAAATATTAAACGTCGGCGCGCCGATGCAAAAAATGTCGGTGGCGGCGGCGACGTGGCGTGGCGGCGCACACCTTTATTTCAATTCATTCGTTTATAGGCTTTATCACTCAGTTCTACTCAAAGCATGAGCATGAGTATAATTGATAGTTACTTTTTTGAAAATCAACAGATTGAAAGCCGTTCGCTAGGGCGCGAACAAGTATGAAGCGACATAGTGTGAAAGGGAGGCATAGAGAGCATCTATTGAACAGTATGCAATCGAAGCGTAAATCTCCTTGCCTTTACGCCCTGGTTGTAGACGGTCACATGACATTTAAGCATTAGAGACTTCAAAAACGGTTAGATCAAACTACCCAATATTTGTATTGTTTTTGATGTGGCATCCCGACTAGAACAGCATAACAGAAACTGAACACAATATTAATATATTGTGATATTTATAACTTATTTTGATACAATTTTGTTCTTAGTGGCCATTATCTTTCAAATGTTGTAACAGGATTTTATCATAATATGGTTTAAAAAATGCTTAACACCGAATTGCCCAACAGTAGGCAATTAAAATAGATGTAGCAAAGTCTTCCAGCCATTTAGATATCACAACACTGATATAATTTGCAAAGGTTGCCTTATTTGTAATGTTGTTAGTTTCATGTTCTCGAAAAATATTCTTGTTCAGACAAAAACAAAAGTTTTGTATTGTTGATCACAATCTGGAGACCTATCACGAACTGTAAAAATGTGCAACTGCACAGAAACAATATTTTTGTATCTGATTCTGTTATAAATTTCTAACAAAATATGTTATTTTTATGATAAAATTGTAACAAAATTTGATAGTTTTTTGTTTCCAGTAGTGTGATTTTTGATAGAAATTTAGATATTTTAACAACATCCTGCACCACGTTTCTAACAAATTTTGTTTTAAAAATTTAGTATAACATAATAACATAGGTTGATATAATTTTGATATGACCTTCTAGTCGGGATCTCTTTCATTTCACCCGTAGTTATCAAAAACAGGAAAAGAAAACTACCTAACGATAGCAGTTCGATGGGGAATGCCAACGCTAGGTTTAAGCGGTTGAACTCAAATTTGGGTTTGTTGAATCTATTTGAACCTAGCGTCAGGTGGAAAGAACTCAGTATTAAGGTACTTTTTTTTTTCACGGGATCAAACGTAAGCTACTTAAATCCTTGTTAAGCCATCCAACTCAAAATTGGATTCACCCACTAACTGTCCAAATTGATTGAATTGAACTTAAGTTTGAATTGTTTAAACTTAGTTTTGGGTTGTTTGATCTAACGGAATAATTCTATTTCTATTACAACTATTTCGCAGTATCGCAGAGGCCCTCCTTAGCCGTGCGGTAAGACGCGCGGCTACAAAGCAAGACCGTGCTGAGGGTGGCTGGGTTCGATTCCCGGTGCCGGACTAGACAATTTTCGGATTGGAAATTGTCTCGACTTCCCTGGACATAAAAGTATCGTCGTGTTAGCCTCATGATATACGAATGCAAAAATGGTAACTTGGCTTAAAAACCTCGCAGTTAATAACTGTGGAAGTGGCGGCACTGTCCCAGTGTGGGGATGTAATGCCAATAAGCAGAAAGAAGAAGATTTCGCAGTATGTACTGTTTGGGATATCTTGCAACTCAATCGTTTCTACGCGCTTGTGAACAGTACTTTTTAAGGTGTTTTTTACCATATTAATAACGCTGATAACGAATTTAATAAATGTTTTTATCTATGTGAAGTAGCATGACTTTTCTAACAATGATTGCAACGATTTCTTATATTTAGACATATATCAGAAATTTATAAATTGATTGGACCAAAATTCTATCACGTGTGTCTTTCTTTTCTTTTTTTCCGATATGGTAACGATGTAGGAAACATTAAAGAATTATTTATACCGCCGTTCTGGGCATCAACTAAGACAGCGTATGTTTTTTAGGAATGTCTCATTGCGCTCAAGTTCCATTAACTCGTTTTCGATGAACACGTGCTCCTCTGTATGTTGCACTACCAACTATCCACTGCAGCAGAGTAGCATCTTCAATGAGACAACCACAATAACTGCATCCCCAATGAATGAACCTTGCTCAAACCAAAATCCGATCCGTTACCGAGAGATCGATGTAGCACGACTGAAACGTCCTCTTGTAGTATCGTTCCGAAAAATACCACCAACCACAGTAAACTCTTCGCCTGAGCCACGACAAATCGGTGCTCATAGATGCAACACTCGACGACAATTTTTCCATTCGAATGAGCAACGAACCACAAAACTATCAAGTGCTTCTGATGCCGATTTGGTATCATATCGAAAACACTGCTGCCTACAGGAAATGTTGCTCGACCACACTCAAATGCATCCAAGCAAAGCGACATCCGAAAACAACCCGGATTCACTTGATTTCTCTTCGTGTTGGACTCGATATGGAAATAATTTCCCAACGGTACGCTCTACCAAACACAGATGGTTCCCCATAAAATATTTAACCGAAAGCAACCGTTTCAAATACTCCCCCCGAGAAAGTATGACCGCTACTAGCACTGCGGATGAGCGATCTATTGAATGTCACAGGCAAACTAAGACACCTAGAAGTCATTTGGCTGCTCACCATACCCCTACCCAACTGAAATGCAAATATGATCTTTATCCCCAACTGCGAAATGTGTATCACTCGTCTAACTCACGTCTTACCGGAAATACGCTGCATTTAGACGATGGTAGCGACGCACTTCAAACAGGAAAGCTTCTTCCAGTCCACCCCAAAGAAGAAACCTCTAGCTCCGACGTGAAAACACACTCTGAATGGGATGTATCCGACAAAAAGCTCCCCAACAGCAAGTCGATCGAAAGCTTCAGCAGCTGCGACGAGGATAAACTCAAAACTGAAAAAGCTCCTCTACGGGAGCTTTCAATCAACACTTATCCCAGCCAACCTACGGTAGCCGCGCGAAAAGCTTCAGCAAGCAAATATCACAGTTTACCATCAGTCTTTAAATTGGACAATAACTTTAGATGAATTGCAGTGCACAATTTAATCCAAACGAGCTTGAAACCCTTTTACTGATGAATGTTGTTTAAACGCTATAGTAAGTTAAGACTTTATTTTTAAACCAATTTATGAGCCAAACATTAGTAGATATATTCGGAAATGCTGGAAACAAAGGTGAGATACGGAAAGACATTTATTTAAATAGTTTTATAATAAAATATATTGAAGCTTATTTATAAGGATTTCTTTAAAGGTCTGGAATACGAGTCAGTACTTATATATTTGATTAATCAGAACAGAAACGCGATTTTCGACTTGAACTCCAGTGTCCAGCAGTGGTGGAACTAAACAGAATATAGTGCAAACTCTTATAGATTTGGGGTGGCATTGTGCATTTCGACCCGATAGATCTTACCAAAAGATATTTTAGTTACTTGATAAAGGTTGTCGCTTCGGTTCCCTCTGTTCTGCTGTCCGGAACATGTTGGGTACCAAGCTGTCAAATCGTATGGATTTTCCTTCTTTGACATTTAGCTCCCCTATCCTCGCCAGCAAAAGATGTTCCGGACAGCGACGACAGCGACAATCTTTATCTAGTAACTAAAATATCTTTTATCTGACCATGCACACTATCCAACTTTCTCACACAAACAGTGTTGAGTCGGGTTGCGTAATAAGTCCCCTTCACAGATGCAGATATATTTTTGAATGATAAAGGTAACGGATTGTGGTAAACGATGAAAATGTTAGGACGGAACAAGATTTTTAAACTGGTAACAAATATACTGTGACAATTTATGTGTTTATTTGTATTTGTTAATAAAAATCACTTTTTTAGATTTCAATTCAAATACCGATAATTAATTTGTTTGTTTTGTTTTTTATTTAATTTTCTCAAGTCAACGATTTCCACTCCTCTCCTTGGTACGGAATGTTTAATATTATAAAGTTACACAATAAATTTAACAGATCCGAGGTGTTCGTTTATTGCTTAGCACCTAGGCGCATGCTTTGTTCACCAAATGGGAGTCAATTCTCACCCACTTACACAATGTGCCCAAAGCACTCCTAGGGGTACATAGGGCCTACAAAAAAGATCTCTATTCTGGACGGCAGCTCGCCTATGTCTAATACTGGACCAAGGTCATATTCCAATATCAGCTTTCTTATTTTCTTTGTTGAGGCTTCACCGCCGCCTAGACCTAGCCTCTGCTGCGATGTCCTGCTGGATTGGAGTTAAAAATTCGGGTTTTGCTTCGTTCACTTATCTGTCTGTTTTTCTAGAAATTTCGTAAACTTGCAAAGGCAGCCCTTGGTCTCTTGATCCGTGCGCCTATGTCGTGCCGTCTGACTCCATTTGGCTACCAAGATATTGAAAGCTTTCAATATTCTCCATTGCTTGCTCTGCTACTGTGAAACTGGAAGAGATCGCCGTGTTTACATTGATGACGTTGATGACTTAGCCTGCCGAAGAGGGGTGCTCGGCAAGGTCGTTGAGCTTGCTCTGCATAACAGAGCGTCGTTGAGCTAGAAGTGTAAGGTCATCCACCAATTCGAAGTCGTTCAGGTGTCCATGGTTATTGGCTGCCATAGTAGCTCGTGGTTTGGTTCCGGTCAATCGCACCTACCAGAATCTCGTGCGGTAAGACGCGCGGCTACAAAGCAAGACCATGCTGAGGGTGGCTGGGTTCGATTCCCGGTGCCGGTCTAGGCAATCTTCGGTTTGGAAATTGTCTCGACTTCCCAGGGCATATAAGTATCATCGTGTTAGGGGCAAGCCAGAGTAAACGCCACGTGCGATGCGACGCGACGCGACTCACGTAAAAGAATAACAATCATTATCAACAGGCTGTCAAATTGCACTGTCGTGTCGCGTCGCATCGCACGTCGCGTTTACTCTGGCTTGCCCCTTAGCCTCGTGATATACGAATGCAAAAATGGTAACCTGGCTTAGAAACCTCGCAGTTAATAACTGTGGAAGTGCTTAATGAACACTAAGCTGCGAGTCGGCTCTGTCCCAGTGTGGGGATGTAATGCCAATAAGAAGAAGAAGAAGAAGAATCTCGTCGATTACGATGAGGAACAGTAGCGGAAATAGAATGCAGGGTTGCCCCACAACGGCTACGACCCGGATGAGGTCGGACAAGACCCCGTTCAGCCGCACTCTGCACGAGAAGGCGTACTGTATCTCGATGAGTCGAATGATTTTCACAAGAACCCCCTCTCGTGATTTAGGCTGTCAAAAGCTTTTTCGTAATTCAGGGGAAATAATCTGGAATTTCCACGAAAAATCAATTGAAATTTCCACGGGAAGTTGTTCAGAATTTCCAACCGATATTCTTTGGAATTTTCACAAGAAATTCATTGGAATTACCTAAGATTATTCAGACTTTTTTCATTGGATTTCTACGGAAAATCGAAAACAACTTTAAAAAAACCGGTAGATTCACCGGAAATTCTTTGGTTTTTGCATGTTTTTTTTTATTTCTATGGAATTTCCAAGGGGAATTTTCTGGATTTCCCACTAAAATTTTTGAGAATTTCCACGTGATTTTTTTTACTGAAATCTGTTCCGAATTTTTAATGTTTTTTTAGGATTTTTACGGTAAAAGCTTTGTATTGTCCGAAAGAAATTCTTCGGAAATTTCAAGGGAAATTAAACGGGAAATGGTTGTTTGGACGCAAGTCATTTGGAGGAAATCCATTTGGCCAAAACAATCTTAAGTCGAAAGTCAAATTTTGGCCAAATTGAATATTTGGCCGAAATGGTAATTAGGTCGAAAAATTTTATTTGGTCGAAAGCAACACATAGCTGAACTGGTAATCTGGCCGAAAAAGCCGTTTGCCCTAAAAAATCGTTTGAGCTTGAGCTTGAGCTTTGAGCTTTATTGCTGCTCCATTATGACCAGATCAGCTGTTCTTGAACAGAGAACCAACAGACGTTTGCTTGGGACTAGTACTTATCTTCAATGTACAAGTACTGGTGATCTTATTTGTTAGGTCATACTGGCGCCTGCTATGTCAGAATGCAAGTCAATGTAGGGAAGGGGAAGGAAATGATGATGCAATCATAAAAAAAGTCGATTAACTGAATAGGTCATGTAGCAGATAATGTTGTTTGGCCAAAATGGTTTTCCGTCAAATTGCAATTTTGACACACGAATGTCATATTCGCCCAAAGGATCAGTTCGGCCATACAATATTTTCAGCCACAGGCCATTTCGGCCAACTGACATTTTCTTCAAGATGGGTTTCGCCCTGATGATTTGTTCGGTCAAGTGTCACACTCGGCCATACAACTTTTTGCCTTGTGGCCAATTGGTTTTCGACAGAGGCTTCATTGATTAGCCGAAAGTCATACGGCGGATTAAATAACACGATAAGCCGAAAATTGTTTAGTCGAGTTCCAATTGACCGAAGCGGTCATTAGGTCGAAAATGGTTTGGTCAAAAATGATATTTGGCCGAAACGGCCAAACAGAACATGCGGCCGATCTGGTAATTTGGCCGACAATTCCGTTTGGCCGAATAGGTCATTTGGTCGATAATACTATTTGGCCGACATGGTTAGACAAAAATGGTAACTTGATTGTCAATATTCTGGTCACATATTGCTTTTAATAACCTATGTGGAACATCTGTGCTGCTAGGGAAATGATCTATTCGGCCAAACGACTTTTTTGGCAAAATGGCCAGTTCGACCAAACGACGTTCCCGGCCGTATGTTCATTTCGTCCAAATAGCATTTTCTATCTAACGACCGTTTTGGCTAATCGGCATTTTTTTACCAAATGATCTATTCGGTCGGGCGACAATTTCGGTCATATGTCAACGTCGGCCAAATGAATTTCAGCCAGATGGGTTTCAATCCAGTTGTTTGTTCGGCCAAACAACTTTCGTTCAACAGACCTTCCCCGTTGAAAAATCAATTTCAACGAGAAATTTTTTGTAGAGAAAAACCATGGGTATTTTCCCGGAAAATCTTCGGAATTCTGTTTGTAAATTCTTAACATTTTCCACAAAAAAAAATTTATTTTTCAAATATTGAACGGAATTTACCTTGGAAATTTTCGGAAGTGTGAACTTACTTTCTCCAGAATTATCACGGAAAATTCTTTCAAACTTTCATGTAAATTTACTCGGAATTTCAACGGAAGCATTTTCTGAATATCGAAGGAAATTCTTTGCCTTTCAACGGTGAATATTTCAGAATTTCAGAGTTTTTAAGGAAAGCTTTTCGAAATTTCTATGAGAATAACAATCTGGAAATTCTAGGTAAATTCCACTGTTTCTTGCGAATTTAAACGGAAAATCCTGCGCATTTCTCTGTCGGCGAGATTATGCAAAAAATGTATGCGGCGGCGGTGCACACCTCTGTTGCGCTTCGCTGGTGCGTTGTATCAGCTTGCCGTGTTGAGCTAACGTTGAAACATTCCATCTTCCAATTTATGTCCTTTGTCCATTGTTTGTTATACCATTTTGTCATTGCTGTTATATCATTTTGATATCTTTCTTTGATGATTTCTCTTCCGGAAAGAAAGAGTAGGGTTCACCAACTAAATTGTTGCTTCCGAAGAAGAGCATTTAGTAGTCAGCTGCTGTATGGCAAGAGGGGCTTAATCCCCAACTTGGACTAAACTTGCCCCCTTTAGAATGTTTGGTAGATTGCATAAGTACTCATCATCAAGATAATATCATCAACATCAGTTGATACTTCCAGAACTAAATGTTAATCACGGGAACAGAAGCGACATTGGAAATCTGATACTTTTGAATCAACTTAATTAGATGTTGTGCCTCCACAACGACTAAAATGAAAAGGTTACTTAGTTGAAAAATCAGTGAAAAATAAAGTTAGTTATGGCAAATATTGAAATTATTTTTGTTTCTGTTAAATGTTTGCGTTAAAATTCAGCTTTTCTTTCGTTTATAATCATCGAATGCTTGCTGTGGAGTTTTTTTTTAAACCGAAGACTCCATAATTTATTTTTTACCTACATTACATTTTTCTCTTCTTAAATTCCAATATTTATGTGTTCGAGTGTGAAAAATCTAACAGTTTCATCGATTGCAAGACTAACCTAGTTATGAGTACCTGATGATGTGCAAAAGAACGAAGCAATACAAATAGTGTTAACCGCAGGTTTGTTATATTGCTTATTTGTTTATTTTTTCGTTCGTTATTATATATTATCAATATAGTATAAAATAAAGTTGTTTCGGAAGCAAATAAATTGAACAAAACAATTATTAACGTATTTTTATTTCATACACTTAAAACAATTCCTTGACAAAATACAATTTTTAATAGGCAATGTACATGAGCTTGGAAATAAATCTATACACAGCCATACCTCTTCCAATGTTCTTCAAGTCACTAACGATTTTTTCATAGCTATACAAGATTCAACCACTCCTTAGTTACCAATTTAATGACACTTATCTACATTTATCATATCATGAATAGTTTTTCCTTCAATATGAAGTACATTTTTTGAGTTCGAATTACACAGTGTTGTGAAAAAAGCGATGTGTTATTGCCATTCGTTTATTCAAGTACATGGAGAAAATATAAATATTCTTCTGTTTTTCTTGTTCCGAATATTTGAATCGAAATGCTATCATGCCACTTTTACAACAAATGGCAAATCAGATGTTGGTCACGCGAACAAAAGCGACATTCGCGATCTTATACTCATTTTTGGTAGAATCATACTAAAATCTCAATCATCGAGACTTCCTGCACTAGCTAACTCGCTTGCGATTCTGTAGGGAGAGGATTGCGCTTGCGTTTCTAGGACAAAATCGCTATACTGTTACGTCAACTTATGACATGGATCAAATTTTGATAACAAATTATTGAAACAAATAATTGAGTTGCAGTTTTCGTTGAGCAAAAACTTCCAGGCCTAGCTTTTAAGCTCTATTAACTTTCTTCCATCAAGCGCCTAATGCAAAAACGTAATAATATTATTAAGAAATATCTACATACTTTTCATACATGAACCGTTTTGCTTCAGTTGTTGTCCAATTGAGCTCATATTTTGGAATGGGTACTACCACCAACAGTTGCAATGGATTTGAGGCATACTGCTTTAAAATTATTCTTTAGAAAGCCGTAATCTCATTGTTAGTCTGTTGGAGTACCCTATAGGAATGAAATTCTCTCAAATTTGTGGCTTTAATGTGGCATAATGTGCCTCTGCTTACGGGTGTCTTGGCCAATTACGAAGAAGATAGTGTCACTATTAGATGAATTCATTGTTTTTTTTTCATGCGATCAATCATATTTTTTAAAATTTAATTTCTTTTTCATTCGATTTTTTTATCAATCGAGAGGGATGTAAAAATACGGGACTTTCCTTGACTTAGCGGTAAGATACGCATATACAAAGCAAGATCTGCAAAGCAAATTCTGAAAGTAGCAGGAAGCTCAGCTAGTATCGAGTTTATTGCTATAGTATGCAAAACATTGTTACTTGATTGCAATAAAATTTGGTACTATTTGTGATCAGTTGGATCTGACTTAACTTAGGCGCAAATAAGATAATTTTTTAATTGGGACTTGGTGCGATTCAGCAGAACCCCGGCCATGTGCGCTATTGTTGTGTTGTAGGGTAAAGTTCCCCATAGTGGACCATTCAGCCATTTTTGCATTATTACAGCAGAATGTTGCTATGAAATTCCATCGGGAGAACCTACCTTACAGTTCTATGATTTGATTACATGAATTGGAAATGCTAAGGAAAGTAAAATTGGATGATTTTTTACAATTCTATAAACGCGAGAGTTAGAGGAATAATTTGGTAGGGGGTCCATAATAGGGAAGAAGAGCGCCCCGAAAAAGAACATGAAAATCAAATGAAGTGTCGACTATAGGGAAGCAATTTTCTATTATGGACCTCCCGGGGATCTACTATAGGGCGAATTCAGTCAGACTTTAAAATGTTAATTTCAACGAATAACGTCGTGTATTTGAGTGTTTTATGTATGTGTCGTTATGTATGGAGATGCATAATTTGTTATTAGATATCAAGAAGAATTAATATGCCGAAAATTTCTACTCCTTATGATAGGAAAAGCGAAATTCCGCTACTGGGGGGTCCACTATTTAGCATTTTACCCTACTGTTAACAACGGTGCGAGTCTTTGTAGGTTAAATATTTATACTAACATATCTTAATGATGCGTTTTCAATTGAATGCATTTTATGATACATTTCAAAAGCGCTACTAATAGATGTGGCACAGGACTTTGGAAGCCAAAGATGGTAATTTCCTTTAAGAAAAACCGCTTTGCCATCACGAATCGATAATCTTACTTAACTTTACAGAGTTAAACCGATCAAAACTGTTATTTTTTTCTAATGTGTGATTACATTTTTCCGGGTTAAGCATCGCAATGTACACCAATGATAAACCAATGAACTAGTTCAAAGATTTATTGGCATTATAACACTTATCGTAAAGTATGAATAATTTACTACCTGGGTTTTATTACTTTGAAACTAGCTATGGAAAAAAATGCAATGATCAACAAAAATATTGTCGTTTCAACCCTTTGTAAGACAGTGGCAACTATATTACCACCGACAAATTATAAGGTTTTCAAACAGAACGTAATTTTCGAGTCGAAGGATTTTCAGTAGTTATTCGTTTAAAACCGACAAATACAAAATCTTTATATTGATAGTTGATAGTTTTCGGAGTTTTGACGAAATCAAGTTTTTCCCCAACGGTTCCCGCTTAGGATTAAAAATGTAAAAGAAAATGATTGTTTGGGTTTTTTGATTTGATGCGTCACTATAAAATGTAACGCACCTTAATCTGATTTCTTTTACGCAGAATATAATTTAAAATCTTTCGTTCAAAATTTTTGTTTTCAAAGCTGCGCTTGCAAGAAGGTGGTAAACATATTGCCAACAATAGTGTCGCACTCAGTAATAGAAAGAGGCAACTATATTGCCACCCATTTTTTAATATTTCTAAACTGTTTAATGTATAACAATACATTTGAGTTTTATATGAACATTGTGTCTTATTGTGGTTTTTGTTGATTTATTGTTTAGTTTATTCTGCCTTATAAAGGGTTAAACCTGTCTAATAAAATTTGGCAGTTGCTGCAGCGCTCACGCTACACTAAGAAACGCACAGCAAAAGGCTCATCCACCATCGGTAGAATTATTCGACTGGCTGAGCTTGACATGTAGTGCGTGGTTTATTGAACTATCGTCATTGATAATCTAGTACCGGTGTACTGGCACGTAGACTGCCGAGGCGTGACGACCACGCAAACAGTAATGACTTTGGCGATCTTATCCAGCTTTTTCGGTTGTTGGATCAATCATTTCTATCGTACATATTGTAGGCTGTTTTTTGACAGCTTCAACAGCATTCGCGTATAATTTAGAATATTTATATTTATATTTCGTAAATTTGGAGGGGGGTCCCGTAGCGTAGTTGGCTACACGTTCGCATCACAAGCGAATGGTCATGGGTTCGATTCCCAGCCCCTCCACCAAACCCTCGTCCGTCGCCGGATACGCAGCCCATATGGTGGCGTTTTGGGGTACGCGCCTCACCGTCACGGCTGTCTGATGACGACTAACAACTTGTTCTTCTCGGAGGAATTCTACCAACGTAACCAGGATAAATGGTACCCGAACAATGCAACGATCATTGGATGCACGACATGGACACAATGGACTTACGATAAGATGGACTGGCAAGTACATCAATAATGACAATGGAAATCTAAAAATACATTCTGTGTGGATTCTGTACAGCAAAATACCACAGTAGCGGTTAAGTATAACACAGAGTGCCTAATAAATAAATAAAGGAATAAAAAATTAAAAAAAAATCGTAAATTTATGTGTAATATTTATATTTCGATTTCTGTATTTTTTAATGAGACATACCCTGTTTAAAATATACATTGTACAGCGCATAAAAAAGCTTTCCGTCCTATCACTTTTAATCGCTGCAAAAAAAAATATATGCCCAGAGGTGAACCAGCCAAGAGCTGAAAGCCTCTTTAATAAAGAAAAAAGAATATGCCAGATAGTCGCCTAAGAAAAACAAACCAGCTAAGCTATCTTGGTCATTTGAAAAAAATGCCGGCTCATGGTGGAGCGAGGCAGCGAATACTACTATAGCACAGCTATCTGTATTGCTTAGAAATTTTGTTCAACTATGAGAGCGTTGTAAATGAAAAATTGTAAAAAAAGTGAATATATCTCGCTTAACTTTTCAAAAGGACCTAAGTAACATTTTATTCATGATTTAATTTGAGTATTGCAATTAAAAGCTTTCATGCTGTTCTGTTGAATGCGCTATTCAAATTAATTCATGAAAAAAAATGTTACTTAGGTCCTTTTGAAAAGTTAAGCGAGAAATCAAAAGTTATGTTTGGTGTATATTGTGAGGGGGTGCTTCATAACACTGCCATACATACGAAATGCATAGTATTTATGCACTCCTCCATACATCCCTGATCTGAACTGAACTGCTGGGCGAGCAGGTTGTGTGCTGGGCAACAGTGCGCGCTCAATACGGATTTCTAAAATGGCGATCGTGCCAGAAGGTGGCTAGGTGAAATTTTTTCTCCTTCTATTTCAATTAATATTTCCATCACACACAACTGCAGTTGCAGTTAAATTAGTTACTGGGTAAAGAAAAATTACAGGTAGGTTTACGTTTTCAAAAACTGATGCGCAATGATACGGAGCCACTGGTGCTGGTTTCTCACAGTTGGAGAAAACCCGAGCCACCCAGGGCTACGGGTTTTATATGTATACTACGTGGATTTTAATTTTACGTATTTTACTTTCAAATTATTACATATTATTCGGTGATTTGGTCGTACAAACAATCATGTTAGCTAATGTTTTTGTACACCACATGTTTAATATGGACAAAATGATATAAATTTGCGAAAAAGAGTCCACGTGTTTTGGTGGGAATCGAATCAACAATCTCCTACTTCCTAGATATGCGTGATAAACCCTACCCAATAAGCTGACTTAATGGTCACGACTGTGGAAAAGCCATCTGAATCCGAATACCAGCCGCCGCCACAGTTGACTCTTTTTGCACATTCGGTTATATCCTTCGGATGCTATGAAAAATGGATATCAATTATGTCTTGTCCACTTATCCCAACGAATGCTGGAAATGTGATGCAATTAACTAATATTCCCGATGACATTATCAAACTTTTTGGATTTTCCCGGGTAAGTGATCACCTCGATTACAGATGAAAGACCAATCTAAAATAAAAGAAATATTAATTAACAAACATAATATTCACCAATTTCTGAAATTCTCCGATGTTGGCATTTGTATACGTCAACGTGACTTCGACATCAAGTCGTGCATGTGTTAAACTTTATAGTGAAGTGGACGCATGTATACCTAATTAGCAAATTAGTGGTTTGCGTCCAGATTTCAGATTCCGATACTTTGTGACATTTGTATTATCCTCGCACAATAATTGTCTTAATGTATTGAAGAGTCCATTGTATCCGAATTGGGACTCTTAAGCCTCGAACGCAATTAAACGGAACGGCGACCATAACGGCAGGATTTGACAGAAAATATGCCGTTACCGTCGTCCCTCCTTTTCATTGCGTTTAGGGCTTTATAATAAATCACGTTCCAATGTTTTTTGAGCCATGCATTCTCCAACCAGGTCGTTTCCATTTCGCATCTGAATATGTATTCATTAAATTGCCCGTAAATGTATATCAGTTCCATGTTTGCTTGAATTCCTATGTACATGGGACAAGTATGCATTTATGGGCAGTAAAAACATCTATAGTACTTCTTAAATGTGAAATTTCTACGACCCTAACTTTACATGAATTTGTATGCTACGTGTCCAGGGCAATTGATAAAAAAAATTCCTGCATCGGACTAGGATTCGAATCCAGCGACCTCCAGAATTAGTACGGACTTCTAAAGGAGTATGAAAATAGATAGGATAAGTAATGCTCAAGGAATGATTATACTGATATATTTCTTTAAGCAGAACCGACTGAAAAGTAAATTTAAATTCGCAGTGGTGCCAACAAGAAGAAAAAGTCTATAATCCGCATGAATTGATTAGTCGAGCTGAAACTATATACCTTGAGCAATCACTTCGTACGGAAGAATCCTGCTTTTTTATGAAATTCAAAGAAATAATTTAATTATGAGTTTTGGTGTAAGCACGTAAACTGAGTCCAAGAACACCAGCGCGGTGAGACGCACGGTCACAAAGCAGACCATAAGCTTAGCAAAATCATAAAGGAAAACGGCTGAGAATAATTCTCTCCAACTACCGAAGCAAAATTTACAGCTCTATGGAGCGGCAATACCAAGCAGACTATACTGAAGCTTAGTATAGACATGATAAGGAAAACGGTCAAGGAAAAATTGCTCTAACAAACGAAGTGAAATTTATAGCTCCACGGAGCTGTAAATTTGACTTTGGTTGTTACGGTAATGATCTGGTTGAACGGTTATGATCTCCGTACTTAGCATGAGCATTATTGGCTTTATTGGTGCTCAGGGAATCATCTTACTTTATAGACATTTATTTTGAGCGTTTTATAATGTCTTCACTTGTCATAAGACGATTTAGTACTATCCCATTTAATTGCACCATTTGATTGTATATTTATAGATACGTATTCCGACCATAACAGTAAGGCCGTGTTCAGTGTCTCGTACTTGATTAGACAAATCAAGTACGAGACACCAAAAACGGCTTCACAGTTGAGGTCGCAATACGTATATATAACGTTACTATCAAGTAGTGGAATTTAATGGGATAGTACTAACTCGTCTCATGACAAGTGATCATCTTAACTGTTAACACCAATCGTCCCTCAGAGTCGCATTTATTGTTTTGCAATTTTGTGAAATGTGCTGAGTACAGAACTGATTTAAAAATCAAAATTCACATAAAAAACGGCAAAAAATGTAACTCGAGCAACATACTTCCGCATGAATTGATTGTATATATTTCTTTTCAGCATGGTCTCACTGGTCAAGGTTATAAACTACATTTTTTTAAATTTATTTTCGTGATTTTTTATTTATGTTATAATTTCATCACGTATTTAGCTTTAACTAGTCAATTATTACTCTCTGGCCTCTGTAATCAAACTTTTTAGATGAATCCGCAATAATTCCAAGAAATGTTTTCATGTAGTATGTTCTTGATTATACGAATGGCCTATAAAGGTTGCTGAAAATATCGGCACTTGTGTAATTCAATGTTTTATCGCAATTTTCTGTTATAAAAGTCATCTCGATGACTGACATGTTATTGGTAGACTGTAGTATTTTACATTGACCGGAATATGCATTCATTATTTTATTTAGCAATACTTTTAAAACTCTTGAACACGCTTATACATGCAGGTAAGTTACGCCGACTCATATACCGATCTCTTTGAAACAAAGGTATGCATTAATTTAAAACCAAAAGATCGATTTGTCGTTGTGTTTTTCCATTAACAACCTTTTTTTATGGGGGTTTCCCTTACTACTTAGCTTACTTTTTATTCTTTACACACCTCAGTATGGTAAAACCCACAATTGTGAAACCTTGTCAGTCTAAGGTACTACATCACCTGAACAGTTTTTTCGTCCTTCTGGGGAAACGACTTACAAATGGCTTATGGGACCGAGCCGTTTTGATTCTCTCTGAGCTTTATCTCTTTCATGTATGCCTCGAGGTCATCTTCCTGGCTTTCAGAGGCTGGCATACCACAATCTATTGGGAGCACATTTGCTGCTGTCGGTGACATTTTTGAGTGCTGCTCTCCCTCCGCACTTTCTTTCTGACTGAACAGCACGGGGCTGTAAAAATGAACTGCCGTTGGGTGCCGATTGTGGTGGCTTTGTTTACCCTTCAACGGTGACATACGATGCAGATAGCGCCACAGCTTCAAACGGTTTTCCTGGTGTCGATTTTTACGTTTAATAAAAATTTGTATTTCGCCCTGCTGACTACAAATTAGATCTAGATTGGTGACTTCATTCAGTGGTTGGGTACGCATGTTAGCCTGTTCCAGTTCGTCATCCAACGAAACGCCTCCATAAGTTGCTCCTTGTTTGCTCGTCTGGCACGACGTAGACGACGATGAACGTGGCGTGGCACACATGTGGCTTCGTTGGAGGCTGTGAAGCTTCGTTTCATCAGAGGACAATCGATTCAACTGTATGCTTATGCGAGACAAATTTTCCGTGGACCGCGACAGCGAATTATTAGAAGGATATATATTGAGACACAGCTCCTGCTCCTGTGTGTAGAGATTCAAGTGGGCCGAGGACGTCATCATCACTTTCGACGTGAACATCTGCGGGGCGACGGCCGTTTTGTCACATTCCGCTAATCGATCCGACTGGAAACGCTTCACAGAGTGGCCTCGTGACAGTGCTATGGAATCGATGGATTGTTTCTGAGTAGAGGACGAGTATATGCTGTCATCCTTGACGGAATTGCCTGCAAAGAGGAGGAAAACCATTAGGACTTAGGACTTACTCATATAATAATCTTATAGTTGGAAAGCCTATATAGCCTATCTGGCGGGCCACGAAAAATTAAATCAGTAATATTGACATTTCACTATGTATTGAATCTCTAGCCAGCTTCTTATTTCTTGCTTTTAAATTACCTCCAGAAAATCATGAAATCTTAGTCTGAAATAAGACCAATTGGAACCAAAAAAAAATGTTTAGTATCAAGGACTTTCGAGTTTTCTTGCTACCATTGGTATTCATTGCAGCAATGTAACGTGCACCTTCTGCCACAATAGATCAACTAACGAATGGAAAAAGTAGGGGAGACTGGGTAGACTTGATCCCCTTTTCTGATTTCCGATGTATCACAGCCAAAAATAAATAAAAATACGCGATTTCCACACAGACTCTTTAAGAATATAGTATTTAACTTTAGTATGACAGTCCTTAAATTATTGTTGTTATTGATACACAATCGATTTTTTAGAGTGCTGTCAAAAATCTACTATTAAAATATTCGGGGGAAATTGATCCCTCTCCAAAAACTTGCTCTGATAAAATTAGAAAGGTGCCCTCAGATTTTTAAATATTTTTCCTTCAAAATACGCGCAATTTTCGAATTGCTGTGCGTATACATGAACGATTTTTGTTATTGAATTCGACAGCACATGCAATTTTAAAATTTGGGGAGACTTGATCCCCTTTCTATGATATCTACGCAATAAATACTTTTTCCTGCCAACCCTTCATCAAATCTGTCAAATCTACAAAAAAAAACTAGAAGCCTAAGAACAGATTTATATTTTTTGAATTTTTTAGCCAAATTTTTGTACGGGTGATCAATGGGGGATAAAATGTCACCATATTGAGGCAATTACATCAAATCAAAATATCCTAAAACTTTGATGGAATGTTGACATTTTAATCAGAACAAATCATTAAGCACATTTATGGCTTTGTGCTGTGAAGAAACGAAAGCATTTGGTCAATTGAAAGTCTCCTCAATAAAGACACAAAAAAAAGCATTTAGTCATTGTTATGAAAAGTTATTCAAATTTTGCGTGGCCAATAAAAAAATCTTTAGGAAGGTTAAAACATACAAACCGCCCTGCAGAATAAATAAGGTTGTCAATCCAAAAAAATAACTCACCACATAATGGTCTTCTAAAAGAAAAAAAAGTTAGTTCCAATTTGTTTGCTTTTAAATTTTTGAAAATATAGGTTTCAGAAGAATATTTTATAAGTTACGTCTTTTAAAGTTTTGTGCACTTTGTTTCGCATCTTTAATCACAACCTTAAGGAAAATCCGGTAACCAACTACGGTTGGAACTTTGTTTGTACGCTAACAGGGAAGGGGGGGCGGCGTTAGGTTGCTTCTTTTCGGAGGTGCAAATATAACCAAGCGTCTGTACTCTATGTTAGCAGCGGCTCATAACAGCGTCTGTTCCCCATGTTCGCTGGCTGATCATTGTCCGAGTGCCCGCAAGGGACTCTAAGCAAAACTGTGCACCATAGTCCACCGTTAATTAAGGAGGACTGGTGTCAGGCCCCGAAAACCAGCCTTAATCGGCACAATCGGCGAAGACCACAGCGATGAAAAGCGATTGGATACTCGGTTCGTGGAACTGCAAATCTCTCGGCTTCATCGGGAGCACACGCATACTCGCGGATGTCCTAAAGGATCATGGATTCGGCATCGTAACGCTGTAGGAGGTTTGTTAGAAGGGATCACTGGTGCGAACGTTTAGTGGTAATCATACCATCTACCAGAGCTGCGATAACACACACAAGCTGGGAACAGCTTTCATAGTGATGGGCGATATGCTCGTGATCGGGTGGTAGATTCAGGTTCAGGAGGAGTTTAGATCGACTATTGAAAAGTTCCATCACAAGGTCACATATGCTCCTGGGCATTTCGGATGACATAAACCTCATTGGAATCGATCGCAGAGGTGCAGTGGAGGCTTTTGTCCCACTGAAGAGGGAGACGACGAGGATAGGCTTAAAGAGCTAGAGGAAGACCTAGTGATGTTGGGGCTGAAGTAGTGCTTGATGGGGATGTGTTAGAAGTTGTTGAAGAATTTGTTTATTATTATTAGGAATTTGTTAACCTTGGAACGCTTGTGACATGTAACAGTGACGTTTCCCATGAAGTTAAAAGAAAGCCACGGCCACGCTGGCTGCACGCGGTGGAATAGGACCTGAGGACACTAAACGTTCGGGGGAACTGGATGAACAACGCTCAAGTCCAACGATTACGGAGCTCCACTATAGGCCATCCATAGGTGTATCAACGCTGTAGCCAGGTAGGTACGTCTCGAGCTAGAGTCTATGTACCGGTTCCAGTGTACTGTAAACTGGCACTGGACTTTCCAATAGAATAAACGATTTAAGGGAGAGGTTCCTGGTAAACCTGAGCGTGCAAATTTCCTATAATGATTCTGACGTCGTGGCTTGGGCAGCTGTCGTACTCATGTTTCAGGTGCCGGAGTGTGGACTATGAACGATGATTATGCTGCAATTGAAGGACCGGCCTTTGATCCTCAACCCACATATTCCCTCATTGATCGGCCACTACTCGATCACGCGTCTCTGCATATCGCTCAGCTCGTTATACAGAGGTTCGGTAGGTTGGTTTGGGCCCTCTGCTAATCTTTAGTTTCTATTCATTTCAAACTTGCCGCTTGCTTACGGTGTCAATCGAATCTATATCTTCATTACTTTCATCTACTCCCTTTCACTTTGATTAGTACAATTACAACCGAAAAAAGCCAATAAATTAATTTCAATAGGTCACTTTGAGCCGGCACGCACCACACACGGTCGCTTTGGATACATGCTGCTTTGTATAGTAGTTTAACAGAGCCCATTGTCAAACCCCACCACATCCTAAGCAAGTCCCACAACTCGCAGTGTCCTGGAGAGGGGTCGTCAAGCCCTTGGACATAGTCCCTCTGCCTCCTATGAAATGATATGCAGCCACAATGATTTAAAACATTGTTCATCTAAAAGTCAAAGTAAACTTTTTATTTTGAATATGTGGTACTTAAACTTACGGTTTAATTGGGATAAGATGATATGCGTTAGAAAATCGAGATTATCTAATTGACGTTATTTGTCAGCTCATCATACCTTCTTAGGGGCGATTCAAATATGTCGTCCACTAATTTCCCCTTGTCTTTCACGCTTTTTTTACGCCTAACATATGTGCTCCCCATAAAAACTGTGACGTCATCATTGAACGACCCCTTAGAATATGTTCGACGAGGACATAATTTAGTTGACCACTGCTAGTTTCTGCATCCAGAAATTATGCTAAGAACGGCGACTTAGTATGGATGCTCCCACAAAAAGTTCAATTTTGGTATGTAAGCCCTCGCCTCATAACTTCGATACGCGAGCAACGCAAAACATCGTAAAAGTTTCAAAGCTGCACTTCAAACCCGCTCACGTGGCGAAACCATGATTTTATCCGCGTTGATTGTCTCTCCGAAATATGAAGGATGCTTTCACGGTTCGAGACATGTTGCTTTAATAATTTATGGCATTTTCCACTTCGTCGAAAATCCCTTTTCGGAAAGTTCTTGTGGTTATCCGCAGACCATAATGTACATTCAACAATTTCCTCTAGAATATGGCTTATGAATTATTAAAAATACGCACGTAACGAACCCCCACTGGGTGCGCTCGAGATGTATCGTTATTGCATAACAGTCCAAGACGTTACTCGAAGGATACGTTTCTCCGTGGAGCACAAATAGCAACACAAGGTTGAAGTGGTACTTGACTGAATCGTTATTATAAGTGCACACTTTCCGTCTTCTATTTATCGAAAACATTACCAGCTTGTTGATGTAACAGCTTCACGAAAACAACAACCCTTATCACCGCCTAATGTGTTAATAATAATAAAGATATTTTACCTGAGAATTCAGAAGACTCCTTGTTTGCAACTGGACGTCGCTCCCTTCGGGACAGTATTCGGTATGATCGCTCTTTACTGCGTGATTTACGCGAAATTTGACAGCCTCGGGCCAGCGTCTCCTAAACAATATAGACTGTAAATGAATCTTAAATGACCATTGATCAAGTGGTAAAAAAGTGGTAGGATTGTTTTATTGGCAATATGGAAATGCAATGGCGAATGGAGAACAGCATGATGTATGCAGAAAATAAAACAAAGAATTGAGAGTGGATGGGAAACACAAAAATAGATGGTTTGAGGTCAACCTGGCTAGTGAGACGTAGGATAGCAGTAATGCAAACATTCGGAATGCGTTTCCGATTAATAATCCATGACTAAACAAACTTTACAGTTCTTCATATAAGCATTTTCAACCGTACCAAACAAACTACAGTATTATTTATTATCATTTCAATCAAAGGACTTGAGTTTTGGTTCATTATTAGTACTTCTCATGCTATGTTTAAAGGCAACTATTATGCAAAGTGAATGCACCTCGGATGTTAAGCCGTAAGATCATAGTTTTTGACCTCTAGTTTAAGGATCTGCGTCGATTAAAATATTTCATCGGTGAAATTTTGACTTTTTCACTATTTAAGGTAATATTTTTAACCTAAAAACCTTTCCTGATTTTTTTAATTTTTTAAAAGCAATTTATATAAAATCCAACAACTTCTTTTTTTTCCTGATGCTTTAAGAAACATTTTCATATAAAAACATTTTTCATATGATGAAAATACTAGAACTTATATTAAAATTACTGCCAGTCTCAAATGTTCTTACGGTTTATTATGAATAGATCTGGAACCTTCCTTAGCCGTGCGGTAAGATGCACTGCTACACTGCAAGACCATGCTAAAAGTGGCTGGGTTCGATTCCCGGTCTTGTCTAGGAAATATTCTCGCTTTCCCTGGGCATAAAGTATCATCGTAGCCTCATAATATACGAATGCGAAAATGGTAACATGGACTAGATACCTCACAGTTATTAACTATGGAAGTACTAAATGAACGCTAAGCTCCGAGGCGGCATATGTCAGAGTGGTTTATGTAATGCCAATAAAAAGTAGTAATATTAAATTTAATAACATAATATCACTCTTCAACATTTCAAATCAACAAAAAATTAAAACTATGAGCTAGTTCAAAGTGGTATTTATGTTCTGTATTTCAAACTTGATTGAACCTCAATGGACGTCGGCATTATGTGACCACTGTTATATGCTACCGCCGTGGATAACAGTTTACTTGCATACTGTTCGTAGTTATCTGGCATTTTGTAATTTTGCTAAGTAGTAAATTTATGTTTCCGTTGTTTGCTCCGTATACTTTGTAAGGCCTCCCTGTAATGCGCTCAATTCAAGAACATGGAATTTCAAAATAAGAAATGTTTCGCCTGCTATCCAACTGTCACAAAAAGCTCGTATGGCGTCTGAATAGAAGTCCAACAATGTTACACTAAAACAGCAATCAACTACCTGTGGTAGACTCTTCAATACCTTGAAATAACCATTGCATTATTTTCCTTTCAAATCACACGTTTAATACTTGTGACAGATATATGATGCGAAAATCACTGTACAACATAAAATCATATATCTGTCACCCAGAATCACGGTGGTATTACTCAAGCAATGATGATTCTACGCTGATACGTACCCTGCTCTGCGCCCGTTGTATACAACGTTACAGGTACAGTGCAAAGCAAATTTGAATGCAAGCAATGCTAGTAACGCAAACAATGGCGCCATCTGGTTGCGGTCACTACCCATCATTGACGGTAAAACATAATAAGAAAAATGTCTTTTTTCTTGTTGGAATAAGAAAGCGACCAATTAACGTGTTCGTCTGCGATATATTTTTATATTCCATTTAAATTCAAACTACTTATTTTAGAAATTTATATGCCACATCATTTCACTAAATGATTCGTTCAGTAGGCATATATTTAGAAAAATATTGTAACTGTTTGTTCTGGTTATACTTGATAACCGTAAATGATTTTCTTTTGCCATTATCAGCTTTTTTAATATCTAATTTTCAGACAAGTCTGGAATGCTGATCTTTTTTCTTAGTTTCTTGTAAATATTTCTTATAAAAAGGAAACGTCAACATATTTTCTATTTATATTTGAACTAATTATTTCCTAATTATTTCCCAACAATTAAACGAATATTTCATCGCCTTCATGAACACTTCTTAAGTGCTTTATATTTAATTATCGATGAAAAAGACATTAGAAAATTTATTTGTGTAAGTAATGCTTAACAGCACAGATATCTCCATCAATCCTTTTACTAATTTTAACATAAAGTGTCCAGACTTCTCGGATTATGCAGAACTGTCCTGGATTCAGCTTGCTTGATCCGAATTGCCCGGAAAATGTCCCGCATTACCACATGATGAATTTGTAAATTCTGGATAAGCTATGGCATTCGTAAGAAATTGGATTAAAAAAATGGTCTGGAAATCTGGGACACTAGAGGGTCTACTGAACTGGAGAATGGAGGTTTAAATATTTTTGAGAATCTATGCCATTTCGCCATTTCCGTATATGTAGGGGAAGGTGGGTAGACTTGATCTCCGGGGAGATATTGATCACCCCCTGTTTTATCGAGAACTAAAGTAGTTTTGTTCTAGCGTATTTTTTAGTATAGATCCTCTAGACAAATGACCTTTATGTGGTGAGTTATTTTTTGGATTGACAACCTTATTTATTCTGCAGGGCGGTTTGTATGTTTTGACCTTTCTAAAGATTTTTTTATTGGCCACGAAAAATTTGAATAACTTTTCATAACAATGACCAAATGCTTTCGTTTTTTCACAGCACAAAGCCATAAATGTGCTTAATGATTTGTACTGATGAAAATGTCAACATTCCATCAAAGTTTTAGGATATTTGGATTTAAAGTTATTGCCTCAATATGGGGACATTTGATCCCCCATTAGTCACCCATACAAAAATTTGGCGAAAAAATTCAAAAAAATATAAATCTGTTCTCAGGCTTCTATTTTTTGTAGATTTGACAGATTTGATGAAGTTTTGGCAGGAAAAATTATTTATTGCGTAGATATCATAGAAAGGGGATCAAGTCTCCTCAAATTTTAAAATTGCATGTGCTGTCGAATTCAATAACAAAAATCGTTCATGTATACGCACAGCAATTCGAAAATGGCACGTATTTTTAAGGAAAAATATTTAAAAAATCTGAGGGCACCTTTCTAATTTTATCAAAGCAAGTTTTTGGAGAGGGATCAATTTCCCCCAAATATTTTAAAAGTAGTTTTTTGTCAACACTCTAAAAAATTGATTGTGTATCAATAACAACAATAATTTAAGGACTGTCATACATCAGTAAAGTTAAATACTATATTTCTTAGAGAGTCTGTGTGGAAATCGCGTATGTTTATTTATTTTTGGCTGTGATACATCGGAAACCAGAAAAGGGGATCAAGTCTACCCAGTCTCCCCTACTGAAAAATCAACGAAAATTGAAATAATTTGTCAAACTCTGAATAACGCAGGAATCTAAGGAATCTGAAGTATTTGATTACCCGGGAGGGTTTAAAGAATGTGGGAATATTAAGAACTTGTATGATTTACGGAGTAAAACGTGTCTGAAGATATTCTGTAAAGTTAAGGTCATGGCAATGATTTAATCGAAGCTCTAGAATCTAAGAAAATGGGATATCAGAAAATGTGAGAAATCCTTTTGGAGTATCCTTAAATCAGCAAAGATCTACAAAGTCAGGAAAACGCCTTCAAAATCCGAAGAATGAAAAATTCACAGTGATTGTTCAGATTGTACACTTCTTTTTTTTATTAAATCACGATAATAAAGAATATAATAATAAATACTCACATATTTTGTAAGACAACGGACAATGCCTGGTAGACTAGTTAAGAAAATTTTGCATATCTAAGAATTTCCACGATTGGAGCGGCAACCGTTTTTTATATGGATTTTTTTGGGCGTAAATAGGGATTTTGCGATTTTTGTCCATCCCAATAACCATAAAAAAGCTGTACATATTGGTAAAATAACTTTGATAACGACAAATTAACTTTTCAGCAATTTTACAGATAATAGTATTTCTTTACATCAACCGAAAATTCACCAAGTGTGTTTTTAACAACAATAAAAATGTTTAAAATAATCAGCAAAAGGCCGGATTTTAACGAAGTATGTATTTACATTTTATTAATATATTTACAGGTCATGTAAAAATGGAAAATAAATTTTTATTATTTTGTAAGAAAAATCTGTATGTAACGCAGATAATACAATAGTAACACAGCGAATGGTAAAAAATATGTGTGTCATCCTGCTGCTGTACGCGTACAACATGGTACGTGTATCACTGTACAGAAATCATATGTCTGTCGATAGTATAACTAAAAGACTTCGGCAGTAACGCCCAGTAAAATGAAGTTGAGCGTGATGAGTTGCGTTGACCTCTGATGTCCAGACTTCAGATTTGTCTGGATGTTTTTTTGCTACAGTTCCGAAAATTTGGTAGACCCCACCAGCCATTTTAGCGCTGGAGGAGGGGTTTTTGTCTAAAATTGTGTCAAAGTCTCCTCCTTCCAGAAGATGATTATGAACACAATTGAAATATAATCGAGCTTCTTCCTTGACCTGTCCAGCTTTAAATTCTGTTTCTATGGTAACAAGTGGTGCAGGGTTGCTGGTTTTTTTTTAATAGACACGTATGAGATAAGCAGTTACACAAGAATTCGGTATCGAAAAATGAAATATATGTTCGGTGTCAACAGTATTTTCAGTATAACTTCTACTACTTTCATCGTATGAAAATTATTTTTATATGAAAATTTTCCTTGAAGCGTCAGGAAAAAATTGTGGTGCCTGAATTTTATATAACTTGCTTCGAAAAATTAAAAAAAAATCAGAATTGAGTTTTAGGTTAAAAACATCCCCTTAAATGGTAAAAAAGTCAAATTTTCACCGATGAAATATTTCAATCGACACAGATCCTTAAACTAGAGGTCAAAAACTATGACCTAACGGCTTAACATCCGAGGTGCATTCACTTTGCATAATAGTTGCCTTTAAACATAGCGTGGCTTCTATTATCCTATTACAGCGGTTCTCAACCTTTTTCTTGAGTGGTAGGGAAAACTGCGGTAATATGCACCCTGGGGCAAAACGATCTTTTGGTAATTTTAGCGATGCTTCAAACCAATTTTCAAGATTGTTTACTTTTGAATTAGGAGCTCGAGATCTGAACTACGTGCGCTGTAGTAAAAACTCTGGAAAAATTTTCAACGAAAAAGTTTTCAACCAGAAAACATCCTAGACCGGACCGAGAATCGAACTCGTCATCTACGGATTGGAAATCCCATATTATGTTCTCTCATACTGTGATAACAGCCGATTCCAATTCGCATAAACAAATCTAATAAATTTAAACATTCTACTATCTCGTTGATTTTTTTCTGAGTTGCTCCCCAATCAATCAATTTTAACATGGGACAGGGTTATTCGATATATTTTAAAATTTCACCCAAACAAAGTCTCATTGTTGTCATGCTAACGATTTCACCGAAAATCGATTTTTCGTGGTTTATACATTTCCCTTGTCGACATTAAAAAAAAGCGCATTAAAAAACTCGAAGTAAAAACAACTTTATGTAAAAATTGTATGGTCTCATTTTTTTTAATTGTAATGTAAATTCCGCCATTATGCATTTTTATCCGAGGTATCCCATGGAACCAGTGAAAATACCCCCAGGGGTACATGCAATCCAGATTGAGAACCGCTGGTCTATTAGGTCGAGGGTTTGAATGAAGGTGTTGCTGATGAAGGACTTCTCCCTAAGTCGATGGTTGGAGTTGGAACTAAATTAGCGACTTCTAAAATGCGAGACAAAATCAAAACGAGATGAAAGGTAGGGGAAATTACACAGCGTTGAACTGATTCACCTTATTAACAAGATTCACAGCCTGTGGCTATGCTTGTCCGTCTCTGATAAATTTTTAAAGAGGTTCAATTTACGGGAAGTCTGGAAACTTTTTACTCAGGCTCACGTAGCATGAAAATATTGATGTGACGAGTCATTTTACTTCAGTTCTATCACTGAAGGTAACTTCCATTCACATAAAGCCTTAGATGTATTTTATTTCCTAATATTGCAGAACAATAACCTGAAGATTATGGGAATGAGGGTCCTTCTTCCCAAAGATCTCATTAAATTGTATCAAACGACGATTGTACCCTGTGTGGTATATACAAATATATGTATAATGCCGCTCGGTTTTACGCCCGTTGGGCTTATCTTTATAATTTTCTTTATTGCAGCGATGCTGTGCGCGGTAGTGTCTCGTATTGGATTCGAATAGACCTGACAAGTATTAGACCATGGGTGAGCAAATTGAAATATTATTTACATTATTACGCTTTGCTTATTTAGAAAAGTTGAGTGACCGAACGTAATTCAATTATATGATATATTTTTAAAACTCTGTGTTACATTTTTTTCACTTTCGCAACAAAGTTTGTTGAGTTGTGTTATGTGGTCTGGCATCTTGGGAATTGTAAACATAAACAATCATTTTGTCTTCTGCACTAATTTTCTAATTTACTTTTTGGTAAAAGCGCTTATGTGCGGTAAATCAGACAGAAATATTCCGGATCTGGTTAAAAATATTGAATCATATCATCTTTTTGCAACTCGTTACATAATCAGGGCCCTTCTTAGCCGTGCGGTAAGACGCGCGGCTACACAGCAAGACCATGCTGAGGGTGGCTGGGTTCGATTCCCGGTACCGGTCTAGGCAATCTTCGGATTGGAAAATGTCACGACTTCCCTGGGCATTAAAGTATCATCGTGTTAGCCTCATGATATACGAATGCAAAAATTCAGTTTAAAATTAACTGATCCACGGCTCGACTTTTTTCTGATCCCATTTTACAAACATGTCTGTGCTAATATGGTAATATAATTTGATCAGATATCGCTTGCAAAAGCGTTCTTTGTCCGCTGAAGCTAAAGCGACTGAAATACTGACAGTTGTATAGGAATATCCATCTTACGATACTGTAAGCGATATTCACTAATTCAACTTTTTATTTTGTCTTTTATTGCTATTTAATCTACTATAATTAAATCTGATTTCAAAGATACGCTCCTGAAAACGTGTGCGACAGAAAAAAAAAATTATAAATAATTAAAAATAATGTTTACAATCGTTTATGCGTAATCGCAAATTATATGTGTTGTTGCTTGAGTAACCATCGATATGTCAATTTTTTCTTGGTTTGAGTTTTTATGCATATACATAAAATGTTTCCAATCTTTAAAAAGATGCAACATGCCGTAAAATATGTATTAATTAGGACCAGTAAAAGCGAATTTAATATTGTACAACTTATGGGAGCTAACTAATCGATAGCAAATGTCTCGCTGTTTTACAACGTGATGTTTCATCGACATTTATTTAATTTCACCGCAAAACTCGTTGCCAGCAGCGGCCCCATCCAAATACCACTTGGCTCTGCAGCATTTTATCTGGGGCGAGTTGGTTACCAACTGTGACAGCAATTCCCGCATCGGAAACAGAACCCATCAAAATGGTATGTTTCCAAGCAAAAGGAACACTTATGACTGGTGTTGATGATTTCTGTGTCCTGTCTGTTCCCAATGGGAGAAAAAGTTTTTTTTTCGAGAAGTTTGTCTTCTTCTCGGAATTCAACTCCCGTTTATTTTCTCCCACATATGTTACATAATGCAATAAATAAATTCAAGGAAGGAACGAACTTTCGCCTTCTGAATGATGTACTTTAGAAGTTTTTGCAAAACATACTGTTTAATTTGTTGACCATTTGGGTAACTCAACCAAATCTGAAATTCTTATCTACAATTTGTCACAAGTTTCGAAGTTAAATGAATGAACCTTGACGTCCTTTTAATCGTAGCTTAGTACTTCACACAGGATCTTTATTTGTAAGAGTGTGATACTGGAGCAAGTCAATGAATTATGAGTGCCAATGAAAAGACTTCTGCTGGACTCAATCCCCAGAAATATGGGAGGCGATAGGACGCGAAGTTGTGTTTAAGAGTATGGTTAAAGCCTTTTTTGCCTTTCTCGCACAACAAAATTGTCCTAAAAGGCTATCATTTCACTTCAAAAACGAGCTTTTACAGAAGACCCGGAGACCCATAGTATTATAAACCAGAGTGTATGGTCAGCCTTTCAAACTGGGCAAATGTCTGTCTAACCGTGTGTGTAAGTATGTATGTGTATCATTAGCTATAAAACATTAACCAAATGTTCATGAACACCCAACTGGTGTTTCACATTCTTGGCCTCTGGACATAGTGTTGCGCTTGCCACACCTGTTTAAGAACTGGGCCTATTTAAAAATGCTAGATTCTTATGCATGTATTGTATGAGACCTTACAATTTTGCAGGCTTTTTTTACAATATTCGTTTGTTCTTTATTCAATGTTAATTTTACTGTCGTAGATGATGAAAAAACAATCAGCGTAGAACAGGAAACAAAATCTGCGAGCAAGTGCTAGATTGAAACCCAGCGGGATAAAGGTAGACAAAGCAAAAAACTTGGCGTTTAAATGAAGGAATCCAATAGCAATTTGACTTGGAATTATTGGCCAAATCAATGAAAGTCAATCACACAGGGTGATAACTTGAAACATTGATCCTTTGCACCCGATGCGTAGCTTCTAAAAAATTTCCAATACGTGGAATGTTAAAGCCTAAGAAATAAATCAATAAGCTGAAGAAATAATTGAAAGTAGCATAGCTCATTTTATTCCTTTTATTTGAATAGGTGAAGTTTTTTACGAAGAACAATGAAAATGTGAAATATTTAATTTGACTTTGACCGTCACTATGTTCAAGTTATCGCTGTGCTGCTAAATGAATTTCAACATAAAATGTTCCTCTAGCATTGAAGAGAAAGTGATTTCATTTACGATTTTCGAAGTGTCGTTTTACGATTACATTCGAAGAAGAAAAAGTTGGTGCCCACAATCCAAAACGTTTAGCATGGTGAACTAAACTGATTTACGACCAAGCCGTTTCTGGCTAAGAGAAGTCAATGTCGATTGGCTGCAAATCGGATTTTATGCTGACTATTTTGGAATTAAATGATGATCCTGAATCAAATGAACCTTGAGTTCCGCTCTATTTAATTAATGAATAGCGAACAGATTTCATTAGAAAATTTCTTGGCTTGGCTGATACGGAAGAAGTGAAATCCTTGCTATTTGATTTTTATATTCATAGAAATGAATAGAAGGATCAATTTTATTTTATTTTATACATTTTTTCTTTATTAAAGTTTTTTTTAAATTCTGAGTAAGTTCAAGACTACATATTTTTTATACATTTTAATACAATAATCGTTAGTTAATCGCTAAAAGATGATGTAGGTATGTGTAGAAATCATTATGAAAATTAAATATGCGATAATCCTCAGTAAAAAGTACTTATGCACCCCACTACCATCACCATCAATTACTGCAGCTTTATTTCGCCCACAATTAGCTGAAAATCTGATTAACGGGCTTAAAACAGCAGTCCGTGATCTTCAACATAATAAATTCAGCGATTAAATGTCCATTATGACCACCCAACATTTGCTCGATATTGCTATCATTACCGCCGTACAGGACAGAACGTTGCTCCTACCGTCAAGCATAACACTTTCCCTTTCGGTGCTGTAAATTGCTGTAGACTGGTTGACGCAACATGCGATAACCGTTGGGCAATTACGTCACGCTTTTTAGCTTCCAACACAGTATCAAAAAGTTGACCATTTCCACGCCGCGTTGGTTGCTGCCCACCCTCTCGATGGAAAACTTTCTCATTTTCCTTCGCAGAACATTCCTGCCTAAAATGGTTGAATTCTTATCGTAGGGGGGTCTACTTCCAATGAAAGTTCATCGGCACTATGAACGAAAGTGAAAAGTGGGGCAAATAATATCAAGCAGTCACGTTCCCAACAATCCTTCATAACGTCGTCGCCTTCGGTATCGTAAATTCTCAAATGAATTGGACTTATTCATTCTTTCCGTACAGTTGCTACTGGATGGGGAGAGAGTGGTAGAATGCTTCAGCTTACCTTCACAGAAAATAATGAAAAATAATCAGCGTGTTCAACTTTATATGCGAAAATTTACAGTTTATTCTAATAACTTGCTAAGCTGACTAAGCATGCAATATGGACGGTTCACGTCAAATATTGCATACAGTTAGGCTACATCTCATGTGAATGTATGGTGATTATGGCTTTCCGTTTATTTGTAGATTTTTAGTGTAAATTTAAATAAAATTTTCCATTTGTGTTTCTGTACGCATAAGCTTGGTTATTCTCTGTCACCATGGGTCACCATACTCATTAGCAGTGTTGTACATTGTTTCTTGCATTCATTTTAAAAGTTCTAAAAAGATATTCAGGGATTGGAATTCACTAACACGATAATTCACCATCTGGAATGTTCCCAGTTAGTCGGTGAGAAAAGGCTTAGGATTGTCAATCCGGAGACAGCCACTTCGATTCGCGGTTTGGTCTTAGAATGGTTTTCAGTGTGAAACATTCTCGGCCTCTGGACATAGTGTATCCCTTGCGCTTGCCACACAAGATTCAAATTTATGTCATGGCATGGATAGAAAAGCTATCAATTATTAGCTGTGGAGATGCTAAAATAATACACCGTTAAACAGTTCCTGTGGGATTGTGTAGCCCTTAAAACCCAATGATTGAGTAGCATTACAATCCATACTTTGAACCTTACTTTGGAACTAACATTGTATTCATTTGGCGAAGCGCTATCAAGTGCTCAATTTCTGAAGTCAGGTTTATAAAAATTGCGAGAAATATCCATCTTCGCTAGACGACCGTTCCAAAATTCAACATATAGGGGAACTGTTCCGTTTTCCATCTCTTCTTCTTCTTATTGGCATTACATCCTCACACTGGGACAGAGCCGCCTCGCAGCTTAGTGTTCGCTAAGCACTTCCACAGTTATTAACTGCGAGGTTTCTAAGCCAGGTTACAATTTTTGCATTCGTATATCATGAGGCTAGCACGATGTTACTTTTATGCCCAGGGATGTCGAGACAATTTCCAATCCGAAAATTGCCTAGACCGGCACCGGGAATCGAACCCAGCCACCCTCAGCATGATCTTGCTTTGTAGCCGCGCGTCTTACCGCACGGCTAAGGAGGGCCTATGTTTTCCATCTCACTGAACATATATTCATCTCGTCGCTTCTTTTTGCTAACACGCGTGCTCACAGCTGAAAAAAATCACAAAAATAAGAAACAAACCAAATTCTTTTTCATTGCTTTGTTTTTGATGGGATGAAAATAGAAGCTATGGGATGAAGTGCCGAACCGTTCCCCTACATAGTTCGAGCGAAATCGTGCGAGCACTCTTACTTTTATCCACTGTGTGACAGACTAAAATTGAATTGTCGTCTCTTTTCTTCCCACGAAAAATTTACTCATTTTCCGTCAAAAGCAGGATTACTCATAGTTCTGAGTAGTACCGTTTGTGTGTGTTATTCGAGTTCCGAACGGTTACCATCACGATTAATTACAGTGAGGCTCAATGTTTCTTCAAAGGACCGATTCGACAGTGCTTATTTGGAATTCGTCCTGTACAATTTTCCCCTATCGGTCTCAGCAAGAAGGAGTTTTTCGCCTACCAGAATATTCCTGTGTTCCTGAGACGAAAGTAAAACTTTCGCCTCTCAATTCGTGTGGTTAGGAAGTTTCTGTGGGAAAACGGCTTAATTTGTTAATAAACTTTTATGTGAGTTTTGTAAATATCCCTATGTAATATACTGCCCCCACATTCCATGTGCCATATCTGTCTGGATTCCTATATTCCTGGTACAGTTAGGCGTAGTTAATCGTCTAGAAAATGTCAAACGCAGGCAGGAAAAGCCCAATGGCCTGCCTGAGTGAAAGACTGAGCGCAATCGAATGACCACACTCATCCATTTTTACAACAAGATCGGTGCTCTTCCAGAGTATGCTGAGCCATTCATCAATGACAAAAATCATATATTTTAGTGATTAATTATTTTCGAGCATCTTAGTGGAAATGTTACACAGTTATAAGACTTCACAATTTTTCCTTTTACTTCCACTATAATCAACTTTGTTTGTACTTATCAACAGATACATATTTCCTTTTTTCTACTTGAAAACTTCTTCAGTGTTATGTTATCGAGCAAATCACTGAAGAAGTTTTCAAGTGGAAAACGAAATACGTATCTATTGATACAAACAAAGCTGATTATAGTGGAACTAAATAGAAGAATTGTAGATATGTTAGTGAACGAAAAAAGTTAAATAGTCCTAGCCTATTCCATCGATGACCTCATCAGATAACTTTGCTAAAATTTCGTTGAGGCGAAAACGTAAACCCTTACGCAACAGTTAGGCTTCCATTGTAATTTTCACATGCACAAAAGGGTAAAACATTCAAGATTTTCAAGCCATAGATGCACGACTTAATTTAATGGAGAAGTAATATCTCGCTTCGCTTTTAGTGATAACTTTTCTTATGTCATATGTCAAGGAAAGTTTAAATCAATCTTACTCGAATTGAATGTGGGATTGGTTATACTGGGTATGTCTTTACAGACCGAGAATCTTAGACTGTTTTGCCATCTCTTTCAACGCAACACCAAGCAGAGCTTGGTTTCAATTTGAGCAGAAAAGAGGACAGATTCAACATTCATACTTTTCTATTTCACATTGAGTTGATGGATTATATTGGATACATTATTATTAAATTAAGACTTCTGAAGTAAAGATTATTATGAGTGATAACACTGAATGGATAGGATAGGCATGATAGGACTAGGAGAAGATGATTTCATGTCACAGGTCCCGGGCCTCAATCCACTTACTTCTCTCGCTTAGAATCATTAGAACGTGAATGCAAAAAAGATCGATTCCTCTACATCAATCTTTTCATTTTATGAATGCAACTAATTAAGCGCTTATACAGTAAAAAACCCTGATTAATACACCTAGCTGTGATGGTGCCTTTCTCGTGCATTATAAAAATAATATTTTGGCCATTACTCTTGAGCCCATAGTTCGATCTGGCCATTTTTCAATAAGAAACAATGGTAGAGTATCCTGCTACGAAAGCAACTTGTTGCGAGTAAATCGGTTGAGGATAAGTGCCTGAAAAATGAGTGACATTTTTTTACTCAATTTTTCTATAAAAAAACCCAAATTTATCCACCGGTGGTGGTGGATGATGCCTTTCTCGATTCAATAAGTTGAATTCGAGTTAATGTTGTAAATGCAGTGCTTATTGCCTACATTTCGGCGGTAAAAAGATTTGGTGCAATTCTAGTAAGTTGCTTAAAAATTACTGGGTTGCGCCACGGCTAAAATGAATAATGATTCAATGTGCATTTGTGTTTTTGTTGATTACTTCTCTCGCTTAGAATCATTAGAACGTGAATGCAAAAAAGATCGATGCCTCTACATCAATCTTTTCATTTTATGAATGCAACGAATTAAGCGCTTATACAGTAAAAAACCCTGATTAATACACCTAGCTGTGATGGTGCCTTTCTCGTTCATTATAAAAATAGTATTTTGGCCATTACTCTTGAGCCCATTGTTAGATCTAGCCATTTTTCAATAAGAAACAATGGTAGAGTATCCTGCTCCGAAAGCAACTTGTTGCGAGTAAATCGGTTGAGGATAAGTGCCTGAAAAATGAGTGACATTTTTTTACTCAATTTTTCTATAAAAAAAACCCAAATTTATCCACCGGTGGTGATGATGCCTTTCTCGATTCAATAAGTTGAATTCGAATTAATGTTGTAAATGCAGTGCTTATTGCCTACATCTCGGCGGTAAAAAGATTTGGTGCAATTCTAGTACGTTGCTAAAAAATTAGTGGGTTGCGCCACGGCTAAAATGAATAATGATTCAATGTGCATTTGTGTTTTTGTTGATTAAAAAATAAAAATATAATCCAAACTGCTTAATTTATTAAAAAACAAAAACAATAGTGTCCAACTAGGAGATTTCCTCCGTCGAATGAAACCAGTTGCACTCCAATCTGTCAAGCCCTTCTATGTGAAACGCGTTTAACAAAAAAATATTTATGGGCTACACACATACACACTTTTGGAGTGAAATTATAGCCTTCTGGTACAACTTTGTTGTACGAGAAAGGCAAAAATGGTATTTTGGCCATAACTTCCGAGCCCATAGTCCGATCTAGCTAATTTTTAATAGGAAAAACAATGGTAGAATATTATGCGTCGAATGCAACTTGTTGCGAGTAAATCGGTTAAGGATAAGTACCTGAAAAATGAGTGACACTTTTTTTTGGATGGGTGCGCACAGACACACACACATACACACAGACGAATCTATACCATTTCGTCGAATGACATTTAGTCGAATGACATTTGGTCGAAAGGACATTACGTCGAATGGACGTTTAGTCGAAGGGACATTTAGTCGAACATATTTTTTTAATCCACTAGAGACGCAGGACGTTTGGTCGAAAGGACACTACGTCGAATGGACATTTGGTCGAATGGACATTTAGTAAAAACCAGATTTTAGAATGAAGAATCTTCGTACATTTGGTCGAATGACGTTTGCTCAAAAGCGGATTTTCGAATTAAAAATCTTAATACATTTAGACTAATGACGTTCCGTCGAATGCCTATTTAAAAAAAGAACTTTAGTCAATAACAATTAAAAAATAAATTATTTATTGTGGTATTTTTAAAAGTCACATAATTATTGCTCTAATATTGTCCATAGAATGATGGGTTCATAAAAAGAATAAATAATACAAAAACGGTGAATATTCCGAGAATATTCCCGACTGGATATTGAGAACCCTATTGCAGAACCCCTCTAACCGAATCTATTCCACCTGGTGAAAAGAAATTCAGTCGAATGATGTTTCGTCAATAGACATGACGTCGAATAGATTAGGTCATGTGACTATTTGGTCGGAATTAAATTTTCGGCCAATAATTAACGAATTGTGGTCGGAATTTTATTCTGAACTAATTATTGAGTGAAAGAAAGAGTTTCAATGAAAAGAATAAGAAAACCATTTCCATTCGACTAAACGTCCTTTCGACAAAATGTCATTTGACCAAATTTCATTAGACTAAACGTTCCAAAGCCGACTACGATGAAGTATTGGCAAAATAACATTGATATCATTGGTTTTTCACCATGTGCCGAAAAATAGATTAGAGGGTATCTCACCATCAGTACCGTGCCCCCCGGTAATATGACCGCTTTTAATCTGAACACTTTTTAATTTGAGCCCCGTTCATTTTAACATTGTTCAAATTAAAAATGGTTCAAACGTCATTTAGCACGTGGAATCGAGAAAACCAAAAATTGAACATCGTGAAACGGAACGCAGAGCACCCAGAAACCAGTTTTCCTGATGCAAATAGAGTAACCAGAAGTTCAAATAAAAAATGAATTCAGTTAATTTGAATGAGGTACCGTTCAAATTATCGGGGACCCACGGTACCTAATATTTTTCTATTTCTGTAGGTTTTAAATTTTTCTATAATCCACCAGGGTCTCCAGAAGTTTTGTGTTAGCTCAGGTGAAAAATCCTCATTGGCATCCGTATTCGTTTCTTTCGCTGCTGATTGAAACTCCCTCACGTCCACTGAATTCCTCTTATCAGTTTATCAATGTATCTTGTGGATTATTTATTCAAATTTAACCAAAAATCTATTGACGAATTATCCATTTAACTAATTACCTATTACCGACTAAACACTTTCAACATTCGACTGAATATCTATTCGACTAAATGTCCTTTCAATAAATTATTCAAATATTGAATTAAGATGGAATATTATTCTGTCTTACCCTACGCCATCACAAAAGGCTGGTACTTTGAAAGGTTTGTGAAATCTGTAAGGTAGGAAATTATTTTTGGTATGTGGATTGCCAATCCAAAGATGACGAGTTCGATTCTCGGTCCGGTCTAGGATGTTTTAGGGTGGGAAATACTCCCGACCCCCTAGGCATAGTGTATCCATTGTACTTACCACTCAAGATACATACTCATGCAATGGCGGGCATAGAAAAGCTTTCAATTAATAACTGAGGAAACGCTAATAGAATACTAAGTTGAAAAGCGAGCCATTGAAGGAAACGATGAAGAAGAAGATGTGTCTCACTAAGGTGAAAGCAAACGATTGTATTGAGATTCTAGAAAGCTATCATAACCGTTGAGTGGATTAATCTGTTTATATATAGATACTCATAACAAGCCAATCGCAGGCATTGGATATCCTATATATAATCAATATAATCAATTTACGTTTTACCGCTATTGGGTTATTGGTAGGAATTTTTGATTTTAGTATTTTACCAAGATTAAAGCAGGCTTTATTTTGTTCTAAATATTGTTCTATAAGTTTTGGTTAATCAGGTTGCAACACTAATGAAAATTGTGAATTTAATATAAAAACTAATACAGTATGATTCTGATGTGCGAAAGCTGGTAAGTCCATTATAAAAACTCCTTTATTGAACAAAAGAAGGAACTCTTGTACAGCGTGCACTGCTCAGCTTATGTCGACAAAACATGGCTGGCAATAAACCGACTATAAGCAGCAAGGCATTTGATGTTGTTCTTATTTTGTGTGCACCCACATACAGACATATTTGCATTTGCAACATTTTTCCTCGTAAATAGAAGAAGAAAAGGGATATAAATTAGCAAAAATTGGGTTGTCTATTATTGAGTGATGCGCGGTCGTACAAATGCCAACTTTGTTTTGTATATATAGAATAGATAGATAGATATAGAAGAGATGATCCAAATTGAAAAAAATCATGCAAATTGTACGAAAAATCATTTAGACGACAATATTGGGCATTGATCTTTAAAGTATTCCTTTTCATTTTAACATTTTTCATCATAAATAGAAGAAGAAAAGGGATATAAATTAGCAAAAATTGGGTTGTCTATGCTTGAGCGATGCGCGGTCGTACACATGCCAACTTTGTTTTATATATATATAAAATAGAAGAAGAAGACGGGCTATCCTCGAAACGTATATATATATCATATCAAGACAAAATTTTCAAAACGACTTATCTGCTTTTGTAAACAAAGATTCAAACGACGATTTGAAGAATCTGATAGCTCTGCAAGCAAACCAACACCATCAATAGGTAGATGAAGGATTCCGCTACCTGTTGATGGTGTTGGTTTGCGTGGGAGAGCTATCAGATTCGTCAAATCGTCGTTTGAATCTTTTTTACAAAAGCAGATAAGTCGTTTTGCAAATTTTGTCTTGATATAATGATATATGATATTTCAATCAAACACTCTCCTGTTATAGTAGGCAAGTATAACAGAAATAGCATTTTATTCAAGTGACAACGACAAGCAGATAACAAGCTTAAGATAGTTCAGAATAAAAATAACTGTATCCCTTTTCCATTGGAAATTTAACGTGCTTTCATAAAATCGGGTCGATAAAAACGTAAACAAAATATTTCGACCATTTTTCAAAAACCAACCAATTTAATTTTTGTTTTTACTTTTTTGTGCTTCATTTCTTCATTATGACTCATAGTGCAAAAATACATATATTATCTGTTACAAAATATCAAAAAATAAAAAAATATTGAGAAATTTGTTTTTGAGAAAATCTATTTTCAAAGTTTAAACAATTTTTTTCGCAGTGTATATGTTTTCCACATAGCCTCATTGATTACCTAAAACTTTGCCGAGCACATCAAAAAGATCGGTCAAGCCGTTTTCAAGTTAATTTTTTGAATGTGTACAAGGTGTTTTCGCTTAGGCCCATGTCAAAAGTTAGGCTAGAGTCAAAATGGCAAACCAATGATGCAAATTATGTTTTTTGATCACAAAGAGTGTACACTGACTCCACAATCATGGGTCACAAACTAATATTTCCATTTAACCAACATGCAAAATGAAGTGACTAATTATTGTAACATAGTGACCCATATATGTGGGTTCAGTGTATATGCAAAATTTCAGAGAAATAAAAAAATACAAAAAGAAATCGACCTTTGATTTCACAGAGAATTGCTCTACGGTGTAATGACCGGATAAATCCACCTAACAGTCATAGTGCCTTTTTGTTGAACTATAAAAGATATCATAAAATCACATAAACAGATAAAAATAACATTGTTGTTATATAGATACCATAATTTTCATTAATGTGTTGCGGTCATATATGTAGAACACTGCGGTTAAAGCCGGTTTCACCATCGAAAACAGCTTATTGCAAACAAATCAGTTAAGGATAAGTGTTTAAAACATGAGTTTATGTATACACACACGCACAGACAACATCACCTCAATTCCGTCAATTCTAGCATGATTTTTGAAAACGTCGTATGTCCAAATGAGAGACTCTTTTTATTACGCTCTCTTCCACTAATATCGAAGTTAGTTTTGCATTTATTACAATATTTTCCACCTCAGCACGCTAGATGAAGCTTTTTTCTTCAGATCTCTGTCAAAATATTCGATGTAAATGTTAGTATGGATTTGTAATAATCGAAAAGAAAGTAAACAAAGAGAGCCTCTCTTTTGGACTTACGATGTTTTCAAAAATCACGCGAGAACTTCCAATCAATAATAAGGTTTCGTTGTAATCCAATAGCAACTAGGGGAAGTGTACCGGTTTTGGCCAACTTTGTGCCTATTTTGGCCAACCCTGAAAAATACATATTTTTCCAAAATAATCGATCAGTTGAAAGCAGCGTTGAATAGTGAGGGATATATCTCTTGTTGGAACTAATAAAACCCTTCCGAATTGCTTTATTTTTGGAGTTATTCGCGAAATTGGCCAAATTAGGAACATGGCCAAAACCGGTACAGTTCCCCTATGTGTACATAATTTTCAAGTTAATTCACTTTAATATTCTTCTTTTGAGTCGATGAAAGCTCGGCTAGATATTGATATCAATGCGATAAAGAATAATACGTTTGATGCTTTTTCTCAATGTATAATGTATCTCCACTCTTCAGTTAGTTTGCAGATATAAAGAGCTTCTAGAATTTCCCTATTATTTGCCAATTCTGAAGACGTCAAAACAGTACACAACAAGTTTTATGTTTCGATATAACTATTATTTCACCTGTAAAGAAATTCATTGCTACCGCCAAACATTACACTTTCCCTTTCGACTATGTAAACTGCCGTAATCTGTACGCAACATGCGATACCCGTTGTGGAAATCACGTCACGCTTCTTGGCGTTCAGCACAATATCAAAAGTTGACCATTTCCACCCTCCTGTTTGAAAACTTTCTTGCCCTCCTACTTATTATATCTCTGGCTCCAATGGTTGAATTCTTGCCGTGGGGGGATTACTTCCAGTGAAAGCTCATCGGAGTTTATGAACAAAAGTGAAAATAGGGGCAAATAAAATCCAACACTCACGTTCCAAACCGACCTTTCATAACGTCGTCGCCTTCGGTATCGTAAATTTCTTAGTGAGCAAGGCCAATTCTTTCTTTCCCTCGCAGGGGTTGAAGAAAGTTAAGGAATGTACCGGTTTAGTTTTATTGCAAGCGTTAGGCTCTATTAATCTTCATCCTTATATTACATAGTATTAGTCTCAGTCTCGAACAAGCTGCACAATCAATATAAAAAAATCAAATTTATCATACACCTTGAAGAAAAATTAAGCTGCAACCTCATATTATGACATTGGCATATTTTTTCTTGGCTAGAATTTTAATAACATGTACCCCGGATTCGAAGAAAGCATTGTTGTACACAGCACTGGTGAAACTGCCATGTGGGTGCTGATTGTCCTCGAACTTCTTCCAAGGTACGATCCAAAGGCATCCCTATCTGCACTGTTTTCTTCAATCTACTCTAGCAAGTGTACAATCTTTTCAACCAGAAGAATAGTCCTTTATAATCCTTATATTCATGCTCTAGGGATCGTATCAGCAACGGAATCTTACTCAACCATGAAATACAGGTTGAGCCAAATGAGACAAAAAAGTAAGTTCATAACAGTACCATCCCAATTTCGCTGTGCATTCGCTTCACTTTACTTCGCAAACCGAGTCGGAGCGCCACCATTACTGAAAGGGCGCCCCCGTGTGGATAGATAGACTGTATCGCTCAGGATAAGTGCCGTAGCGCAATCGTGTTTATAATTAATGAGCAGCGACGGAATAATTAAAGCGAATCTACTAAGTCTGTTTTTTGCTTCGGTGGAATGTTTCATTTAATAATCAAGTTTCTACTAGAGAACTTCTATTTTGAGTTGTCTCTCATGTATCGTAAACTAATTAGGTTAAAAAAAATAGTTCCTTCCAATCCACAGAATTGATTTGAAATTGTAGTGGTTATTAGGTTTTTGCATTAAACTTTTCAAGCAGTGCTTCAGGTAAAATCGTAGCTTGCCCAAATTTAAGCCAAATGAACAAAGAGAGGGAAAACAATAATTGTGTTTATATTTCAAGCAACAATCAAAAAGTAATAGAAAACACATTGTTTAACAACAAATCAGCGATGGAATTATTAAGAATTCACAAGCGGGTAAAGGTGCTTCCACTGCCGTGAGTGGAACAAAAATAAATAGGAAAACGAAGAAATTCACTAAAACTATTGATTTATAAGTAGTTTTAGTAAATTTCTTCGTTTTCCTATTTATTTTTGTATAAAAAAATATATATATAACACATTTGTGAAAAAGTCGACTGAAAATCCAAAATGCATCTTAGAATTTTTAAGATCTTTATATTTCTTCACGAGCTTTCAGCGGCTACGAATTTACAAAATATCTAAACTTTTATAAAATCTAATTAATTTTCTGACAAAAATATTGATCTGGCATAAAATGAAGTTAAAATACGCATCAGGTATAAAATGAAGTTGAATACTTCAGATTTAGTACTTACAACCACGGAGACGAGCCAGCCTAGGGCTGAAAGTCTCTTTAATAAAGACAAAAAAAACTTACAAGCATTTTCATACACCTATTTCTATTTCAGCATTTATTCATACATTGATAAACTATGTTCTATTATGACATAATCATGAGTATGACAATACTTGGACTGTCCATCCAGGTTACTTCATGCATAGCATTTGTCCCATTTGTCCTATCCAGTCCCGGCGTCACTGCTTGCAGCAAGTATGGCACGAAGTTTTTAGGATGGGGCTTCATCGAAGAACTAGAAGCTTATCTTGACATAATGAGAAATTATCGTGACCTGGTCTGCCACCCGTAGTTTATATAACAACCGACTATGAGTATGACTATGAGTATACGGCAGACCAATCATTAAGAAAAGTTAAGGATATCATCCTCCAATTATATTTCTCAAGAATAGCTAAATGATTGACAAAATGGCAATGAACTGATTAAATTAGAGAAGAAACATACTGATTAAAGTAACAACAAATGATTCGAATAATCTTCTAAGCAGCTACTAAAGAGTTGAAAGCCTGGATCAATAAATCCCAAGTAACAATTTCAAGGCCACATTGTTTAATGCTGCAAGATTACCTTTATTTGAAGACTTATGGCTATCTTCGAAACCGTAATAAAACGCTCAATAAATCCACAAATATGTAAAATGCCTCATGAGCTTATTAGTGGTCTATTGATTATCCTGAGAACTCCAGTAAAACCAAGTTTAGAAACTATCATAAAGACGGATGTTTGGTCATAGACTTGTCTAGACGCATAACCTAAAAAAACTTATTAGTTTTCAATAGGTTTATAATGGCATTGTACAAGAACATAATGTTTATTTTGGATGTCATGAAATATGGTCATTCAAATTACCAATAACAAATGAATCATTTGTTTTAAAAATTGCATATATCAATTTTACATTCAGTTGGCACTGAATCTTTCGATTTCTTCGATACCGATCAATAGTTTTTGGCAAAATTCAACAGCCTGGGGCACTTCCAGTGCGAAAACTGTAAGCAGTTCTCCATTATCCCATTTCAAAGTGTAGCTTCTCAAACAAACGATACAAATATCATACATTCCTGAACAAAAAAAAATGTTTTCGTTTTTATTGCCAGGACACGTATTATTGGACGAGGATTCAGGATTTTGGCCAAATATGTTACATATGCATTTTCTCAAACAAACAAATGTTTTTTGGTTCAATCAAAGGTAATTGCCTATTTCCGGGGATTAAACCACCCGACTTGGACGTTAATTTACAATGTTATGAAAACTTATATGTGAATATGTACGTTATGTGGAAGATATTGATTTGAAAAATGTATTGGAGGTAACCACTTTCCCTTCGATGGGACTCGAACCCATGACCCTACAGTACGCTAGACTGGTGCTTTAACCAACTAAGCTACGAAGGACCTCCGTCGGCCTTCGCAGCCTAGCGGCTACTGAACGAGCTCGAGATTCCCAAATTGGACGCATAGTCAAATCACTCGCAATCCATTTATCAAGCCAATACTTCCACATGTGTATTGTACACGTCCACATTAGAGGAGCGTGAGTATTTAGAATGTCTGGCGGCTATACACATTCTTCATCAGCAACGGTACTGATCAAGTGAGGTTGTGTAAGCTATTTGCCAGTCGGTCGTCAAGCTCAGACCCGACCGCATTGCGTAGGCAAGAGCACGCAACTCAAGTTCAGTTCAATCAAAGGTAATTGCCTATTTCCGGGGATTAAACCACCCGACTTGGACGTTAATTTACAATGTTATGAAAACTCATATGTGAATATGTACGTTATGTGGAAGATATTGATTTGAAAAATGTATTGGAGGTAACCACTTTCCCTTCGATGGGACTCGAACCCATGACCCTACAGTACGCTAGACTGGTGCTTTAACCAACTAAGCTACGAAGGACCTCCGTCGGCCTTCGTACAATACACATGTGGAAGTATTGGCTTGATAAATGGATTGCGAGTGATTTGACTATGCGTCCAATTTGGGAATCTCGAGCTCGTTCAGTAGCCGCTAGGTTGCGAAGGCCGACGGAGGTCCTTCGTAGCTTAGTTGGTTAAAGCACCAGTCTAGCGTACTGTAGGGTCATGGGTTCGAGTCCCATCGAAGGGAAAGTGGTTACCTCCAATACATTTTTCAAATCAATATCTTCCACATAACGTACATATTCACATATGAGTTTTCATAACAAATGTTTTTTATCAAAATGTTTCTGTTACTTGATCCCCAAATAATCTCAACAAAGAAAACATGAAACACAATATTTTTAATTGATAATTCGCATATTCAATTTATGAGTTCAGTGCGAGTTGGCTCTTGTTTCGGACGGCAGAACAATCGCGCGATTTGCCGAAATTTTGTGTTTTGCATTGCGCGGCCGGTAATAAAGTTAATTTGTTCAGTGCGTGTTGGCTCTTGTTTCGGACGGCAGAACAATCGCACGATTCGCCAAAATTTTGTGTTTTGCATTGCGCGGCCGGTAATAAAGTTAATCAGTTCAGTGCGTGTTGGCTCTTGTTTCGGACAGCAGAACGATCACGAGATCTGCCGAGATATTGTGTTTTGCATTGCGCGGCCGTCGGTCAGTGCCTGTTTTGTCGTGTTTCTGCTCAGTAAGCAGATAGTTCGCGCGGCCGAGTGAGTCAACAATTGGTGCGTGATCGGACGTGGTTCAGGTAGGATTTAGAACATTCGTAAAATCCACGGTATACAGAAAACAAGGTAGGCTCGTTAGAAAAATGACACTTCGAATGTGACGCATATTTTATCGCCACATGTTGGAGTACAAAAGTAAGCATGCTGTGACCGTATAGCATCGTCTCGGTCCATCTTCTGCGAAGATAGCAGTGACGTCACATGTTTACATTCAAACTGAATGTTTACATACGTGATGAGCCTGCCTTGTTTTTTGTATGCCGTGCGTAAAATCCAAGTTTTTGGTTATGATTTTAATGTGCGGTGAATAAGTGTGCGGTTGAACGTGTTTTGTATATAATGCGAAACATTTGTAAAATCCAGGTTACTTTGTCCTCCTTTGGACGGTTCGTAAGTAAATTGATGAATATATTTTATTATTTTTTCAGCATATACTGTTATTGACAAACGCTCTATATTGTCGAATAGAGCTCCCTATTATGCACCTTACCCACTAACACAAATTTTCCTTCCCGAGACATCTATGAAGGTTGAATGGGTTCCCTGCATCTTCACTAGTAGATGTTGAACTAACATTCCTTCCCTTCCTTCCGTGATTGTAAGGACGTGGCCAGGTATACAACTGCTACTGTATAGGAAAAGGTACTAATCCCAAGTACCAATTTGCGACAATATACAGTAGATTGCTCAATTGAGCATTGTATAGCCACCCACGATTTGTACAATCACATATGCTATGCTATGCTATGCTATAATTCGCATATTTAATATATTATTGATTATTAACAATAAAATTCATTGGTCAAATTCCAATAGTAAAAATAGAATACATTAATGGAACGTGTCATTTATTTCCGGGAAATTAAAATGGTATACACATGAATACGAAACGAATGGTTTGAAATGTTCTACTGCTGATGCTGGAAGCATAAGTTCTATTCAAATGACCGTGGACTCCTAGTAGTTTGACCGCTTTTAATTTGAAACCCGTTGAATTGAACATTGTTCAAATTGTCATTCAAACGTCATTCAGCACGTGGGTTGGCAAAAATTTAAATTAAACATCGTGAAATGGAACACATAATCAAAACAAGCAGCAAAAAGTAAATTAAACCCGTTTATTTGAATGAAGTACCGTTCAAATTTCATTTGTTTCTATTCCCTCTCTTCTCACAGCACTAGTCATAAAAGAAGATTTTGAATGGAGTTATTACTTTCAATTGTATTATTCAATGAACTAATAATGAAATAATATAGATCCATATGGATCATATATGAGAAAGTATAGTTTGTGGAAATATGAGTTAAAAATATCAATACATGTTAAATTCTACAGGCCTTTACTGGAATTAGAAAACGTTTCAATTATATGAAATTATTCATAACTGTAAAAATGCTAACTGAACATTAAGTTGAAAAGCAGGCCATGCTCCAGTTGGAATGTAGAACCATCGCATGAAGAAGATCTAATCGTAAGGAACCGCAACTTTCAGCAAAACACTTATTATTTTTGAAAACTCTGCAAATTATATTTTGGCCGTCAAACTGCCCACAGTGTAGCATCCAAACTGGTATTGATAGAATTGATTTTATGTCAGTTTTACGCTGCATTTCACGATGAGTTTCAAATCTTAAAGCATAAGAAATGTTTTGTTGTGAATAGCCTTAAATTTGGGGCCCTCCTTAGCCGTGCGGTAAGATGCGCGGCAACAAAGCAAGACCATGCTGAGGGTGATTGGGTTCGATTCCCGGTGTCTAGACAATTTTCGGATTGGAAATTGTCTCGACTACCCTGGGCATAAAAGTATCATCGTGTTAGCCTCATGTTATACGAATGCGGAAATAGTAACATGGCTTAGAAACCTCGCAGTTAATAACTGTGGAAGTGCTTAATGAACACTAAGCTGCGAGGCGGCTCTGTCCCAGTGAGGGTTGTAATGCCAACGAAGAAGAAGAAGAAGAAGAAACCATAAATTAGAATATTACGACGGCGAGCTATAATAAACTGATTTTCTTACCTGGTTTCACCAGAAATGCAAACGCGCATAAAAATTGTAAGCACGTGAACGCATTCTGAGGCATCTAATTTCCGATGATTGGATAAGATTTGTCATCCATGTCCATTTAAGTTTTGTTTATTTTCATTCTTCCATTTCTACAATTTACCTTTTTCTCCAAAACAATAACAAAAAGCTCCACGGGAAAGAAATTCCGTTTCTTTGACAACGGTTTTATGGCAGCTTTATGAAGACGTTCTCAAAAGTGAACCACTTGGTCATAACATAATCTTATAGTGGTCATCAAGAGGATGTCATGTAGAGCTTAGTTTGATTGCTAGTCTTGAAAATTGCTCTCCAAAATCGCTAATAGAGTATAATGAAACTCGAAATGTTACTTGGGATAAGTATTATACTGGAGTCGCTTTTAAGATCTTTTTTACGTGGGTTGCTTTTTACGCAATTTATCATCGTGGATTTTGGGATTTGATTTTTTTACGCGGATTTTCGAATTTACATGTTTATGTGTTACGTGTTTTCTCGTAAAGTTGTTTACATTATTGCAAATACCCTCTAGAGGAATAATAATTTACACTAATAGGAATATTTATAACACTATGCTTTATAAAAACATTTTGTTTTGCGATGATTCGTTCAAATATTTCTCCTATTTTATTTCCAATGTCGCAAAACGGAGTTATTCCATTTTTCAACTTTTAAGAATTGTTTTGGTACCCTAATATACGTTTGGCACTAACATAATTGTACGTTACCCAAACAACAAGAAAGATGTTTTTCTTTCTGCATTTTTCTATTCTTCATTATTTTGTTTTTTTTTTTATTTATAAATAAAGTTCATCACTTTTTCTTTCTGTAATCATGGATTGCAATCCGCAAAAAGACGGACATAAAAGTGTTGGCTTGAGGAATGGATCGCTAGTGATTTGACTATGCGTCCAATTTGGGAATCTCGAGCTCGTTCAGTAGCCGCTAAGTTGCGAAGGCCGACGGAGGTCCTTCGTATCTTAGTTGGTTAAAGCACCAGTCTAGCGTACTGTAGGTTCATGGGTTCGAGTCCCATCGAAAGGAAAGTGGTTACCTCTAATACATTTTCCAAATCAATATCTTCCACATAACGTACATATTCACATATGAGTTTTCATAACATTGTAAAATAACTGTCTTCTTGTGATCTATATATGTTAAAAGTCTCATGATTTTGTTATTGGTTAAAGGTGAAACCATGATAAATGTATGTAATTAGTAGTTGTAAGAATCTTTCAACGGCTTCTATCAGAGAACACACACACGAAATAAGCTCATAGTAGAAGTAAACGTAATGAACGTAATAAAAATAGAGTCGAAAGATATCGCAAGCGAGCAACAAGTATGAAATTTTTATTTATATATTCGATTAAGTTGAAAACCGGAATACGGGACTAGCGAAGTTGGGTTTTTCTTGCAATCCGTACGTTAAACCTAACTTCGCTAGTGGCGCGCTAGTCTAATTAGGACCTAATTAGACTAGCGCACTACTAGCGAAGTTAGGTTTAACTTAAGGATTGCGAGAAAAATCCAACTTCGCTAGTCCCCCATTTCGGTTTTCAACTTGACTAGCGATATAAAAGTTGAAATAGTGCAGAGTGCCATCAGAGAGCAATATTAATTATTATGTTGCCTAATGTCCACCCAGGAACGGTTTGGCGATGTAATAAGTATTTATTCAATGCGCTTCGTCAATTTGCTATTATTATACACTATTATTGACACTTGATTAAATGACATATGTGTTGAATTACTTTGGAAGCAATTTCAATGAAAAGCCCTTTCATTTACTTTAATGATGTATTGATATTTTAGAAACTTATCAAGGTCTCACCATATATTACACTCACTTCTCACCTCTTGGTTCTGCTTTTCTCAATATTCACTTCATACTTCTCACTTCCACCTATTACATCTCTTTCCCCACTACTCACTTTCAACATCTTATTTGTCAGCGTGATTTGAGATGCTTCGAACACTTTTCAATATTCAATTCCCACTTCTCTCTTCACACATAGGGTAGAATACGGCATTGGCAGGGTGCGACCGTTGTTGGCACCCTCAACAATATTTGCGTTTTCCAGCAAACATACACTATTTATGAACATAATTTTGATTCAATCACACAATTTCAAGTCTAAGCTTTCATTTGAATAAATTGTTTGTGTAATAGTAGCAAGATTTGATGAGTTAATCACCGAAACAAATTTGCACCTACGAAATCCTTGCCGTTTTTGCATTGCCAAAGAAAGCAGCGCACGAAAAGCAAACTGCTACTTACTTTGCTGGATCGCCTGTTCCGCCTCTTAAGCGCGTATGACACGACAAACTAAGTACGTATACTACTTTTTACACTTTATCACCACTTGATTATCACCACAAAGAGCAAATTTATGCAATATTTGCTCTATGTTTCACTAAATAAAATCGGGACTGTTTGTTTTCTTTGACAGCAGCAAACTTCGGAGTAGAGCGAGAGAATGTGTTTGTGAGCATATCAAACACACGCTAAAAATACCACGCACAATTCTATATCATTTGATTTTAGCAAAACTGCGAACAAAATATCCGGCGTTGCATTTATTTTGAATAAGTGTTAAAATACGAATGCTTCTATTCAGATTTTTACGCAGACCATGAATTATATCAATAGGATAGCAACACCGTATATATTTAAACCCTTATGTGGCTGACAGGACCGTTTTCCTTTTGCATCTTCAATACTTTCCAAGCTCATAAAAAAATCATAACCATTCCTGTTCCTACATAGCGCATTTCAACCATAAATAAATGCCTACTTTTAGGGTATTATCTATTATTCAACTGTAGTGTAAGAATGGGGTGGCTCCAGCGGCTAGATAGGATAGTGCTGCCCATTATTCAACATAATATTATGAAGACTCGCGAATATATTGTTAATATACTATACTACCAGAATCGACGTGCTTCGTTTCACCTAAAATTGATTAATTATATTTTTTTTACATTATTTAAAAGACGGTTAACCCTTTATAAGGCAGACGAATCTAAACAATAAATTAACAAAAACAACAATAGGACACAATGTTGACATGGTATTAAACTCAAATGTATGTTTGTTATACATTAAACAGTTCAGAAACATTGAAAAATTGGTGGCAATATAGTTGCCACTGCCCGCGAAGCGGGACAACATTGGTGGCAATATAGTTGCCATTGCCCGGCAAGCGGGAAAACAGGCAACAACAAAAATATAAAAAGATTTTTAAAAATTTGGGTTTACGTAGAACCAGTCAAATCAAGGTACGTTACATTTTTTAGTGAAGAGTCCTATTCAGAAAACGCATTATAAGTGAAAAAAAAAATTTCGCGTTTTTTTCTCCCAAGGGGAGACCCTTGGGAAAAAAACACAATTTCGTAAAAAATCCAAAAACCAAATATACAGAAAGGCAAAGCTTTTTTCACGCTAATCACGTAGTAATCTAACACAGGAGATTCAAAATAATTGATACCAACGGAAAAATATATCTTTGTCGTTTTTTTAACGAATTATAACTGAAAATCCTTCTTCCACTGAAACTTACGATCTGTTCGTAAAAAACTGTTCTCAAATTGACATTTCAATTTTTTTATGGCTCAAATTCATCTGGGGTGTTACTAGGAAGCAAATAAAGTCACTACATGTGATATAATAAGTAGAGCTCTTGTTAATAAATAGAAAAACATATTATTTGTTAGTGGCAATATAGCTGCCACTGCCTTAAAGGGTTAAGTATTCGAAATTAGTAAATTTTCGATTAAAGCAGAAATTTGTACTTTATTTATATGGGAGTCCCCCTTCCAGCAGAGGAAGGGTCTAATACCATCATAAGAATCTTCATCGTTCCCAAAAACCTCTACATACAAATGTTCAAGCCGTTTCCTAGTCTATAAGGGCAGACAGACAAAAATTTATTCTTATGTATATAGATTTGGTTTTACGTAGTTTACGTCGAGCGGTCGTGTCATGTACACAACCACTATGTTTTTTTTTATGAAAAAAACATATCATGTAAAAACCGCAAAGAGCAAGTTGTATATTTGAAACTGGTTGATAGACTTTTACTTACGCGTGTAGACTCTAAGGCATTACAAAAGACAAAAGATGTAAATCTTGGCAGCGGACAAAAAGCATATAAATTTCCTTCTCCAAAATGGCCAACTTCATTCAAATAGTTTTAAAAAGGTAAAAGTTATGAAAATGTCAATATCTGGGTACACGGGTACCCTATCTGCCATTCACGTCTGTTTTTTGTTGGCCGCATAAGGGTTAAAATTGTTTTACAATGTGTTTAAATGCTTTTGCCTATCTATCTACATGACATAAAATTGATGCCAAGGCTATTAATGTTTTGTTTTAATCCAGTTTTGATAAACAATAAAGTTTGTTCCAAAATTGAGTGACGCGAGATGAGCGTGCGGCCGATTAATATGAATGAATTTTACTACTGGAGGATATAAACAACTAGCATTTGGCACCAATACATTACCAGTTTTCTACTTCCATGTCTAGTTGCTAAAGGGAGCAAATTCATTGCTGATAATAGAAATTGCTATGCCAATAGAAGAAATGTTGACCTGTTACTTTATATTTAATTTACTGAGTTTGTGGTAAAAGCTGTTATATTTAGTGATCACCAATCATCAAAGAAAGAGCATACAAATGTATACCAGTACAGTTTAACCTGTGTTTTAGTGTAATTATTCATTATTTTTATCATTCAATTTGGCGAATGTCTTAGACTGCCAAGAATAGGTATTTTCCCCTACTTAATAAAGACGCAAATTTGAACTACATGCTATGCGGTATTCAGTCAAATGACTCCAAACGGGTGCGTATGTGCGCAAAACACGTCGCTTAGTTTTCAAGCACTTATCCTTAACCGATATGATCCCAACATCTTGTGCGGCATTCTATGCAGAATCCTGCCTCATTGTATTCTAATTAAAATTGGCCATACTGGACTATGGACTCAACGGTTTTGGCCAAATTACATTTTTATTGGCTAAACAAAGAGCAATCTTTATGGATCTTTAGACCGTTATGGTTTATTTTTTACGGATATCAACCTCTAAACTTTTTAGGTTAGATTCATTTTAATTGAAAACTATTCCACATTCTTCTGCTTTCCTTGGGGCGCAAAACAATTATTTCACCAAGGGCCTGCTACTACACATTATTTCTCCATTTTACTGCTCGGTATTGTCGAAAACTACGTTCAAATCCTCATATACAATTCAATCAATAGTTACTGAATATATTCTACGTATTTTATAATGTGTTCAGTGCACCAGTCAACATAACATAAGAAGTAGAGTTTTGCATTAATAGGCTTTCAACCATTTCCACAATAATAATTAAATGCTTTTCATTCAATGTAAATAGAAGCTTTTCATGGAGATGTGCAAATAAAATCCAGTATTACGTTGTATGCTTTATTTTTCAGAACGTTCAATAGCTTTGGGCATTTTCATGGATGCCCCAGTAGGTACCTAGCACCACAATCATGCAGCTATGCGATCAATTTTGCACTATTTATGGAATACATATAAAGACATACATAGATTGATGCATCATTTCCCCGAACAGCACATCTGTTGATACTCCACCGATGATAGGTATCGGGAAAAGGACTATTTCAGAAGTAAGCTATTGCGCTTCGCAAAAATAATTCCAAACATCAATTCCAGTCAGTTCTAACTAGCTGAATTGTAATCCACAAGTTAACACAAAAAGTTATGAGCAATGAGTAAAAAATTTCATTGGGTTCATAATTTATGCCGATAATGCGACCCTTGTTGGAAGTGTCCGTTTTACCCTATCCTCCACGTTATTCATTTATTAGCTAGCGTTGCTATCTGACATTGAACATCATCAGGCACCCTTTAAATTTCATGAATAAATTAGCGGCATCCTTTGACTCCTTTTTCAAAGGCCTCTCAACAGCTAATGTGTCTGTTCAACTTCGCTGTCTATTCAGATACGAAAGCGACGGCTTTCAATGGGTTCCATAACACGTTGTAATGAGTCGTAAAACAAAGAGCCCAGGATCAATTGACAATAAAAAGCACAAGTAATCAACCCCATAGAGTGACGTTCATGAGTCCCAGTGGCAGACAAAGTTGCTGAAATTTTCTCTTTAATAAATATTTTCCTATTCAGATTTCTGTTTTGGCTACCATTCATATTGGGGCATTCAGTGCTTGTTTTCTTTGGAAAGGAATTCATAATAGTCATAACAAACTAACATATCACAGCTCCTCAGAAGATAGCTGAACCGACGAAATCTTGTTTAACTTTTCAAAAGGACCTAAGTAACATTTTTTTCATGAATTAATTTGAATAGCGCAATCAACAGAACAACATGAAAGCTTTTTATTGCAGTACTCAAATTAATTCACGATAAAAATGTTACTTAGGTCCTTTTGAAAAGTTAAGCGAGAAATATTCAGTCAGTTATCATATCAAACCACAGCAGAATATACTTAGTAAATAGTAAATTCTATATTGTTTGTCTTCTTTATTAAATGAAAAATATTATGATTGTTTGATCGTCGAGAACGCAAGTTCGTGTAAACGCCAATACTCTGTATAGCCCAAAAATATAATTTCATTCATGACATTTTCGTATTTAGAATCCAAAGAAAGAATTGATGGTACATCGTGAAGAAGAAGATTACAGTAAAGTATAATCAGTGAATCACAATATGTAGGATATGCTGACTAACGCGTGATTTATGAAGTGCTTCCAACAAAGTTTCTTCTTGGTATTTCGGTTTCAACAGCTGCTGTATTGTACCAGCACTGTATCAAATGAACAAGCAATCGACAAACTTTCTAAAAGTTTAGTCGAAGCAAGGTTGTACGTTTGGTCCGATGTTTGATGGAAGCACAGTGATTGCATAGTTAGTGAAGCATAGTAAGATTGACACTGAATACAGGAGTGCGAATAAAAGTAGCATTTCGAGCTATCAAAAAACAACATATTTCATTAGTATATGACGCTATGCTATATTTGAGCTCAATCAGTCATTGCTAGGGGTACCTCCAATCGATCACAGGTTATGAAATTTCTAGACTTTTTTTAAATATTTTATGAAAATAAAGTATTCGACATGAGAAAAGTAGTTTAAGGTGCAACGACCCCACCAAAACGTTACAATTAAGGACAATTCTACAGGAAATCAAAATTAAAAGCATTCGTATTTTCATGGGCACCCCATTCAAAACGGAAGCCATGCACAACTTTCGTCGCAGCATACGTGGGGAAATATAAATAACAGATGTGCTTGGCTTCTGTTTTGAATGGGGTGCCCTTGAAAACGCGTGAAAATTTAGTTTTGGATTACAAGAGGCTTGTCCTTTAGTTTTAAAGGAAAAATTGACCCAGTTATTGGCATAGCATAGCATATAAAATTGTACAAATCGTGGGTGACTGTACAATGCTTAATTGAGCAATCTACTGTATATTGTCGCAAATTGGTACTCGCAATTTGTAGCTTTTCCTATACAGTATCAGTTGTATAGCTGGCCACGTCCTTACAATCGCGGAAATCAGGGAAGGAATGTTAGTTCAACATCTACTAGTGAAGATGAAGGGGACCCATACAACTTTCATAGATGTATCGGGAACGAAAATTTGTGTTAGTGGGTATAGTGAATAATAAGGAGTTCTATTCGACAATATAGAGCGTTTGGATCAATATCTTAGTATATGCTGGAAAAATATTATTGTACCGCTCATAAGAAAATCTACTCCTCCGCTTGTTTTGTTTTATCTTCTTCTTCTTCTTATTGGCTTTACATACCCCCTCCCCACTGGGACATTGCCGCCTCGCCGCTTAGTGTTCATTCAGCACTTCCACAGTTATTAAACGCGAGGTTTCTAAGCCAAGTTACCATTTTTGCTTTCATATATCACGAGGATACTTTCATCCCCAGGGAAGTTGAGACAATTTCCGAACCGAAATAAGTGCCGCTTATTTTTAATCGCAACAAAAAATGAGCGCCAAATAGTCACTTAACAAAAACATTCCTCCAAAAAACAGCTGATTTGACATTTTAAAAAATTCGACCGTCATGTGGTGGAATGTGGCCATGAATGGTTTGATAGCACGTGCTATTTGTACTGCGTATAAATTTTCCACATCTATGAAAATCTCGAAATGTATATGGGAATACTCGTTGGGCCACATATTTCGGAATCCGTAAGATCTAGAAAGCTTCCGTCTTCTACAATTTTGTTCAGGAGGCCAAAAGCATACTGCCGCAGATCATATTTTCTTAGAACTCGACCGCTTGGCGGCGCTAGTGTATATGGGAATACTCGTTGGGCCAAATATTTCGGAATCCGTATGAATTACAAAGTGGTCGTCTTCTACATAATTGTTCAGAAGGTCAAAACCATACTGTAATATTATTTCGAGACTCATCCGCTTGGTGGCACTGATTTAGATGTGTTATGCATAGTTGATACATTGTCTTGGAAACTGGAAGACTTGGAAAAGTGTATATCTTCTACAAACTTTTATGGGAGCTCGAAGCCATTATGGTGACGATCGGATAAGTTCGGAATTTATCCGCTTGGCGACGCTAATTCAAATGATTTATACATAGTGGATATTTTATCTTGGAAATTGAAAGACTTGGAAAGTATCTATTTTCTACAAACTTTTATGCAAGCTCAAAGTCATAATGTTAAATACTTTATAAGTTTGGAATTTATCTGCTTGAAGGAATATTAGTTAGCACAAACGAAAACCATAAACCACTAGGTATATATTTCAGTCACATTCACGTCACATAGGTGAATATTTTTTCATCGTTTTTTTTTCATTTGATGATACATTCAATAGTACTATTTCTATAGAAAAAAAAATCAACTAAGATTTACCTTCCTACAATGCCCTAAAAAAATCACACAGGTGTTCGGGCCATATCGACCCGTATTTGAATTGACAATATCTTAGGCATTTTTCAATCAAATTTACATGTTTATACACCCAAAATAATCGTTTCGATGGTAAACCCAAACTTTTGGCCGAGATTTTATATGTTTTTCGACGACTTATTCTAATTGAATGTTTGAATGTTAAAATGGCCTATTTTCCATAAGTACCATTGAAATGGGTACTTTAATGACCTTCATGCAACCCAAATAGTAACTTAAAAAAGTATTGCAGTAGTTTGAAAAAGATGATTTTTTCAGCATGAGTTATACGACAAGCCATGTTGGATAAATACTACGAATGCTAAAAAATCGAGTTTTGCAACGAGTCGCACACACTATTTTTTGTATTGACGAAAATTGGGTTTTTACCCAAAACTTATATTTTGTGGGGGCAAAACAAAAAATTTCGAAAACTTTAAAGGATTTACAAAACATTTCTTAACAGGAGTGTTTTGTTTTTTCTTTTCATTATAATATTTGTTTTTTATTATAACCCCTCCCTTCCTTCCTTGACCTTTCCCGGTCATCAAGGCATATCAAAATTTCAACTTAATTGAATCAATGGTTGTTATTTCAAATAACGAGTGTAATAACTAGATAATTCGATGAAAATGTATCTTTGACTAGTTAAATTTCATATCAAATTTATAACAACATTAGAAACCCCTGTCATAAGACGAGTTTATACAATCCCATTGAATTCCACCACTTAATTGTATCTTGACAGATACGTATTTCGACCTCAACAGTAAGGCCGTCTTCAGTGTCTCGTACTTGACTCGACTTGAAGAAAATGATCGCAGCTTACACTATTTATACTATGCGTAGGTATAATAATTTATCTAGGTATGTACTTATCTTATTACGGTGCTTATTTCTACTCGCTTGATGCGCTTAATGCTTAGGTATAAACTTGAAGAGCCAGGAGCTACCATTTCCTTGATCTTTATTCAACAACCGCGTTTGTACCTGTCGGTAGATTTCCAAGCTCTCAGCAACATCAAGCTCCTGCCTCTTCAAGTTTATACCTAAGCATTAAGCGCATCAAGCGAGTAGAAATAAGCACCGTAATAAGATAAGTACCTAGATAAATTATTATACCTACGCATAGTATAAATAGTGTAAGCTGCGATCATTTTCTTCAAGTCGAGTCAAGTACTAGACACTGAAGACGGCCTTACTGTTGAGGTCGAAATACGTATCTGTCAAGATACAATTAAGTGGTGGAATTCAATGGGATTGTATAAACTCGTCTTATGACAGGTGAAAACATTCCACTAAAAAGCTCAAAATAATTTTCTTAACATTAGAAACGTCGTTTTTTTAATATGCTCATTTGTAAACAAAATCGCAGGTAACCACCTTCAGTATAACTGATCAACGTTCAATATACATAGCAGAATTGGCTACATTACCGATAAGAATCCATCGGATTGTTATCCAAAATGTAGACAACTACCTTTGATGTAAATTTTACTACCGAATAATTGTATCAGCCTCTGCTATAGTTATGTTATGACTAGAGGGATTTTTGTTATAGGTTTTGTATACACGGTTCGAGGCCGCATCTCTCCATCCACGAATGCGCTTCACGCTCGCCAAGTCGTTTTGCACCTGGTCTGCCCACCTCGCTCGCTGCGCTGAGCGTCTCGTATTTGTCCTGCCCATCGTACCTTTCCGGCTTTAGCTACCTTCTAAATACTGGGTTCGCCGTAGAGCTGGGCGAGCTCGTGATTCATTCTTCGCCACCACACACCGTCTTCTTGTACACCGCCAAAGATGGTCCTAAGCACCCGTCTCTCAAATACTCCGAGTGCTTGCAAGTCCTCCTCAAGCATTGTCCATGTTTCATGTCCTTAGAGGACTACCGGTTTTATCAGCGTCTTGTGCATGACACATTTGATGCGGCGGTGAATCTTTTTTGATCGCAGTTTCTTCTGGAGCCCGACTTCCATAGCATGTACTTTGTCTTTGATACATTCACCACTAGTCTAACTTTTCCGTGTTGAACTTAATGTAACGTTAAAAAAACACATGAATAAAGCTTTAGAAAATAGTATAACTTTTGTTGCTTTACGTTTCAGGCGGGTGTACAGTTCTGCAACCAAATATTCGGCCGACAAATTGACTGGATCTGTTGAAAATCCTACCCCGGCTGTTACACCCGGCTCTCCGCATGACACCTTCTAGCAATGTTGAACAACAGGCACAACAACAACAGGCGGTATTTACTGTCGTATGCCGCCTTGAAATCAATGAACAGATGGCGTTCGGACCTGGTATTCACGGCATTTTTGAAGGATTTGTCGTACAGTAAAGGTCTGGTCCGTTGTCGAGCGGCCGCACAGAAAGACCAATCTTCAAAAAGACGGTCAATAACCATTTTTTCAAAATGATCCAAATTGATAACTTGAGACATGGGTTGTTAGTAGAATACTTGACGATGATGTAAATATAGTTTTAAGTCATTTTATTCGGGTGGATCTTACCTTTACAGTCAATACAAGTTGAGCATGTTGTCGATTTTTAATTCTGTTAAATCTTGTAACATTTATCTCACTGTTTCATTGTGTTGACCACAACGTATACATCGCCCAAACCTATTATATTAGGCACCATTACAAAGTGTAGCCCTGAAACTAATAAAGCCACGCTTAAACGTTGGTAAATTAGTTTTGATCGCGCAGAAAGTACTCGCTCTTTATTATGTATAAAATTATTATTGTATTATCTTCCAGCTGTGTTCATTGTAAAATTCAAAAGGGTACCCATCGGTACCCATCAATGAAATTCACACTGAAGCTTAATTTTTTTTGTCAGGAATCCAATCCTGAAGAAATTAGGTTCCGCCACCCTCCGCCCGCTCAGTTATTTCGGTTTTACTGACGGTGGTCCTTTCGCTCTTGCCAATCAATTTTGATAAGTGCAGCAACGCACACTTGTATTCACTTCTCTTTCTATTTCTCATTTGCCCCAATGCAATGGTGTAACATCAGCTTAAAATTGTCTAGGGGTCGTACAGTTATTACGAGAGCATTTTTTTCTGGGGTTTTCAACTCCCCCTCCCTAATATAAGATTTCTTCCATACAAATGTTTTTTTATTTGTATGGTTCGTAAAGAAAACGATAGAAGCCACCACCCTCCCCCATAAGTGCTTACGTAATATGTGTACGCCCTCCCTAGCACCATTTGTTCTTGGCTCACGCATACTTTTGTTAAGGAAATCCCACGTGATCATTAGTTCTTACAGGCTCCTGCGCTCTGAGATTTTGAAAATATTGATAATGAAAGTAGGATAAACTATCAAGTCATGTTATGTCTAGTCGCAATCGATAATTTCGGAAGAAGATTTTATTTTATCCCTTACTTTTAATTTTCCAAACTTACTCTGTAAGAATATCATGAGTTTTTTACATGAATCGTAATATCAAGTAACAACTTGCGCCTCTACAGCTTTACTTAGTTTAGGGACGAAACAAAACCTATTCCATATGTTTACAATTTCCAACAATAAAAAATAATCGTTAGTTAATCGGTAATTAAATACCTGTGGAAATGCTCATAGAAACTCTACATTGGCGGTGCCAGCCATTGATATTTGTTGGGACACCACTTGGTGCAAGCACGTTGTCTTAGAGAACTATAGCGTGCTTGCGACGACTGGTGCCCCACCTCTCGCTCCGGTAGTGGAACTCTAGCTTACGGGTCGGTGATACCGGGAAGATAAACCATCTATTCAATGAAAAATCACAATATGTGGCCTGCTAGACCATTTTATTCACTTCTAACATTTATGAGCGTCTTTTTTGGAATTGGTCCCACTGTGGGCCGTCAACGGAGCCGGCTTGATAACCTCCCTCGAACTCATTCACTAATGGTGACAGAAGTCGGAAGATGATCTGGGACATCACTTTGCAGGCGGCATTAAGGATGGTGATCGCTCGAAAGTTCTCACACTCCAGCTTGTCGCCTTTCTTGTAGATGGGGCATCCCAAGTAACAGTTTTATTCCGCTCTAGAATTTTTTTTTATGTCTTTATTTGTGTGTTTTTTTAAATTTTACATTAAGTTCAACACAAAAAACTCTAGAAATGGTTTTCAAGATTGAATTACAAGAACTGACAATAAAACCCATTACTACAGGATTACCTTCTGATGACCACTATAAGAGTAAGATATGTCCAAATCTAGAGAGTTCCATCTAGATTACCACTATAAACCTCTTATAAGAGTATATAAAAATCCTTTTCAAGCCGTCCACAAAAAAGGGAATTTGGCTGCGGCAGCTGTCAAAAATTTGCTTTGAAAAAAAAGAAACAAAATCTTGGAAACAACTAATAACAAATTAAAGAGTTGATGAAAATCATGATGAGGATGACTACAAAATAATACTTTTTTAAGCTTTTTTTCAATGTACTTTCATGGAAATGAGGTGCGCGCTCAATTTCATGGTGAAAGCTATTGCAAAAATGAGATTAAGCGCTACGCGCCCGCAAAATAATATAGTTTTGGGCAAGGAATTTAAAATTATTATAATATCAATAACGTAAATCTTCACTAAACTAATTGATATTACACCCAGATATGTTTCTTTTTAAATATCCTTTACCAAAAACGTGTCTTTTGCGGCGAAAACACCGTCTAATCATAAATTCCAGTGATAAATTTCACTGACTTGAAGATGGTTCTCCATTTCCAACATGGCCGTCATAGATTTAGATCAGAAAAATGTTGCTCTTATTAAACACCGTTATAAACCCTTCGCAATGTAAATATTCTTATTGGGGTTATTCATTTGACCACATTACGACCTAAAATTATGGCTTTGATCAAGCTTTGAAAATTGGACTTATTATGCTCTTCGTTACAACCGTAGAGCTGCTAACAAGACCAGTCGGCATTTGACGTTTGAAGCTTTTCGAACAGATTTATTAGAGGTTTATTGATAGCAATAAGATCGCCAATAAATCTGAGCAACTAGCCATGGTGACTGCTGTCATAAATCCACTATAAGAATTAAATAAATCTAATCAGCACGAAAATTGTTACTTGGGATATTACCCCTTCCTTCCACTCTACCGGTAGCTGTTCAGTTTCCCAGATTCTGACTATCAGTTTGTGCAGGCAAGTGGCCAGCTTTTCCTGGCTCATCTGCTGTTTTATTGGTCTTTAGCTGTTGGATGGCATCCTTAACTTCCCTCAAGGTGGGGGCTGGTTGGCTTCCATCATCCGCTGAACGGAATCTCAAAAGGATTCGGCTCAAATGGAATCGGATCGGAATCATAAATAGATTTGGTTCAGAATCCCATAAGCATTCGACTCAGAATCCCATGAGGATTCTGGTCGAAATCTTCAAAGGGCTCGATTAGGAATCCCAACAGGACACGATTCGAAATCGCGAAAGGTTCGGAGTCCCTAACCAACCTCTAAAGGTTTCGGTTCGGAATCTCCAAAAAAAACGGTTCAGAGTCGCAAAAGAATTCGGTTCAGAATAGCAAAAGGACTCGCTTCAGAGTCGCAAAAACATCCGACTCGGAATCCCAAATAAATTAGATTCGAAATCCCAAAAAAAAAAAATTGATCGGTCCCAAACAATTCGGGATCTTAAAAAGATTCGGTTCGGAATCCTGAAAGCATTGGGTTCAAATCCCATTAGGATTCGGTTCGGAATCTGCAAATAATTCGATTAGGAATCCCGAAAACATTCGTTTCAAAATCCCCTAAGGGATTAAGTTCGTGATCCCAAACGGATTGGATTCTGAATTTTGACAAAATTAGGTAATTTCGATTTGGAATTTAAAAAAAAATCAGTTTATGATTCCGACAGGGTTTGGTGTGGAATCCTAGAAAAAAGCAGTTTGGATTCCCAAAACGAATCGGGTTGGCTCAGAATTCCAAACGAATTCGGTTTTGAATCCCAGAGGATTCGGTTCGGAATTACAAATATTAAATTTATTCTGATTTTGATTGAAATCCCAAAAAGATTTGAATCGGATGCTGTGTTGAACTTAATCCTAGAATTGAAAAAAACACATAAATAAAGTTAAAAAAAAATCGAATCGTTATCGTGTAAGAAAAAAAGATTCCCAAAAGGGATTTTTTCCGAATCCAAAAAGGATTCAGATCGGAATTCTAAAAATATGCGGTTCGCAATCCCCAAAAGTGTTCGGAATTCCAAAAGGATTCGGAATCATAAAAAGAATCGTTTTGAAATTCCGACAAGATTAGAGTCGAAATTCCCAAAAGGACTCGGAAATCCAAACGAATTCGTTTCGAAATCCCAAATCGAATCGGTTCGTAATCCTGACAAGATTCGGTTCGGAATCCTAAATAGATTCAGTTCAAAATCCCATAAGGATTCGGTTCGGAATCTCCAAAGGGTTCGATTAGGAATCCCAACAACACCCGTCTCGGAATCATAAAAGGATTCGGTTCGGAATCATGAAAGGATTCGGTTCGGAATCCCAAAAGGATTCGGCTCGGAATCTCAAAAGGATTCGGTTGGGAATCCCAAAAGGATTCAGTTCTGAATCCCAAAGCTATTCGTTTCGCAATCCCAAAAGGATTCCGATCGGTGTCCCAAGAATATTTGGTTTGGAATCCCAAAAGGATTCGGTTCAGGATCTCAAAAGGAATTTGATTCACTTTCCGTACAACAAGTCTGGGCTGCGCCTTTAAGTTTTTGTTTCGTGTTAGCATTTGCTCAATGTTGGTAATAATGTGCAAATGTGTTTAGTTGTAAGCTGTAAAGTTGAAAGGATACAACCTGAAATGTGTATTCATCGTTTTTTACAAACCTTGAGCAAAAGCATCTTCCGTCATTTGTAACTAAATTATTTAATTACATTTCACATAAAAACGTAATCACTCAAATCAAAATGGTTCATGCAAAATAGATTTTTTTTTTAATGTTATGCAATTCAAGCAAACACACATGGAAGCGTATTGCTGCAAAACGAATCACCATTTATTTATTTTCATCAATAATTTTTCAAGGCAAGTTTCGATTGAACCTGACTTACTGAACGCAAGCCGGTGTTACCTCAAGCTGGCACGAGATTCAATCATTGGCGTAACTGATTGATCTCCAATGATACGCTTCACAGCTTCGCAAGTAGTATCCATCATTCACAATTTTCATATCGCGCAAAGTCTATAATCCATAGCAATGAATGTCTGAAAAAGGGTGCTTAACCATTTCGTCTTAATTGTGTAAGCCGACAGCAATGGATGCTAACAAATTCTTAAAATATATAAAATAAAATAAATTAACGAATGATTTTTACTTCATTTTGTACTTACACATTTATAAAAAAAAAAGATTTTTCTCAAAATAGCTAATATAGCATTGCCAGCTTCTTACCCTACATTGAAATAAAACGTTACGCGTTTCCAAGGTGAACCAGCCTGACTAACTGGAAGGCTTAGTCATAAACTCAGAAGTGAAAATAAGACTGTGCGAAGGTGAAATGAAAATTTCACAGCCGAAAACGCAACCCATAAAATCTATTTTATATTGGCAGTTGCGCAATCCAAAGCCATTCCATGAAAAGCGTATCAGATAGTAGAAACGTTCCTAAGCTAAATTGCTTCAAGCATCACGGAGATAAGAAATTGGGTAATTATAATACAATAAATCTACAAAAATATAATTTATCAAATTGTTTGGTTGGTATTTACTTAACATTCGTTTGAGTTATCAAAAACACATTTGTGTTCAGCTAACTATTTGCAGGGTTTTGGCAATCATCAATTTTACTGAGATCTCGACAGAAATATAAGCTCTGAGCTCTGTTAAGTGAATCTTGACTAAAGTTACTGAGATCACGATAAAAAAAATCGTGTCTAAAGAGGGAATACGCTCAAGAGTGATAAGATATATCTCGGGTACTTATTCAAAAGGACGTATGTGATTTTGTAAACAAAGATTCAAACGTCGATTTGACGAATCTGATAGCACTCCCACGCAAACCATCACCACAGACAGGTAGGGGAAGCCTTCGGCTACCTGTTGGTGGTGTTGGTTTGCGTGGGAGTGCCATCAGATTGGACAAATCGACGTTTGAATCTTTGTTTACAAAATCTCATACGTCATTTTGAATAAGTACCCGAGATATGTGGTTCTACTTTTTGTAATGAAATAACCTTTCGGTGAACATTATTGCCACTGACTGAATAAATCATTGTTTCAATCTAAACTCTTAACAGATTCGGAAGAATGCACATGCACAATATTATGAAAACTCAGTTTATGGATAAAGAGTTGAAATATGAATTATGTCTAACGCCCAATAAATCCTCCAGGTTAAACTAGTGAGGTCTATTTTAAGAAAAACATATACCTTTACTTTTAATTTTTTATTTTTGATACTTTTTACTTTTAATTATGACATATGAACTATAACAAATATGTTGTTCGGAATTTCAAGCATGACATCAAACATATGACTCAACTGGATATGTATTTTGAATTGAGGGACATGAATTTGGCACCCCATGGTTTCCCTTATCTGTAATGTTCCGTATCAGAAAGGAAAAAATTGACCTATGGTACCAAGATTTTTTTTTCAGTCAGCCAGAAAGTGAAAGCCATGTTTTCACATAGTGATATGCATTGCATACATCATGAAAGTGGCTGATATAATCGGTTATTTGGCATCATATGCCTTGTAATAAATTAGCAGTAAGCAATTATCTCTTACGAATGCATAGTTTGACCATGATTGAATGTTTGAAAACTATCACATGTAACAAATCGAGTTTTGGTGTAAAATTGATTATCGAAAGAGGAATGAAAAATATATTACAAGCTTGCAGAAAAAGTTAGGATAGACCAGTAGCAACGATGGCCAATGCTGATGAACACAGATGTGATGAACGAACTTGTGAGTTTTTTTTTATGATTGGTGGCACAGGTGTTCAATGACGTACCTTGAAAGCTTGGCGAAATTTGTTGCTCATGATGTTGTAGAGCAGCGGGTTGATGCAGGTGGACAGGTAGTACAATATGCCGGAGATGTAAGTGGTAATCACGAACAACTTCAGCACCAGCGGATCGGTGGGCTGATGGTCCTTGTCGACACCGTAAATGTAGACCAGCCGTTGTGCGTGGAATGGTGCCCAGCAGATGAAGAATGCAACCACCACTGCAACTGTAAGGGAAAAAAGCAAAAAGCAGAATAGCATGAAACGGAATGCTGTCTGGAATATTTTTGCGAGTTACATTTGAAATTGAGGCAACTAGAAGCAGAGGGGTATAAGTGGAATTTTGGTAAAATTGTTGTTAGAAAAATGATGGAGGTGGTTCGACTTATGTTGATATATCGGAACTTCTAACGGCGTTGCAGTCTTGGATAATCGAAAACGAAGAAGACTCGAAATAGAGTCGAAACGTGAGAAAAAATCTAAAACCTTTGTTTTGGTTATACAAGAATGCAACGCAGTTAGAAGTTCCGCTGGAGTGAGATATGGCAAAAAAAAATATTACATACGCCTTTAATTATAAATGTGATAAGAAAAGAAAACATATAATTTTTACACCTTTATATAATTTGTACGAAGCAATCAATAATTGGGAAATTATCAGGACCACTATTATGCACCCAAAATAAATTGAAAAAAAAAAATGAAACAGCATGCCATACCTGCGAGAGTTCTTACGATCTTCAAATATCTTTGCTTGATTCTAGTAGCAAATACTAGTTCAATAAAATCTAATTAAATCTTTAATAGTTTCAATCAGTTCCTATTCACTTCAAAATATGTTATCAACATGCTCTCAGTTGTACCTACCACGGAGCTAATGATCGTTTAATAACCTTTCAGGGTTTTCATGAATTCCTAAGAATCTGAAAGATTGTTTAGTTAACTCCGCACTTTGAATTTTTATGATTTTTTATTGGATTTCATGGAGACTTTCAAAAACTTTCATAAATATTTAGATAGAGATAGAGAATTTTCTCCACTTTCCATGTAAAACATCGATCATAATATATAATACACTAATTGAACGTAAAGCCTACGTGCGCATTACCGGAACATCGTTCAGACCGCATCGTGCTTTCGTGCTGTGCGGTTCTTTCTCTCTTTGCGGAAGGAAGTTTTTAATACTACCCGAAGCTATTTTAATTTCAACGGTGCTTCTTAGCGCTATTTGTACCCACCGATCCCGTTACGATCTTTGCAAGGACCCGTGCCTTCGTTTTACGTTGGACCCGTTTGCGGAAGTAAAATTCCGGCAAGCGGTGGTAATCCTGCAGGGACACCGTTCTGGGAAAAAACCTCTTAGAAGGTCACGTCTCCACGCTCAGCAATGAGCATTAATAAAAACAAGAGGAAGGGGGAGTCTCTGAATTCTCCACTTCCTTCAAAGAAACAAGGTTTCAAGACCGTCCTGCCCAAGCGCGGAAAAAATAGAAGGAAGCTGGAGAATTCAGATATTCCTTCTAACTCTAATGTTGACATTATTTCATCTCCTATCGAACTGAGCAATCAGTTCGATTTGATTAACGACGAATTTGAGAAAATCGAATCTATCTCTAGCCCAGGTGATTCGATTCATGCGAAAAAACAACGGATTCCGCCAATTGTGGTATCTGTTGCCGAGTTTTCTGGCTTTCGGAATGAAATCTTGAGTAACCTTCAGGGGATCAAGGTTTCATTTCAGATTGCTAGGAAGGGTGACTGCCGCGTTTTGCCGGGATCCTTTGACGATCGCAAACGTCTTCTCCAGTATTTAACTGAGAAGCGCCATAAATTCTTCACATACGACGACAAAACTGAGCGATTGTTCAAAGTCGTCTTGAAAGGTCTCCCCAGTGATGACAAATCACTGGATGAGATTAAAATTGAAATTTCTCAATTACTTGGATTTGCGCCAGTCCAAGTAATTAAGATGAAAAAGAAATCCCACTCTGGTACTTCCCAAAGGGGCATTTCTCAAGAATTTTATTTAGTTCATTTTAACAAAAGTGAACTAAATAATATGAAAAGTTTGGAAAAGGCCTGTATTATGTCCCATGTCCGTGTTTCATGGGAACATTTCCGCAGGCCTGGGGGAAATTTCCAAAACCCCACTCAGTGCCGTAAGTGCCAAAAGTGGGGTCACGGAACCAAACATTGTCACATGGATGCTAAATGCATGATTTGTGGTGGAACCTCTCACGCCAAGGACGCATGACGCATGTCCATGACGCATGAGAAGATTCCAATAAATTTAAATGTGCAAATTGTGGGGGCAATCATAAATCCAATTTCTGGGAATGCCCTTCACGCAAAAAAGTTTTGAATTCCCGTACAAAATTGATGACGGGAAATTCCAATCGGATCCCAGATTCGACGGGTAGAAATTTTTCAAACGCTCAAATTTCTAAACCGGTTACCGGTCGAGCAATTCATACCCACCACAATTCACAAACAAATTTTGCCGCTCGTCAACGGGTAGCAAGCACTTCAGTAAATTCCAATTTTTCCAATGTACCTACGTATGCAAACATCGCTGCTGGTAGACCAAATTTCTCTTCTCAAAATGAGGTTTATACCCATGTCCCAACGGAAAATAACGCTCATGTTGCCGATTCAGGTAGCATGACTGCTTCCGATTTTGATTTTTTAACTGAACAATTGCATCACATGATTGATGCAATGTTCAAAGCAAATACCATTCCTGAAGCTGTTCAGGTTGGTATATAGTACACACAAAAAATTGCTATCGGACTCCGTTTCAATGGATCCAAATAATTGTGTGAAAGTTCTAAATTGGAATGCCCGCTCTCTAAAGGGTAAGGAAGATGAATTATTTAACTTCCTTTCAGTTCATAATGTGCATATTGCCATTATAACTGAAACGTATTTAAAACCAGGACTCTCCATTAAAAGAGATCCAAACTATTTTATCTACAGAAATGATAGTCTTGACAGCGCCTGTGGTGGTGTCACCATCGTCATAAATAGACGTATCAAACATAAATTTTTGAAACCTTGGGAGTTTCTGTTGAAACAAATTTTGGACAATTTTCCTTCATTGCAGCCTATTTGCCTTTTCAATGCAATGGGCAGCAAAAGAATTTGTTGAAAGCTGATCTTCAAATTCTGACTCGCAACAAATCAAAATTCTTCGTAATTGGTGACTTCAATGCCAAACACCGTTCATGGAATAATGCTCAAAGCAATTCCAATGGTAAAATTTTATTTGAAGATTGTTCTGCGGGATATTATACTATTCAATATCCCAATGGCCCTACTTGTTTTTCTTCCAGTCGAAATCCTTCTACAATTGATTTAGTTTTAACGGATTCAAGTCAGCTGTGTGGCCAATTGGTAACTCATGCTGACTTTGACTCTGATCACCTTCCTGTGACATTTGAAATCTCACAAGAAGCCATTTATAATCCAATCAGCTCTACTTTTAATTATCATAGAGCTGATTGGGATTTATATAAAACGTATATCGATAGGAATTTTGATGTTGATATTCCTCTCGATACCAAAAGTGATATTGATAATGCTCTCGTATCTTTGACAAATTTAATTGTCGAAGCCAGAGGCATTGCAATTGCTAAATGTGAAATTAAATTCAACTCCATTATTATTGACGACGATCTTCAGCTTCTGATCCGTCTTAAAAATGTGAGGCGAAGGCAATACCAAAGAACTCGCGATCCCGCTTTGAAAGTTATTTGGCGAGATTTGCAAAATGAAATTAAAAAACGTTTCGCTATTCTGAGAAATACCAACTTTGAGAATAATGTCTCGAAGTTGGATCCCAGTTCGAAACCCTTTTGGAAATTAACGAAAATTCTTAAAAAACCTCAAAAGCCAATTCCAGCGCTTGAAGAGGGAAATAAAATTTTATTAACAAATGGCGAAAAGGCTCAAAAACTTGCTCAGCAGTTTGAGAGTGCCCATAATTTTAGTCTAGGTCTCACTAGTCCAATTGAGGATCAGGTTACACGGAGCTTCGAAGACATTCTCAATCAAGAGAATGTTTTTGACCCTTCGTCGGGAACTAATTTGGATGAAGTGAGATCTATTACTAGAAAATTTAAAAATATGAAAGCCCCGGGTGATGATGGTATTTTCTACATACTTATCAAAAAACTTCCTGAGAGCTCTTTATCCTTTTTGGTTAATTTATTTAACAAATGTTTTCAATTGTCATTCTTCCCAGATAAATGGAAAAACACCAAAGTTGTTCCAATTATAAAGCCGGACAAAAATCCAGCTGAGGCTTCTAGTTATCGCTCAATCAGTTTGCTTTCTTCAATAAGCAAACTGTTTGAAAAGATTATTTTAAATAGAATGATGGTTCATATTAATGACAATTCTATTTTTGCTGATGAGCAATTTGGTTTTCGCCATGGGCATTCAACCACTCATCAGTTATTAAGAGTTACGAACTTAATTCGGCTCAACAAATCTGAAGGATATTCGACTGGAGTTGCTCTTGACTGCATTTGAGCTGCATTTGACAGTGTTTGGCATGAAGGTTTGATTGTAAAATTGATGAATTTTAATTTTCCTCTGTACATTATTAAACTGATCCAAAATTATTTATCAGATCGCTCACTGCAGGTAAACTATCAGAATTCTAAATCTGATAGATTACCTGTTAGAGCTGGTGTCCCCCAAGGCAGCATACTGGGGCCCATATTGTATAACATTTTTACTTCTGACTTACCTGATTTACCACCAGGGTGTCAAAAATCTTTGTTTGCAGATGACACAGGTCTCTCAGCCAAAGGGCGAAGCCTTCGTGTCATTTGTAGTAGATTGCAAAAAAGTTTGGATATTTTCTCCACTTACTTGCAAAAATGGAAAATTTCCCCGAATGCTTCCAAAACTCAGCTTATAATTTTCCCACATAAGCCGAGAGCTTCTTATTTGAAACCTTCTAGCAGACATATTGTCACTATGAATGGGGTTCCAATTAATTGGTCTAGCGAAGCTAAATATTTAGGACTTCTGCTAGATCAAAAATTAACCTTTAAAAATCACATTGAAGGCCTTCAAGCCAAATGTAACAAATATATTAAGTGTCTATATCCACTTATAAACAGAAAATCAAAACTTTGTCTTAAGAACAAACTTTTGATTTACAAACAAATTTTTAGACCAGCCATGTTGTATGCTGTGCCAATATGGACTAGTTGCTGCAATACCAGAAAGAAGGCACTTCAGAGGATTCAAAATAAAATTTTGAAAATGATTCTGAAGTTGCCTCCGTGGTATAGTACCAATGAACTTCATAGAATTTCTAATATTGAGACATTGCAACAAATGTCCAAAAAAATAATTTCCAATTTTAGACTAAAATCGTTGCAATCTTCTATTGCAACGATTAACTCCTTGTACTCTTAGTATAAATTAGGTTAAGTTTAGTTTAAGTAGAAAACATTGTAATTCCTACATGGTTTAATTCAACCAGAGGAAATATCCTAACTGCCAGAGGCAATTGAAATGTATTAATAATAACTAAAAGCGTAACATAGCAAATAAGGATGATAGTGTTAAGAAAACACGGAACACCTAGTCTAAGAGATAAATGCATGTATTAGATAATTAGCAAATAAAAATAGTTAAATAAAAAAAAAAAAAAAAAAAAAAAAAAAAAAAAAAAAGGAACATCGTGACTCGGACTCTTCGCTATCTCTTTAGACGGACCTAAAGAAAGCCACTTATATTCGTGATTTTTGAGAATGATCTCTGCACCAAAATTAAATCCCCGAAATCGACGTTCGCTGATGACTTGAAATTCTTTCCAGTGGTGCCATCTTTGGTAGAATGCTAGGGCCTCTAGCTGCCCTCGACGCATTGGTAAACTGGTTCACGCTAAATTGAATGGAAATCAAGGTCCAAAAATGCAACATATTATCGTTCAGTAGATCGAAAAGTTCGTCCGACGGCGATTATAGTAAGTCTGCCGCCAGTATCACAAGAGTAAGCACAGTCAAGGACCTTGGCGTCCAACTGGATTCCAGGCTCGACTACAATCTGCATAAAACTACTGCAACCGCCAAGGCGTAAGCAACGCTTTTTCTTCTTCAATGACTAAAGTTATTAATTTAAAGTTTTTCCATGACCGTCATTGCTTGAGTGTGTGTCTTGTGTGGCAAGTACAATAGATACACTATACCAAGGGCGTCGAGAATGTTTCCAACCCGAAAACATCATAGACCGGACCAAAAGTCGAACCCGCCATCTCAGAAATTATGAATCTACAAGATTGTTGAAAATCGTTGAAACATAAGTCTCTCATGCTTTCCATCCTGAGCACTTCATATTTCATTATTGGGACATTGCTATAGCAATGCTAGAATTTATAAAACGAAACGCTTAAGAGTGTTAAGATATATACTGCTTGAAAACTCTCTACTTTGCCCTGGTCCACAGTACAGTGGAATAGGCTCTTCTTATGTGGGCTCTATATCATGTAGTGCAGAGCAATCGGATCGAGCGAATTGAACGAAATTTCATTCGATTTGCACTTTGTCGACTACCGTGGAATGATCCCATCCACCTTCCCCAGTATACATCGCAGTGGATTGATTTATTTGACATCTTTAGCTATAGCAAGATGTTTATCCGTGTCCGATATCATGCTCCACAACATTGACTGTCCGACGATGTTGAGTATTGTCAATATGTATCAACGTTCCTACTGTCGCGCAAGGTTTCTTCAGAATCTAGGGGGTAATTTGGATTTTTGATCTCCAAAAAAAAATGGCTTTAAAGTCGATGATTCTTTGGAATTTCTACGGAAAAATCTCAGAAAAGAGAATTTTTCTCAAATTTTGAGATCAGTGTTGAACTTATTTTTTAAATAAATAAAACACCAAAATAAAGAAACCAATCGATCAAAAGTTCGAGGGCAAATATTTTAGAATTTCTTAAAGAAATTTTTCATTTTGCGGGGAAACTTCAAGTAATAAATCTTTGGAAATTTAGCTTAATTTTCATGAAAATTATTATAATTTCAATGGTAAAGTTCTTTTGGTTTTCTACGGGAAAGTTTTCTGACGTTCGGAACAGTAGATGGAAAGTAGATGTTCTTCTTCTTCAATGACACTACATTCCAACTGGAACTTGGTCTTCTTTTCAACTTAGCATTCTATTAGCATTTCCTCAGTTATTAATTGAAAGCTTTTCTATGGCCCCATTACATGAATATGTATCTTGTGGGGCAAGAACAATGGATACACTATGCCCAGGGTGTCGAGAATGTTCCAACCTGAAAACATCCTAGGACCGGATCGAGAATCGAACTCGCCATCTCCGGATTGGCGGGGGCCCTCCTTAGCCATGCGGTAAGACGCGCGGCTACAAAGCAAGACCATGCTGAGGGTGGCTGGGTTCGATTCCCAGTGCCGGTCTAGGCAATTTTCGGATTGGAAACTGTCTCGACTTCCCTGGGCATAAAAGTATCATCGTGCTAGCCTCATGATATACGAATGCAAAAATGGTAACCTGGCTTAGGAACCTCGCAGTTAATGACTGTGGAAGTGCTTAATGAACACTAAGCTGCGAGGCGGCTCTGTCCCAGTGTGGGGATGTAATGCCAATTAGAAGAAGAAGAAGAAGAAGAAGATCTCCGGATTGGCAATCCTACTCCTCCCTAGCGGTGGGGATGCCTTTTTTGTTCATTAGAAAATCTGTCGACAAAAGTACGTTATGGAAACCAAAACAGCACAAATAAAAAGCAATTGAAGGCTTTGCCCTGAAAATGTATATACGGTACGTTGTGCCGGGCATAAGTGAGTGATTAAGGACTACCAAACCATTTGGAATAATGATTTAATAATATTGAGAATAATTCCTCTATGGACTTCCAAAACTTGGACAAAAAAGGAAAAAAAATCTGGTCATCATAGTACCTTGTATTGGTATAATTGATAACCTATGCTGCCTTTCTACGCATAAATATCCCGTATTACCTTTGATAAAAAAAATCCAAACTTGAGTCAAAATTGTCGTTTGATGATAACGAAGACTGAAAAACGTTTATATAAGAAGGAAACCGTATTATGTTTTGAAAAAGTATTGCCTATGCTCATTACATTCCAGAAATATTGGTATATTTTCAAATCCATTCGATTCTGAAATTAGTTTGATTTTGATTTTATCAAAAGTAACGTGGGGCAGCTATGCGTAGAACGGCGGTATAATAAAATTATTATTCTTTTGTAGATAAACTTTCAAAATAATAATGATTGATTTATACACAAAGAAAAAAGGATAGCCTTTGAAGAAAATCCTTCCTGGAGCGTTAACTTTAATCAATTAAGCCTTCCCGGTAATGCTGTTCCAGGTAGTATCATCAAAGTTTTATACGATTGCCTATCACTCTAAGTTACGTACTCAGCATCTTCAGGACGCGTCTCGTTCCTTGGCTAGTGCCTTGCTGCCGGGCGTTGGGACATGCGTTACTCCTCCTCTGCAGCGTGCCATCCCGTTGCATCAGCGTGGAAGACCGCAGCTTCAATCCAATCAAAGCGTAGAGAACCGTAATCAGCGTCATGGGAGCGAAGAAAAATAGAAACGTCGATAACTCGAAAGAGTGCTGAATAATTATTCGCTTCACCACACATTGATCCACCCCCGACTGATTGGTTACGCCGAATTGTAGCGCCTGGGGCACGGCGGATATGATGGCTACCAGCCAAATAGCGAAAATAAACCGGATAGCCCGGGAAAGTTTCGACATTGTGTGCGAGAGGAATGGATGACAAATGGCCACGTATCTTTCAATGGTGAAGGCCGTAATTGTGAGCACAGTGGCATTAGCCGATGTTTCCGCTGCGATCCCCCTTGCAACACAGAACAATTCTCCGAATATGTAGGGGTATTTGCTCCAGATAAAGTAAATTTCCTGTGGCACACCGGATATTAGCAGCAAAAAGTCAGAAACCGCCAAACTGAACAAGTAGTAATTGGTTGCCGTGTGCATTGATTTGTTTTTCGATATCACGATGCATGTGCTGATGTTACCAATTACTCCAGTGATAAAAATCAGCACATAAATTATTGTCATCGGGATGACCACGTACAGTGGATCTCTCTTGGGACCGAAGAAAATTGATGCATTGTCGATAGACCATTCAATTTCACTATGGTTAAGCGATGCACTATTTAGAGATATGCTCGAGTGATCTAACACATTGGTGCCGTTATTTATCACAGATAGGAAGCTTTCGTTCACGACTTGCATTGTCGATGGTTCTGTTGCATTCGTTGATGTTGCACTGAGCATTTTGTAATCGGTCACAACAATCTTAATGCGTCCTTTCCATTTTTTTAGATATATTAACTTCCGCTAATTTTTGATTTTTGCACCTTCAATTCACAACCACTAACAATTTGTACTTTCATAACTCAGTCACCATTGATTCTATTTTCAGGAGCTCTGTAAATAAATGAGAGAAATAGAACAATACATTAATCATAACAGCACTACCATTTTATTGCTTTTTTATGCACTAGTTGCAAAAAGACGATTACTACAGCACAAGTCCAACAAGGCTTGATGAATTGAATAAATATGTACTACGAGTGCATATGGATATTCCCATGAACTCCCATGCATATGGATATTCCCCTGGATATTCCCAGTTTTGCATTTACTATTTTTTGCAATAAGGAAAATTTGGATTTAATTGATTAGAGTCCCACTGGGATGTTTGTTACTATTTTTGCCTTTTTGGTTTTTCTAGTCAAAAAAATATATTCAAACAGGTATATATTTGCATTGCCCGACGTTTCGACCCGTTTATTGGGTCTTTTTCAAGGAAAAATGTTTTTAACGGGAATGACAGATAACTTTTCCCTTGAAAATCAAATAAAATTCATATTTCTATTTTCTGGCTCTTTCAATCTGAAATATATTGTCCGACGTTTCGATTCATTTATATTGAGTCTTTTTCAAGCGAAAAGCTTTTTCAAACGGAACGGCAGACAGCTTTTCCCTTGAAAAAAAAAACCTATTAAGCGGGCCAATACGTCGAGGAATATATTTCTGATTGAAAGTCAGAAGTTATGAATTTGCATTTAGATTGATTTTTTTTTTCATTCGTAGATTTATAAACATGTAACATTAAACAATAGGGGCCCTCCTTAGCCTAGCGGTAAGATGCGCGGCATTAAAGCAAGACCATGCTAAGGGTGGCTGGGTTAGATTCCCGGTGCCCGGTCTAGGCAATTTTCGGTTTGGAAATTGTCTCGACTACCCTGGGCTTAAAGTATCATCGTGTTAGCCTCATGATATACGAATGCAAAAATGGTAACTTGGCTTAGAAACCTCGCAGTTAATAACTGTGGAAGTACTTAGAGAACACTAAGCCGCGTGGCGGCAATGTCCCAGTGGGGGATGTAGTGCCAATAAGAAGGAGAACACCAAACAATGTTTAAGGAAGGTGCTTAGGATTTGGGATCAAGGAATTTCAGCTAATCCGGGCATTTGGCGTCAGGGACGGTGTAGCGTGGCGTTGTGCTCGTGGAATGGTTCGACTTGAAACATCTTCTAAAATCTAAATGGACAGAGCTACCCGACAGAAAGGCAAATTTGAATGTTGGGCATTTAATGGAAATTTTAGATAGTCTGCATCTAGACCATCACAATCTCCGAAATGCTTCGTTTTTCCTTGAAAGGTTTCTTGTCATAAGACGAGTTTGTACAATTCCATTTAATTCCACTACTTTATTGTACCTTTGACAGATACGTATTTCAACCACAACAGTAAGTTCGTCTTCAGTGTCTCGTGCTTGACTCAACTTGGAATTAAATGGAATTGTACAAACTCGACTTATGAAAAGTAAATACATTCTACTAAAAGCTTAAAGTAATTTTCGTATATTGAAAGGTTGTTTATCTCGGGCCACAAGGTTGGCAGTTGCACTTTGAAGGTGTGCAACCTCGGTCCTGTCCTTCGTAGCTTACTTAGTTGGTTCAAAGCACCAGTCTAGCGTACTGACGGTCGTGGGTTCGAGTCCCATCGAAGGAAAGTGGTTACCTCTAATACATTCTTCAAATCATAATCTTCCACATAATGTACATATTCACATCTGAATTTTCAGAAAATTGATGTCCAAGTCGGGTTGCCCAATACTCGGAAGATAGGCAATCTACTTTGATTGAACTAGATGTCGAAGATGATCTGATTATCTTTGAAAATCATGTTTCATGGGCACATCGTATTCAAATTAGGATCTGTCGTTGGAGAAGGGAACTCTAGGTGGAATACAAAGATCTAAAGGAATGTGACTGGGATATAGGAGACTTAGGAGTCTTGAAAAGCGATTCAGTTCAATCATTTTAGAAAAGTGCTTATGTATGATGCTTGTTCCACATTTGTTTAGAATTCTATGTAAGATCTTCCAATAAGTAGTCTTGAAAGGCGATTCAGTTCAAGCATGTCTGTCAAATAATCAAAATGAAGTTCACATGTACATTAAGTATCAAATAGATTCCAAGGTATTTAAAATATGAAGATTGGTTAATGCCATCTTTCCATGGAGCTTGAATTACAATTGAGCATGGTACCGTTGCTTAGTAAACACAATCAACTGAGTTTTTGCGGTGCAAACTTCTAGCCCAAACATTCAGATTATCTAGGGAACTTTGCAATGGTTCCTGCAGGAAGATGATTATTCAGTGCACAATAGAACGTGTTATCGGGTCTTCCGCGAAGTGAAACAGAATCTGCTTCAAAGTGCAAATAATAATTCTGTGCGCGATCGAGCGTGTTATCAATCGGAACGTGATAAAGTGATTGGTACCGAATTAGTACAAAGTACCGACGTTTTTCAACCGAAGAGATAAATCGCCTAATTTTACCATAAATGTAGTAAAACTGATTGATATTATTTTCAATTTTACCATAAAAATTGTTTTTTAGCATAGACTCAAACAAAATAGTTGATTTTTACTATATTTTCTCAGTAAGCATAACCATGAAAGCGGTTGAATATACTAATTTTATAGTGAGATAGACCATATTTTAGTTATTTTTAGACGATTGAGACTTCGGTTGAAAAACATCGGTACTGTTCTTTATATTACCCCTAAAATGGTAGTTTTCACTACAAAATATTTCTCAGTGTGAGGGCGTGGCCGGTGCCGCCATTGACTAAAAATATATGGGCTTGCAAAATGTGTACATTGATAATGGTTAGCTAACCCTAAGTTCTATTCATTTTATTCTCTGTACAATTTCGCACTCGAGTAGCACAATAAAGGCCGATTTGGTTGCAGCAACTTATATATGACTGGACTTGGTCGTACATAGGTCACAGTAATCCTTTTAAGACAAGTTCAGGACAAGTTTAGGGCAAGTTCTAGATAATTACGGAGTAGCAACTACGATGTGTACGGTGTGTACAATTTCAAATTATCACTTGAGCACCCCTTCTTCTTCTTCTTCTTCTTCTTATTGGCATTACTTCCCACACTGGGACAGAGCCGCCTCGCAGCTTAGTGTTCATTAAGCACTTCCACAGTTATTAACTGCGAGGTTTCTAAGCCAGGTTACCATTTTTGCATTCGTATATCATGAGGCTAGCACGATGATACTTTTATGCCCAGGGAAGTCGAGACAATTTCCAATCCGAAAATTGCCTAGACCGGCACCGGGAATCGAACCCAGCCACCCTCAGCATGGTCTTGCTTTGTAGCTGCGCGTCTTACCGCACGGCTAAGGAGGCCCCCACTTGAGCACCCCTATAACTAGGGTTTTTTTAAAGTTTATCGAGGTGTTTTAAAAAAAAACCATTAATTATAACAAACAGCTAGTGTGGAGATTAAGAAGAAGAATGAAATTCAACTATTATAATAATGTTGTAATCTATAAATTAATATATAGGGTAACCGTACCCTTAGTGGAGGTAGCACCAATAGTGGAGGTAGAGGGGTTTTAATGAGATTCATCATAATTATAAACGGTGGTTTCAGTTTTTTTTCCTTGTTGGGTATTTTAATCACTGCGACCATTTGTTAGATCTATTGTGATACGGGTGGTTTCAGTTGATGCATCGTGCTTATACAACTTCTTCTTCTTCTTCTTATTGGCATTACATCCCAACACTGGGACAGAGCCGCCTCGCAGCTTAGTGTTCATTAAGCACTTCCACAGTTATTAACTGCGAGGTTTCTAAGCCAGGTTACCATTTCTGCATTCGTATATCATGAGGCTAACACGATGATACTTTTATGCCCAGGGGAGTCGAGGCAATTTCCAATCCGAAAATTGCCTAGACCGGCACCGGGAATCGAACCCAGCCACCCTCAGCATGGTCTTGCTTTGTAGCCACGCGTCTTACCGCACGGCTAAGGAGGGCCCACGCTTATACAACTTATCCTGTGCAATACAACTTATCCTAAGGTTTCGCTTGAAAAACTATTGAAATCAATAATTTTCTTTAATAAAATTGACTCCCTTTCACCTATAGTGGTTCAACTTTACCAATAGTGGTGAGTCTCATAAGAAATCAATGGGTAGCACCACTATGGGAACCAAAATTATTTTACCGCCCCTAAAGGAACATTGTACCCATTAGTGGTGCGAGCAATATTTGTTAGTTCATTCATTTCATTTATTTAGTCTACATCTATACAGATAACACTGAATCAACAATTTGACGCCACAATACACGGTTCGAGGCCGCATCTCTCCATCCTCGAATACGCCCCACGCTCGCCAAGTCGTTCTGCACCTGTTACACCCGGCTCTCCGCATGACACCTTCTAGCGCAATGTTGAACAACAGGCACGGAAGTCCATCACCTTGTCTTAGTCCCCGGCGCGATTCGAACGAACTGGAGTGTTCGCCCGAGATCTTCACACAGTTTTGCACACCATCCACCGTTGCTTTGATCAGTCTGGTAAGCTTTCCAGGGAAGCTGTTCTCGTCCATAATTTTCCATAGCTCTACGCGGTCTATACTGTCGTATGCCGCCTTGAAATCAACGAACAGATGGTGCGTTGGGACCTGGTATTCACGGCATTTTTGAAGGATTTGCCGTACAGTAAAGATCTGGTCCGTTGTCGAGCGGCCGTCATATTTGTTAGTTGTTGTTGTTAAATGAGCCCTGCTTAGCCGTGCGGTAAGACGCGCGGCTACAAAGCAAGACCATGCTGAGGGTGGCTGGGTTCGACTCCCAGTGCCGGTCTAGGCAATTTTCGGATTGGTAACTGTGGAAGTGCTCAATGAACACTAAGTTGCGAGGCGGCTCTGTCCTAGTGTGCGGATGTAATGCCAATAAGAAGAAGAAGATGATGATGTTATATGACATCAATATCATTTTTATTACCTAATTGATTAATTTATCTATTGGCCAAGATATTAAAGTTGTAAATTCCCATAATTATCAATTATTTTTTTAAAACATTTTCGTTTGTGGATCTACTAATACCTCTACCATTAGTACCGTTACCCTATTTCAGCTTTTTTGCTAATGTTTGATAAAACATGTCTTTCATTTGCTGTAAGCATCGGTTACAAGTCCCCAGCAAACACCGCCAGCAACACTAAGAAGAATTTCGTTGTATTAATTCAACGAATTCAGCAGCCTTTCGACGGAACATGGTGATCATCAAAATGGCTGGATTCAATGGATCCTCACCGCGAGATGCAAGAGAATTGTTTTTTCAAGCATGCGTGACAGTACCTCATTGATTAAGTCACCAGCATGATATGATCACGGTCGTGGTATTGGTAGGGGAGGAGGTTCGGTTGTGGGCACCCTTTTGTGTTTGGTCCATAACTTTGGCCCTGGTTGATCTTATGTCGACATTTGCATAGCAATCGAAAGCTAAACTTATGACCTTACTACTAGCAAAGAAATTAATATGATTTCATCGATTTAGAAAAAAATATTGACAATTTAGAAAATTTAACATTTTTGGACATTTTCATTTCGTGGTTCGGTTGTGGGCACCCTTGAAAACTTAGCCAAAAATAAAGAAACATGAATAAAAACCACCCAGATTTAAAGAAAAGGAATAGTTATTTTTTCTAATAGCCTGGAGATCAATTCACCTAGCAGTGATGATGCCTCCCTCGGTGCATTAAGGAGGATGTTGAAAAAAATCACATAAGAAAGGTCTAAAATAGCACTTTAGGTAAACGGTTTTCAATTTTTTATTGATTAACGTTTTATTGATATGCATCACAGTCAAAATAATCCTGATTAATCACCCTAGCGGCAATAGTGCCTTTCTCGTTCATTACAAAAAATAATATTTTGACCATAAATTTTGATCCCATAGTCCGATCTGACCAGTTTTCGATAGGAAGCAATGGGAAAGCATTCCCCGTCGAATGCAACTTGTTGCAAGCAAATCGGTCAACGCTTTATTCCAAAAAGTGTGTGTATAATAACTAGACATGCCCAAAGAGCAAAAATATTCAATATACTCATTATTTCGAACAATTATGTCAAAATAATTATAAAAACTGCATAAAAACGTTATTAAAAATAAGTTAAGGGACAACCAAAACGATATTGAATGATTTATCAATAAAATGAGGGTGCCCATAACCGAACCAATAAGGGTGCCCACAACCGAATTTCGCAGCCTTTTTGGAATGTGAAGGAAAAAAATTTCGCGCTAAAATTTTGATGGCAATTGACATTGGGCATCAAAATACATTAAATTTACTGTGTAAATACGCATTAGAACTCACTTTTTGAATTAAATCACTTCAATTTATGCCACTTTGAAAAAGGCAAAAAAAAACTTTCGTGTTGTTTTTCTTGTACAAAAAAAATATTTGTTTCTAGTTCAAAGTAGAGATGCCCATCCGGTTTGATATTGAGCACAAAACATCATGCTATTACAGCAAACAAATGACGGTTGTCAGAATGACAGCATCTCTTATCTGTCAAAAGATACATGGGGGTGCCCATAACCGAACAGTGCCCACAACCGAACCTCCTCCCCTACCGTTTTTGCTCAAATCCCGAACACTGGCGTTTAGAGCCCTTAAACTGAAATTTTCATCGGTTTTCCCCACTCAGGATCAAAATTTCAAACGAGTTTAAGTGTCTATGGAAAGAATTACACGAATAAAGTCAAAACGGCTATATAAAAGCGAGTGTTCGGAATATGAGTCATGTTCGGAATTTGAGCCAAAACGGTAGTAGTCTGGCGTAGTAGTTTTGGTATCTTAACTGTATCAGCCACACAAAGAGATCCTCCTGGAAACATGGTTGTCCTAATCTGCCTTTCAGTGGAGTGGATTGATTGTATAAATAATCATTAGCATGCCAACTTTGTTGATAATTGTCACTGTTACTGTTAACGAACCCGGAGCGGATACTCGATTCAAACACCGTCTTGTAGTTGCCAATTGGACAGCTTCAAAGCTGAAATTATATTTATCGTTAGTATTAGCATCAGCGATATAAATTTGCTTACATTTCAGTGTTTATCGTAACTTGTGGGTGGGAATCGAGGTTATGTTCGCCGGCCTAAGGGTGGAATTACAAACTAGTTGAAATAAACATTAGTTTTCAATATTCGGTACACATTTTGGTATCACCTACCTCTACGGCACAAAGATTATGTGAAATAGTATACTTATAATTAATTAGAATAGCAAATTATTACGAATTTAAACATGTATATCTAGGAAACGAACTCAAACGTGAAGTGCTTGCACGCTACTTTTTTCTTGTCCCTCTTCGCGTTTGACGTTTGCTCAACATTCCTTACAGCGATGGTTGATCGAGGGAATAGCCAGTAGCCTCACTTCCAGTGTGCCCAGAGAGCTCGGCAACATCCCCCGGCCCGTGAGCTACTCCAGTGGCTGAATGACCATCGTTGTCGCTCTGTAGCCGCGGTCTTACGTCTAGTACTGCCAGCTTTACTGCGGGCCTTGAAATGATTCCGTTGACTGTGAGAACTTTGGCTCGCCGTACCTGATTATCTGCCCCACTTATGGTCTCTACAACTCGTCCTCTTGTCCAACTGTTCCTTGTCTTGTCGTCTATAACGATCACTAAATCTCCTGGTTCGATTGGTTTAACTTTCTCAAACCACTTCACACGTCGCGTTAGCATGGGAAGATACTCCTGTACCCACCTTTGCCAGAATTTATTCACAATTTGTTGGGTCATCTTGTAGCTGTCTCGGAGGTTGGTCTTGTCATGTATTATAGGTCTTTCCGGTTGTGTCACACCACTCGATCCATATAGCAAAAAATGATTTGGTGTTAGTGCCTCATCATCTGCATCATCCAGGGGTATGTAGGTTAAAGGTCGTGAGTTTATAACTCCTTCCACCTCTAACAATATCGTCTCTAATACTTCATCAGTTGGGTGAATTGAACTATTAGAAACCACTTTCATACCAGATTTCACCGCTCGGACCATGCGCTCCCACGGGCCACCCATATGTGGAGCAGCGGGTACATTGAAGCGCCATGTTGTATGTGCGTTGGTGAAAGTGGTCGCACACTCTCGGTTGCTCTGCTGAATCATTTTCTGCTCCTCCATCAATAGACGATTGGCTCCAACAAAGTTGGTGCCATTGTCAGAATAAACCTCTCGTGGTGCACCTCTCCTCGCGATAAATCGCCTGAACGCCATTACACATGACTGTGTAGAAAGGCTATGTGTCACTTCCAGGTGAACTGCTCTTACCGTGAGGCAGGTGAAGAGTGCCACCCATCTCTTAACAACACTTCTTCCCACCTTGACTTCCAATGGTCCAAAATAGTCCACACCAACAAACGTGAATGCACGTATGAATGGTGTGAGTCGTGCTTTGGGTAGTGGTGCCATCATGGGAGGCCTTGGAGTTGCTTTTCTCACCTTGCACTTCTGACAGTTACGAGCTACTTTTCGAATCAAGTTACGAAGTCCAACAATATAAAACATTTGCCGCATTTCATTATTCACAGTCTCATTATTTCCGTGTAAGAGTCGTCGATGAAAACTGTCCGTGATTAGTGCGGTAATCGAATGTTTGTTTGGTAGTATCACGGGATATTTGGTAGAAAACGTTGCCTCAGGAGCAGCTTCGATTCGACTCCCCATCCTGATAATACCGTTGTCGTCCAGGAAAGGATTTAGTCGATAGAGAGGACTAGATTTGCCAATCATCCCACGATTCATCATTGCTGCTATTTCATCAGGAAATGCTTCAGTTTGTGCTTGTCGCCAAATGGTAAATTCAGCGTTTTGAATTTCCTCACTTTGAAGTAACATTGTTTTCTTTTCGCTTGAAAATCTCTTTCGCAGAATGCTTATCGCACGATGAACATAAGCTGTTGCCCTCACCAGACGTTCCCAATTAGAAAATCGGGCCACATCAACGAGCGGTGTCATGACATTACAACGGTGCAGAAATACAGGACGCAATTCCTCGTTGGTAGTTATATGAGCTGATGTTGCAATTTCGGTTGGCCACTTAGATTCGTTCTGCAACAGGAATTCCGGACCGGAGAACCAACGATTATTGGGGCTAAATGTAGGACCGGATGTCCACTTCGTCGCTTCGTCCGCAACATTCAAACCTGAGGGGACATATCTCCATTCGTCGATACTGGTAAGAGAAAGTATTTCTCCTACACGAAACCCGATAAATTGATGGTAACGTCGGCTGTCAGAGCGGAGCCATGCCAACACAGTGCTGGAGTCTGTCCACAAATATCGTTTGGTAATCGGAAGCGTCATGGAAGTGCAGATGGATTGTATTAGACGAGAACCAATCATAGCCGCCTGTAGTTCCAAACGCGGAATTGAAAGCGGTTTAAGAGGAGCCACCTTCGTTTTGGAAGCCACAAATGCGCATCGTGTTTCACCGGAACAGTATAGTCGCACATATGCTACACATGCATAGGCGGATTCACTTGCATCCACAAATACATGTACTTGTAATTCCTGCAGCGAGTTGGATGATGTATCGCCAAAGAAACACCTTGGCACCTGTACTTCATTGATTTGTGGTAGTAATTCTACCCATCGAAACCACATGTCCAACAAACTCTCGGCAATCGGCTCGTCCCAATTCGTCCCACTCCTCCAGATCTCTTGCATTATTATTTTCCCGTGAACAATATAATGAGAAATTAATCCCAAGGGGTCGAACAGCCTCATGATAAGTTGGAGCACTTGTCTTTTCGTAGGAGTAATACATCCGTTGAGCAGTGATTGATTATTTAAACAGGAGACATCGAACGTGAAAGTATCTTTAACGGGGTCCCACACTAGTCCCAGTACACGGTCGGTTGATCCCTGTTTGTCTGCGTTGATCGGTTTTCCAGTCGAAGTATCTGTTTCGCCGATAGTATTGAGGACTTCCGAGTAGTTTGACTTAAATTTCTTTATTTCAAATCCTGCCGATGCATGAATAGCTTTCACCTGTTCTACTAACTGTACAGCTTCTTCCACCGTATCAGTGCTATCGAGAAAATCGTCCACATAATGGTTTTCTGTGATAGCTCTCGCTGCTCTCGGGTAGACCTTGGAATGCTCTTCGGCGTTTTTATTTTTTATGTACTGAGCCGAGCATGGTGAGCACGTAGCGCCAAACGTGGCAACATCCATTACATACACGTCGATATCTTCCGTCGAGTTACTTCTCCATAGAAACCGTTGGTACTGTCTGTCCTCTGCCCTAATCCTGATTTGGTGGAACATTTCGCAGATGTCTCCACATACTGCGATATTTCGTTCCCGGAATCTGAGTATCACCGTTATCAAGGACACGTGTAGATCAGGTCCTTTTAGTAGAAGATCGTTGAGGCTAACTCCCTGCACCTTTGCGGCTGCATCCCAGATTAGTCTGATTTTCTCGGGTTTTTTCGGGCTTACTACAACGCCCAGTGGAAGATACCATACATGTCGAGCATCTGTTCGCTGGAGCTCTTCCGGAGTCGCTTTATGTGCATAACCTTTCCGTACGTAGCTATCGATCTGCCCCTGCACGTTAGCTGCTAGTTCCGGATCGCATTGCATTCGTTTTTCTAGGGATTTCAAACGGCTTTTAGCCATCGACAGGCTGTCAGGAAATGTTGGATTGTCGATTCTCCATAACAAACCCGTTTCATATCGATTTCCTTGACGTACTGTAGTCTTTTGTAGAATGTGTAATGCACGCTTGTCTTCTTCGGCCTCGGGCCTCAATGACACGGCACTTTCTTCTACTGCGAAGTAACATTTCATGATATCATGTAGCGACTGATTAGTTACAGTGTTGTGGAAATTGAGCTGCTCTGATATGTGTGTCATACCGGATTCCTTTCCGAACGCGCACCACCCCAGTCTGGTCTTAACTACCACAGGCCCTTCATGTGGCCCTTCTCGTGTTTTTAGTGAAGTCAGAAGACGTGCATGCTCCAATCCGATAATCATACGGGGAACGACATTCGAATAACTTTGTAGTGGAAGCCCGACCATATGCGGATGTTGAGTAGCAAGACTTTCGTAATTGAAAGACTGCTTCGGCAAATTTAATTCGTCCACTGTTAAGACATTGTCGATGGTATATTTTTGCAGCGATCTTTCTCCGGCAATCGTTAGGCTTACACATTTTGACCCTTTCTCTTCCCTCGAGATATTCCCAGTCCAGGAAAGCCAAAGCGACGATGATGGTCCATCCATATCCAGCTGCTTTGCGACTTCTGCTTCTAAGAGAGTTGAACTTGAACCTTCGTCCAGAAAGGCGAATATTTTTACCACTTTTCCGTTTGCGAACAGCTTTACAGGTAGGTACCGAAAAAGAGAAATGGAATGACTTTGGTGGTGGTTCTGATGAACTGGCATATCGCTACTTGTAGCAGTAGCGACCGGGTCCAGCTGCGGCGCATGCAGGAGTTGATGGTGGCGCGCTCGACAGCCTTCAAGTTCACATTCCCTTTTTGACCTACATGGCCATCTTCGGTGAGGAACCAGACACGTTCTGCATAGATTCTTCGAGCGAATGGCTTTCCAGCGAGCATCGACAGTTAAAGTTTTGAAGGGTTGACAGTTGACTATGTAGTGTCCATTTACGTCGCAATAAGAACAGGGTTTGTTTAACCGATCCTGAGAAGTTGTTCCTGAGCTCTGTGCTTCGTCATCGGATTCGTGCGTCGGATCTTGTGCGTGTACGAATAACTTTTCCTTCTGTTTTTCCGAACGATGTCCTTTAAGATTAGTATGGTATGAATCTGAGGTAACTAGCAGATCAGATGCCAGATATACCAGGTTTGATACGAAGCCATTAAACGTTGCCAAATTAATGTTCACCTGCCCTTGTTTGTAGCTACTCCACTGTAGCTTGAAGTTGGTAGGAAGTTTTTCCACTAGCTCATTGAGCAGTAGCGGATTTTCCAGGTGATTTTGTTGTTGCGAAATGATCATATGATCTATGAGGTTTTGCACTGCCAGTCCGTAGTCAACTATTGACTTCAAATTATCCGCTTTCGGAGCTTGAGTGGACCGCACACGTCTTAGGAGTGAGTTGATGAGAATTTCTGGTCGGCCGTATAGCATTTGAAGTGTCGAAATCACGCTGCCTACTGAGGAAGGAAGTAGCAAACGACTTCTGACTGAATCTAGTGCACTTCCACGAAGGCATCGCTGGAGCCTGGCCAGGTTTTCGGCATCACTGTAGCCACATACTTGGGTGGAGTTTTTAAAACTACTGTAGAACATAGGCCAATCTTCGGGGTCACCGGAGAAGATTGGTAAGTCCTTCGGCATGACTTGTCGAGCTGCAAGTTGAGACGTTGTTGGTCCAGATGCTACCGGCTCCAAATGATAGTTCTCTGGTTTTAGGCCTGGGCTTGGGAACTGTGGTCTCGAATCTGCTGTGAATGGTCCACTAGTTTTTTGGCAACCTTGACTGAAGCTGATCGGATCAAGCTCTGGCATTTGATGATTACTTCTCTGGAACTTATTTTGGTGTGACCCGCTCGTTTCCACTCCAGTTGGTACCGTAGAAATCTTCAGTGTGGTATTTTTGCAGACCGCTGGTTCTACAGTTTCTGTTGACGACACATTCCAAACATTCGTGCTCGGCTCGCTAGGCTTTAATATTTTGTTGGAAGGAAGGTGCCCGAAGTATTGTACCGTAGGTACTGTCGCACTACCAAACGCTGGCACTGTTGGGTATGTATTACTAGTCCGGGATGTGATTATTGTTGTGGTCTTCCGTGGAGTTGGAGTAGGAACAACCTTCAGTGTACTTTCGATAGGGACTCGATTTTCCAACTTCCTTGGAACTGACTTTATTTCCAAGGCAGGAATTGCCACAGGTTGTTCTTCGATGACAGATTTGAGAATTTCAGGATCTCCTCTCCCTTTCTCTACTCCGTGTGGGATTTCGTACTCACCGTCCGAGATGGGGGTATTATCCTGCCTCAACCAGTTCTCCAATCTTTCTTGTTTTGACCGCGCACTTACTTTGCTCCTATTGCTGATTATCTCATCCTCTTCTTCAAACTGCATCAATATTTCAAACTTTTCCTTCAAATATCTCTCTTCCTCCTCCAGCTTCCTCATTCTTACTTGATTCTGCTGTTCTAACAGTTCAAGTCTTAGTTGAGCCTGGCGGGACTTTTTACTTGACGCGGATGTGTACGCGGATACTGACGATTCTGGGGCGGATGTTATTTGTGCTGGACGTTTGCAGCTTTCACATTTCCATGAACGGTTGGAGTCGGCTATCGAGTCTGATACGCCGGCACATCCATAGTGCTCCCACGCATCGCAGGCGTCGCACCCGACCATATTGTCGGCCTCATCCGGCTTAGTGCACTTCTTGCAGTGCCTACTGTCCGATGAATCTTGCATAGTTCCGTTTCTTTTCAATCCTACTCTGGAATGAAATCTTTGAAGTTTGTTAACGAACCCGGAGCGGATACTCGATTCAAACACCGTCTTGTAGTTGCCAATTGGACAGCTTCAAAGCTGAAATTATATTTATCGTTAGTATTAGCATCAGCGATATAAATTTGCTTACATTTCAGTGTTTATCGTAACTTGTGGGTGGGAATCGAGGTTATGTTCGCCGGCCTAAGGGTGGAATTACAAACTAGTTGAAATAAACATTAGTTTTCAATATTCGGTACACATTTTGGTATCACCTACCTCTACGGCACAAAGATTATGTGAAATAGTATACTTATAATTAATTAGAATAGCAAATTATTACGAATTTAAACATGTATATCTAGGAAACGAACTCAAACGTGAAGTGCTTGCACGCTACTTTTTTCTTGTCCCTCTTCGCGTTTGACGTTTGCTCAACATTCCTTACAGCGATGGTTGATCGAGGGAATAGCCAGTAGCCTCACTTCCAGTGTGCCCAGAGAGCTCGGCAACAGTTACTCTATTCGAGAACCAAAATACTTGCCTTACTTAATACCAACAATATTTTTAATTTTTGCACGACTGCTTTTACGTTAGACTATGAAGAGTTTTGGGATTTGAAAATAAAATAATTTCAAACACTTGAAAGAACCTAAATATGTTCAGCTCATAAAGGGATCAATTCCCCCCGAAATGGGGATCAAATTTCCCGCTAGTTTTGAAAATGCCAAATTTTCTATCTTTGAAAAAAAATCGATTTTTTGATAACCTTCATGAAAAAATAATTTCTTCCAATGATGTTTTAAATTATTAAATTAAATTATTCATCAAGACCATCTTTAATCGTATAATTTTATGCTTTTTACATCGAGAAACATCCGAAACAAAAAGTGGGGATGATGTGTGTCCAGTTTCCTCCGAGAAAAGCAAAAATTGCACAAACAATCCACCTTGCGATGGTCAAACTTGACATTGATCGTGTATTTCCGTGGACAAAAAAGAGTTAAGTTCAATTAGGCAAGAATAATCCTAATGCGAAGTCCACACATGGAAGATCGGACACCAAAACAATGGTGTCATGATTCTGGTTATATGAGACAGCGAAAAGTAATGCTCAAGCAAGTATGCTTATCCGGGATACTCTTCATCTCTTGAGCAAATACACAAAAAAAACACTCGCACTTGCAGGTAGCTTGTAATCCCGGTAATGACGAATCGCACAAAAAATCATCTGCCGCTCAAATAAGTGGACGCGAGAATGATTAAGCAAAGGCTATCGAAATATTAATCTCAGTGCTTTTGATAATGGCGTGCTAATTTCCATAGAACTCGGTTAAAAAAGCAACAACAATTGCGGCTTACGATGCCGTCGAGTGTTTGGTTGGGCTTGGTACCAAGATATTGGCTGTACACGTGCCATAGTGAAATCTCTCTGACCAAGGATGACGGGACTGTCAAGCAAAGGAGGACAATGAGTTAGAAGAGTGAATTTTGGAATCGGAATTAAAATTAAAACCACTGTGAAACATAATTGGGAGAGTTTGGTTACGGTGTTCGACTTCATCATTATTGATTTATTTGCATTTATCGACGAGTACGTTATCCACTGTTCAAAGTAGATATCACAAGCAAGCAAGTATAAAATAATAGAATTTGAATTTGAACCGCTCAGTTACTAGGATTGGGTAGTGACATTGCGAACTCTTTTAGCAAGACAGCCCGTCATGATCTGAATCGCCTCATTTGATAACACCCGGTAATAAAAACAAGTGATGAGCATTTGTTTATCATACCTGTATTAAAATTATATGATTATTTTATTCCACGAACGAACTTTTTGTGGTAGGCTTGCATATCTATTTTTCAATTCATTTATTCATTAACCAGCTTATTCATTACCGGAAAATTTTAATGGAATAAAGTTAATTGGCTTTGACGTATGCCTTTACAGTCCACCTCACAGATTCGTTGGTAATGTTAGGGGTAGTATCAAATAGATCTATCATGAAATAGAGAAATGAATCAACATTCTTATTATTCACATTACGTTTAGCTAATGGTTGATGAGCAATCATCTTCAAATGAATTCAAACAAAGGGCATAAAAATGCTGTCTAGTAGAATAACAATATCCATCAATTTTCTCAATGGGATACCACATACGATGGTAATGCGGCACCGTGGGTTATTTCTAAAAAAATGATTTTATATCACACAACATTACCATTCTCTGTAACGTTGAAATAGGCGTACAAATCACTCATTCATTGCAATACAATCATTAATCTGGACAGTACAACGCTCGGCGACGTTTGTTTTCAAATACCTGTATTTGAACAAAAAAACGTCAAGTCATCAAAGAAAAACCAAAAAATAGCGAATTCAACCGTTATGAAACTGAAAGCCCTGTATAATCCACCTAGCAGAGATGGTGCCTCTATTGTGTATGAGAAAATGATAATGAAATGAGAAAAGCACGTGGAAGAGTTTATGGATAGATCCCATTATAGAGGTTATGCAGCCAGCCAGCCAGCCGAAGCTTTTAAATAAAGAATAAAAACAAAGATCCCATTATTTGTTTCAATTCGCAATAAATTGAAATAACCCAAAAGTTGTTTATAGGGTATGGCTGGTCACACGACTGGAGGAGTCCCACACCCTGGTATATGTACTTCCAAACAGTAGCTTGGCAACAACCCAGCACGTTAGCACAGACAAACAGACATAACACTTGTGTAATTTTCATCGTGATTTACTGATCAATTTAAATAATCATTAGTTGGCCAATCGATCACTCGTCGCGCGCGCATCGGATTTGCTCGAGTTTGACGTTTGCTCACTAACGCCATCTGTTTCATGATTTGCCCCAATTAATGAAAACAACAGGTGTCGTTAGTGTATGAACGACGATGAGTTTGATTAGTGAATGTTCAATGTGTTATGTCTGTTTGTCTGTGACGTTAGGTCAGTGCATAAAGCATTTTCTTTGCACACACACACATACAAACACACTAACATCAGTTTTCGGCCCAAAGTTTAGTTTTGGAATGATCATGTCACCTTCGCATACACTTGGTATACAACAAAGGAAAAATCATAATCCGTTCGTACACCGCAGTGAGACGCATTTGTTTATTTATTTATTAATGAAATTGTCTATAGGATAATTATCATCAATCTTTGTGTTATTGCGCATATCAATAGCTTATATTAACTACGGTTCAGCGTGGAAAATTAATCACTTAAAGCAAGGGGTAAATTGTTCATGGTCTTGCCTACTTCAATAGAGTAGGTATATCAGCCGTGTTTAAACGTGAACGAACCGGCACTCAGTTTGATTGCATCTGTTCATTGCAAACCACGAAATGTAGCGAAAGAAACGATCCATCAGGTGGATACATCGAATCAAAATATGTAGATATGCATGTGCCCACCAGAATAGGCTGAGGGATGTATTTGAACCAGTCGTACCAGGGTCCACCAAGTTGCATTTTGTTATTTTTATCACATGCAACTAATAAAATCAAGGTATATTTTAGTTTTATCCTAGACAGCAATTGTTTCTTTACAAGGTAAAAAGGATAAAAAGGATACAAGGATACAAGGATACAAGGTAAAAAGGATAAAAAAGACAAAATGAAATTCGGTATCTTGTATATGGGTCCTGGAACGGGTGGTTCAAAATACATCCATCTATTATGTTCAAAGGAAATATTTGTTAGTCTCAGAGTCTGAACGGCAACGATACCGCATTTAATTTACCCATGTTTTATTTCACGAAATCGAAGCATAAGTGTAAATAAATTTGTCATATAACGATCTAAAGTTTCTGGTAGCTTACGCTTTGCTATCTAGCGTCTACAGGCTCAAATATTTTTTTTCGATGAAAGTAAGACAAAGTTTTTTTAAAAGGAAATTATTAGGAAATCATAACTGTCTCGTCGATAACAGTGCGACAAACATGGAAATATTCGGTATACTTTTTAATAAAATTAAATCTGGAAATAAAATTAAGCAAAAAAAAAGCAAATATACTTTGAATGAAAAATCAGAAAATCAGCCACTGCCAATAAAGTGGCTGATTTTCTACTCGCCGCAGCCACATCCAGGCGCTATAGTATATGCACAAAATAACCAGCAAGAGTTAACCGCCAGAAATTTGTATGGCGAAAGACATCTAACGCTGGTTTTCTCAAAATTAGGAACTTTTCATGAAAAACTAATTGGTATCGGTTATGAGGGATGGTGTCCGCTACTACGCCTACCAAATATTTTTTCGATTAAAGTGCTTAATTTTGAGAAAACGAACCTTAGATGCCTTTCGCCATACTGATTTCAGGAAGTTAACTCCTAGTGTGCCGCTGTAAGCACGCTCAAAGCAGTCGATTCATTGTTGAAAACTTCTTGTAAACCTGTTTGACAGCGAGGTGTAGAAATTGTCACACATAAATCATGCTAGTGAAGCAGATATTTGTATGAGAAATGATGTGATAAGCATATACCTACCATTATTGCTTTGTTGTATAATTTTTTTTTTGCCTTTCTCGTATACAAAGTATACGTAAAGGCTATATGTTCGCTCCAAAAACAAACTTTTTATAGGATACTCGGAGACCCATAGTGTTATATACCGATCGACTCAGCTCGACGAATCGAGGTGATGTCTGTGTGTGTGTATGTGTGTGTGTGTATGTGTGTGCGTGTGTATGTGTGTGTGTGTGTATGTGCGCAAAAAGTCTAGCCCACTTTTCAGGTACTTAGCCTAAGCCGATTTGCTCGCAACAAGTTGCATTCAACGCAGAATCCTGTCCCATTGTTTCCTATTGAAAATTGGCCGGATCGGACTATGGGCTCAGAAGTTATGGTCAAAATATTTTTTTTAGACAACAACGAGTGGAAAAGTCTAGCCCATTTTTCAGGCACTAACCCTCAACCGATTTACTCGCAACAAGTTGCATTCGACGCAGAATCCTATCCCATTGTTTCGTATTGAAAATTGGCCAGATCGAACTATGGGCTCGGTAGATATGCCCAACATATTTTTTTTTCATACCAAAAGTGCGTAGAAATTACTCACTCAAAAAAAAGAGAAAGGCACCATCACCGCTAGGTGGATTAATCTGGGTTTTTTTTCTTTATTAACGTGATTTTTTAAGGTTTGACATAAGTTCATCACGGTTGTTGTATAAACAGGAAACCCCTTAAATCACGATTAATTCAAACATCCGAACCCTACTGGTCCGGTTCTTGATCTCAAAATAATGAAAATCAAATCGATGTTGCCGACTATTTTTATGTTTTTTTTCAACAATGTTAGTAAAAAAACAAAACAATGATTTATTTATTTCTTGCAAAAATGATGAATAGACTGAGATGGAAGGTGAAACAGTTCCCCTATATCCTCAACGCGGTGAAGGATTGGGCACAGTTTCACATTAATAAAGATTTACGAAATACATAGTAGCTTTAACAGGGTATCACCCAGATGGCGGATTTTAATGCATTTCTGCATAAGAATCTTACAGTAACTGTATAACATTTCGGCATATACAATTTTGGAAGATTTTAGTACAATCATTCTATTAAAATCTACAATTTTGTATTATTTTAATCTTCTTCTATATAATAAAAATGAGTTGAGATTTCCTTCCTGACGATTTAACTCTCGAACGGGTTGACCGATTCCCAAGATTTTTTCCCTAATCGATTCGTTTTGGGTTTCGCAAGGTTTGTATATACAAAAAGTTGGTGCATTTAACGGAGAAATGTAAAAAAAAATATTAGAATACAATTTTGGGTCAGGTGGTGGAGGAAAACAAAACAAACGGACGGGAAGTGATCTAGAGTGCGGTGCTGCAAATAGTTCATTGTGACATTTGCAATACCCGGGCAAAGCTGGGTTTCTTTCGCTAGTATCTGTATAAAAAGCTTACATTTCTTAATTTATACAATAATTGTGATTGTGGGATTTGTTTTTTTTTGTAGGATCAAGAAATTCACATTTTTATATGTATCATATTACGTCAAAGTGGAATTTAAATTCACGTTGAACTGTAGTCCTTTTGTTGAACAAGTGTACAAATATATGGGAGCTCGTTGGAGTGCGAAATTCATAATCACAGCTTTTGCTTTTGTGTTATGGTTGATAATCGGTCATTTTTCGGCAAAAAATCAAACGTAACATGAAATCGCGGGGATCGATCCACATTTGGTTTTGGACGATCATCAGCATTTGGTTTTGGAAAATCACTGCACTTTTTACTACAAATAGTACGTAAAACTTCAACCATTATAAATACTTTTTCCTTTTCATATCATGAATCAACACAAATATAATGAAATGTCATTGTAGCATATTATGGTTAAGCCCTCCGTTTTCGTACTAAAATTTTTACCACATTTTTTTTTTGTAATAGGGTTTCTTACCCCATTCCCGGCCTAACATGCGCACGACTGCATTATTTAATTGATATTTATTGTAATTGTAATTGTAATTGTAATTTTTATTGGGAACGATAATCGGTTAGCTCTTACACTTATTATTGGGTCAAGGAAGGACTTGGACTAGGAGCAACTTTTTCTGATTTTTTTTGGGCCGTTTTATATTGCGATGGGGTTCACCTCTGCTTAAAAAATAGTTATTCTTGCTAAACACCGCTTGAAAAAGCTTTTATTTGATTTAAATTAACATGATGCAGCACTCATTTCAGTCATAGGCGATTGCTTATCCGGCATACCCCAAGTCTCTTCGGCATACGCAATATTTTACTTAATCTCTCAACATCTTACTCTCATTCTCTCTCTCGGGCAGTGGTGGAAATACTCGCTTCACGAGTAAGAAAAGAGTGTAATTGGGCCTACCAAAAATGCCACACTCGCACGAACCTACTGCCTGCATTTTTCTGGCGCTTGCTTTGTTCGCGAGTACGGGCAGAGCAAAAACAAAAAGGCGGGCTGTATTTTGTTCGGGAGTAAAAACACGGTCGCGAGTTTTTGTGATTATTTCGAATACAATGGATAGATTTGACTTGACATAAACACAATAACAATAAACAAATATGATCTTGCTCGAACATCAGTGAGAAATAAGTTCCGAGGTTGTTTTATGACTTTTAGCGAATTAACCCGAATGGCTCGCGAAGCTTCACGAACATTTTTCGGGGTCCGTTTTTTTGTTTTCTCTGCGAGCAGTAGGTAGGCAAGAAAAAGGCAAAACAAATGTTCGCGAGTCTTTTGCATTGCCTACTTCTTGTTTTGTGAGTAAGGTTCGCAGATTTCCACCACTGCTCTCGGGACGGTAGAAAATGCGACGTAAACAAAAATATGCACGTTCCACGATAACGTGATGCCAGATGGTATTATTCATAATAATTTTTATTTGGTTGAGAAGATATATGCACTCATCCAAATTCCTTCCAAATACTTTAAAAAATATTGTTTTCCCTCTTTCAAATTGAGATAATTATAAATAACATGAAAGCGTCAACGTTTTAGACAGTTTTCCTGTTAACGATGAAGGATTATCTTCATACTAAAATAAGACTCATGGCCTTTTGGCAGCACTGTACAGCTAGAAGTTCTTGGGCCGAGGTGAATTTTGTTCGGTTTGAGGATACATTTTTGAATGTATTCCAATATGTTTATATAAGATCTAGTGATAAAAACAATTAGAAAAGATAGAAGTGCGTTAGTTTAGCATTATTGTGTGGCGATAAACAGCCTGAAGCCTCGAGCACTGTGACGATTTTCAGGTAGGTGTTTATCTGATGATACCGTTTTGTAAAAGTGGAAAGAATCACGGCTCAGTGATGTTGCAACAAAGAGCAAAAGTTTGAAATCTACATTTTTATTTTCTATAATTGGATATATTAATAATCGAGTGAAATAAATGGTTGAAAAATATTGAGTATTGTGCGAGATAAATAGGAGACATTTTCTATTTCGCTGGGCATGAGAGCATTACAGGCTTAAATGGTAATTTATTTTACAAAGCTCACAGTTGATGATAACTGTGGAAGTCCCTCACGGATACTAAAGTCCAAGTCCCAGCCGAATAGATACGTATAATTTTATCGATAGTTTGGAAATATTGTTACGAAAAACCCTTGTATTTAATGTAATTATTGTACAAATCATGTGCTACAAATGATCATCATTTTTGTTTTGAAACTGAGTATAAACCAATGCCTACATTAAGCTTAATGAGACGTTACCGCACATAGTGCAGAAGGTAATTGACCTGAGAGGTAATGACCCATTTGGATCCATTTGGGACGCTTTGCACTGCTTCTTGTACATAGAAGAGTACTCATAATAAACGCAAGCTGGACAATGTGACGAACAAGTCCACGACAATGCTGTTGACCAAAGCTGAAAGGTAGACTAAATTAATCCATTCAGCTCAGCTCAAGTACCGCTACCTACAAATGCCTGCTCGCGATGATACCAAAACTCACGTTAATAAAGGAGAAAAGCAAATACCTGTAACAACACTCAGCCTTATGTTTCCGCTGATGTAGCAAGTTTGCGTCATTTATGTTGTATGATATCCGTTCATAATTACACAATAATGATACATGTGGTACAATAACTTTCTTTTTCCCTTATTTATATGTATTTGAACATGTTGGATACATGATATGAAAGTAAACAAAATTATTTGCACAATTCAAAGTATTGTTGCATAGTATGTTGATCCTTAAAGTTTGCCCTATTCATCATTCGAATGGCAGTTCTAGAACAAGCTTCTAAACTCAAAATTATTTCTATGAAGGGGGTCTCTAGTAAGCCTTGCGAGTGAGGGCGTAGGAGCCAAGGATGTTTTCGGGTGGGAAACACTCTCAAATCCCTAGGCATAGTGTATCCATTGTACTTGCCATATAAGATACATACTCATACAATGGCTGACATAGAAAAGCTTCTAAATAACTATAGAATACTAAGAGGACAAGGGGCTCCTCCTTAGCCGTGCGGTAAGACACGCGGCTACAAGGCAAGACCATGCTGAGGGTGGCTGGGTTCGATTCCCGGTCCGGTCTAGACAATTTTCGAATTGGAAATTGTATCGACTTCCCTGGGCATAAAAGTATCATCGTGTTAGCCTCATGATATACGTATGCAAAAATGGTAACTTGGCTTAGAAACCTCGCAGTTAATAACTGTGGAAGTGCTAATTGAACACTAAGCTGCGAGGCGGCTCTGTCCCAGTGTGGGGATGTAATGCCAATAAGAAGAAGACTAAGAGGAAAAGCAGGCCAAGTTCCAGTTGGAATGTATAGCAATAGAAGAAGATTTCAATAAAGATCGCGTCTTCAATGCAATGTTGAAATCCCTCACAAGATAAATATTCAACAATGGCTTTCAATCGCGAACTCTTTACGTTCTGACCACACAAAACAGAACCAAACACCCCGATACGCGTCCGATCAAACAGGTCCAATCACTCACTCCTCTGAAAAACTAATTGAACAGTATACACTAGGGTTTGGCTTTGTGTGCTTATAATATTTCCCTAACATTTTCTTGGGATACATGCATGTTAATGTTAGAAAATACCATGTAAGAAATATACCTGAAAAGCAGCATATTTACCATCTTGATTTAAATCCTGAAATTATTTATTTTCTACACAATGCCAATGGCTTTGAAACACCCTAAATTCACCAAGGCCTCAAGTTTTGATTCTTATAATAAAAAAAAAACAAATATAAAACTTCATTTAACTTCAAATAGTCATCGTCACATATGCTTTATTGTTGATATCCACTTCCAAGCGAGCAATTTTGTTTTTTATCTAGAATTTCACATATTTGGGCATATCAAGCTTTCGAAAGATATTCAATTTGCAACAACGAGCTAGCCGTGGGGGAAGTCAAGAGAGTAGGAGGTTAAGGGTTCGAGTCACTCCAAGAATCGTGAATTCTTTTTCGCAAAATTTATATCAACTTTGCCATTCCGAAAACTTGCGCTGTGCATATGCACAGTCATGATATATAACAAAAAAGATTTTTCGTACGATCGATTTGCCGAACAATATGCAATTAATTTGTACTTTCCAAAAGATGTTAGTTCCACTACCCCAGTAATCGAGCATCCACTACTTTACAACAAGGACTAGAAATCGCAACTTAATGTTATCTGGGGGAGCTTGTCACATTAGTTTACCACTGCCTGAAACTACTATACAGCACGGGTAAATCGGTACCATCATTCAACATATTGAACCTTCCATAACTTGCTTCAGCTTTCATAACACGAGATCTCGCGTGTTGTAAAAAGAACAACAATCCGAAAATCCGTTATATTGAAGCCAATTAAAATGATAACAACGTGATTCTTTCAGGAAAATAATAAAGGGAATATATATTATATACTCTCATTGAGGATATGTTTTAAGTCCAATGAATCTTCTACTGGTCCTCCGGAAGATCATGAACCAACGGAACATTGGTGATGTAGCCTCTCGGCTGCTCAGTAGGAGAATTTGGTAGGAAATTGTTAAGCACTGGGTCGTAAGCTAACTAGCACCGCTATATTCACTGTACCACCACTTACCTTAGCAGGAGCTTCTATTGCTCTGTCACGTCACGGAAGGAGAAAGCCCACCGATTCAGATGACGAAAGAGGTGAAAAGTTTGGAAACGATCGTGTTTCCAAGGTGGACCACACAGACCGAGGCTTGGATACCCGTTTTGGGCACGAATCGAATCAGAAATGGAATAGATAACCAAAAGGGAATGCGTCCGTAAATGAAATTCTACTCCGCAATAATTAGATTAACATGATTTGTTTTATTTGGCCATTAGGCCTTTCTGTGGTGAGAGAGACAAAGGGAAGGTGTACTTGCGCATTGTTGTTGATCTACGTTGGCTAGCATGCTGCTCGATGAGGAGGGCCCTCCGACGGGAACCAGGTTGTTGGGGTCACGCACGGACCGATCGATGAAACGTTTGGTGCTGGACGAAAGCGGGACTGAATCGATGTTGAACGACGGCGTGTCGTGAGACGGTTTAGCGAAGAGTTCGTAACGTGTTCGGCTGCACAAAAGGGTGGTTGGCATGACGCAGGAATACCACGATGAACTACCGCTAGGTCACCGAATTTTGCTTCAGCGGCTGCGCCGCTCCGGTCGCTTTTGCTCGTGAGGAGATTCCCGTATCCAGCCGGATCAATGGCTTCGTATCAGTCGATGTCGTCACCGCGTCTCAAGTTCGTCAAACGATCCGTCTTCCGGGTTTTGTTCGGGGAATCCGCGCTCCAGACCGTCCGTCGAGCTTCGAACGAATTTACTTTTGTTCCGCCGGATGTCGTCGTAACTAATAATGATAAACAGTCATCCGGGAATTGCACCCGATGCCACGGGAAAAAGAAAAGGCCCGAGTACAGACGCGGGCCTGTTCCACGGGGGGGATTAGTACACCATTATTGTCTCTCTCTCCCTATACGCTCCTATCCCTTTTCTATAGAACAATAGAAACAATTACCTTTTCAGATTTTTGACGATTACAACGCTTATTACTGTTGATTCTTTTCCACTCTTATCACAAATTTTCCCTTCTGCTGGCGGATTTCATCCAACTACGGAACACACTTTTCTTGGGAATTTATTCACTATAAGCAAACTACTTTACTTTATGTTATACTTAATCGGCGCGCACTTCTACTGTCTGTGGCGGTCGATATGGAAGAGAGCGATCGGCACCAATCTTTTCGCTTTTGTACCTTCTTTCGCTAAATTTTTTTTTTTTTTTTTGGAATTTTGAGAAGTGCCGAAGTTTGACAGCTTCGCACTTCTCAAAAGTTGGCAACAACTCCGCAGCGGTAACGGCAATTAGGTCTACTCCCGTTCGTAACGGGTGAGAGTCCTATCTCGACCACGGAGGGAAAGTTCAGTGGTAGCTCACATAACTTGTGCTCGATAAATTACGAGAAGTACATTAAATCTTTTTCTTCGGACAGCTGGGATCGCCACCAGTAAGGCTGTCCTTATAAATCGATTCGGAACGGACTAGGCGTTAGGTGCTTACTGGCGTGGGGGTCGAGACATGGGGATACTTGTGGAGGAGCTAACAAGCTGCAAATTGGATCCAACGGTTACAAATACCCCGTCATCCCAGTTCAAAATGAATGTTATTCATTCATTTTGACTAGGCAGGAGGTTTAACATAAATAAAACCGTAAATCAACATATACATTATTTTGATTTTTCAAAACAAATTATGTTGCATATTATTTGGCATCACTGCCGACGCGTTACTCTTCGACGATTATGTCAAGAAAGCGTTACGGTGTCTTTCACCAATACAAAAGCACGAGAAATGTCAAACGTAGAATCAAAACAAAAAAAAAAACGGGATAATAACTATGGAAACAGTGCGAAGCAACAGTAAGTGGATTCGATGGTAAATTAAAAACGGAACAAAACAAGTGGATGGAAATTTAACTTCATTTGTAACAGGTAAGTACTTCAAAGTGATTCGTTACGATTTGAGAATGGGTTCATTCAATGCAGGTTTCAAAAGCTGTGCGCACAGCCGGCAGGAACTGCTAGAAATCGTAAAGTTATGGTACCATTAATTTTTATTTTTGTTTTTACAGCCTGCTCGCGGAAAAATGCAGAGAAAGCAGCCATTCGTATCGAAGATGAAACAGGTATGAACGTTTATTTATTGATACATTTAACTACTCTGAGCTTTCGATTGCATTGACTAATACATTGTTTTGTCATTACAGATGTAATTGAACGATGTTTGCTTCGGCCGCAGCTAAACATAAGGATGTTTTGTACGATATATATCGCAAAAACAGTAAGTAATTCATTTTTGGTTTGTTTTTCAGATTTCCCCTGGCTTCAGGTCGGCGGCGGAGAAAACACCGATGGATTTGCCGTTTTCGTCGGCCAGCTCGTAGGCGGACGTACCAACCCGAGCTATGACGGTGCATGGGAGGTAGCAAGGTCCCAGCTTGGCATTATAGTGATGGGGGGCAGATGACTGGCGAAAGTTTCGCTTGTACACCTTTTGCCCTACAGTGTACACAGGTGAGAAAGTTTTATGACGCAAATTGTAATCATGTGAATTTTTATTGAATTGTTTTTTTAGGTTTTCATGAACTAGTTTGTAAATAGACTGGTCAATTTGAAGCTTCTTTTCAAGTCTTTCTTCATCCGAAAATTCCTCTACATCACGATCGACTTGATGTTCGTCTCCACGGCTAACAATCTCATGACCGAATAATATTCGATATGGACTGTAACCAGTAGCACCATGGGGAGTGTTGTTGAGAACGTACTCAATTTCCGGAACTCGAGTGTCCCAAAGTTGTTGGTTAGTTCGTGCATACGTTCTTATGCAAGCATTTATGGTGCGATTGAGCCGCTCCACTGGGTTACTTTGGCTGTGATGCCGCGGATTTGTCCAGTGTTGCACCCGGAACTTTTGTAGCAGTTCTTTGAAATTGGAAGACAAAAATGAGGACGCATTGTCAGAAATCAGGATTTCTGGAGTGGAATACCTCCGGAACCAACTATATTCCAGAATTTCACAAATTTTGGGGGCTGTAATCTTGCGCACCGGAAATAATAAGCAAAATTTGGAGAAAAGATCCATCACCACGAACAAATGGGCTTTTCCCGTTTTGCTCCTTGGTAAGGACTGAATAAAATCAACAGCGATTATTTGGAATGGTTTAGTGGCTAATCTAGGAACACCAACCACTGGATTTTGGGAACGATTTGGGGGCTTGCATTCCTTGCAAACAGAACATCTACGAATATGTGACCGTACGTCGTTTCCTAAATTTGGCCAATAATATTTCTTCTTTATTCTAGCTATGGTCTTGTCGGTTCCCAAGTGGAGGGAATCATCGTGCTCTTCGACGAGGATATTCTCTCTCATGTCCTGGGGAACACATATTTTCCACACAAATCGATAATCCAGAGAGTCGCCCTGAGTTGATACGAGCTTCTTTAGCACACCGTTATCTACCCGAAAATCTTTATATTTTTCGGGGTGTTCGTGAACCTTATTCAACATCTTCGTGTACCATTCATTGCCGTTTTGGGTTAAAGAAAGTACTTCTACCGCACGCGATAGTGTGTCAGGTACGACGTTATCAATTCCTCGACGATGTTTTATGACCATGTCATGTCGTTGAAGCTCTATGCTCCAACGACAAAGCCGAGAAGAAGTGCGCCAGCTACTGCGGAGTATGTAGGTGAGGGCCGAAGCATCGGTGATAACCGTAAACTTCGATCCTTCTACATAACACCGGAATTTTTCAACGGATCTAAGTACGGCCAGCGCCTCTTTTTCCGTGGCAAAATAGCGTTGCTCTGGGCCTGTTAATTTCTGCGAGTAGTAAGCAATTGGCTGTTCCATACCATCTCGATCTTGGGTCAGCACCCCGGCGATGGCTGTATCACTGGCATCGCAGTGGATACAGAATGGTTTGCTGAAATCCGGATTAGCAAGTATCGGAGCAGTGATAAGCAGCTCTTTAATCTTTACAAAGGACGCTTCTGCCGAATCATTCCATCGGATTGATTTTGGCTTATCCTTTAGCAAATCTGTAAGTGGGCGTACTACCTGGCTATAATTGGCAATGAAACGCCGGTAATAATTACTCATACCCAGGAATCGTCGCAAAGCACGTATGCTATTGGGGCGTTCTATATTAATAATGGCCTCCACGCGATCTGGGTTTGGTTTTAGCCCTTTTGTGGATAAAATGTACCCCAGATATGGGAGTTCAGGTACGCAAAATTTAGATTTTTGTACGTTTATGGATAAATTAGCCCTGTTTAAACGAGAAGCCACTTCTCTGAGTAACCTGAGGTGCTCTTCAAAGGTCTCGCTTAAAACGATAATGTCGTCTAGGTAGACAAAGACTTTAGGTTCCAGTTCACCGGCACCCAAGACTCTGTCCATTAGCCGCGACAGCGTTGCAGGGCTATTCACTAGTCCGAAAGGCATGCGGGTGAACTGGAAAAGTCCTCTACCTAGGACTGAAAAGGCGGTTAATTTACGTGATCTGGTATAGAGAGGGATTTGGAGAAATGCTTTCGATAAGTCAATTGTCGAAATATATTTACATGGCCCTAAACGACTGAGAATTCTATCTGCGTGTGGCAACGGATATGAATCTCTAACTGTCCTCTCGTTTAATTTTCGTGCGTCAAGGCACAATCGTACTGTCCCGTCAGGTTTGTCAACGGGGACTAACCTCAACGCCCAGTTACTGTAGGACCGCTCTATGATGCCGGCTTCAAGCATTTTATCCAATTCCTCATTTATTTGCTCCTGACGTTTTGGAGAAGTAGGGAACGGGTTTATGCGGACTGGAGCTAACTGTTTGGCCTCGTCAGTTAATTCGATACGGTGTGAGATTAGTGGCGTCGTGTCTAATTGGCCGTCGACTGCCGCTTTGAATTGACCTTTTACCAACTCTAATTCTAGGAGTTGTTGATCGGTCAGAATACAATCTTCTGGAGCGATTTCGATTTCCTCTGCCGCAACTGATTGGATAGTTGGAACAATACCAAACGTCTTCCAAAAATCCGTACCTAACAGGAGCCGTCTCCTGAGCTCAGGCACAACCAGTGTAGGGATTAGTTTGGTTTGACTATTGAAACTTATTGGAAGGTTCACATAGCCCGTCACTTCCAACTTTTGTCCACTGGCCGTGACCAGATCGACATTAGCAGGGAATATTTTTAGTTTGCTGGATTTAATCAATTTTAAGGAACCGATGCCTAGAATACTTCGATGCGCTCCACTGTCAAGTAGACCGACAATAGGGACATCGAAGATAGATACTTTCACGAAAGGGCGATCATCGTCCTGCACATTCACGAACAATTCTTCTAGGTGGGCGTGCTCGGGGGGGTCGTAATCAGAGTCGTGAATTCGGTGATAACCGGATTCGTTAAGGGATTGGTGTGAGGGATTTTGAAAACTTTGACTGGCCTGCCCTCGCAGGTAGTCTATTGGAAGTTTTTTTCACAATAGGGGCAATTTTTGGTTTCGACCTGGTGCAACCCGCATCGGAGGCAGAATTTGTACCTAGGTTGAATACATTCCGTAAAGTTATGGCCGGGCTGTCTACAATTAAAGCATACCCCTTCCCTAGGAGGCACGTAGGTATCAATCCACGAAGGTATTTCTTCCTCCACCTTTGACGTTCTCGGCTCGTCTGGCTTTTTTCTCTCGATTTTAGGTTTCCTTGGAATTTCTCTCGACGGTTTCCTCGAAGGGTGTTCATCTTCCGAGGCTTCTTTCTGCGACCGATAAAAATTTCGCGATTTGTATGATTTCTTCGACACTTCGACCGGGGGTTTGGACATTTTATGAGAATCTCTACTGATCTCATTCACCTGAGTCTTATTTCGCGGCGGCGGGTGCTGATCCTGCGTGTTTGGGGCGTATTTGTACCAATAGGTAGCGTCCAACTGCCTCCCAAACCTCTTCAGATCGGCTAAATTATTAACTTTAGACGCGACCGCGTGACCTTTGTAGTCCGATCGTAGATTTCGGTACACGATTTCAAATTTCTTCCCTTCCGAAATCGGTTTCGTAAGGGAGTTGAATATTTTCAACATTTCCGTCAAATAATCCGAAAAGCGTTCTTTTGGACCTTGTTTCCGCGAGATTGCTTTAATCTCGGCCACGTGATCGTGATCGGGACTCAGGAACTCACGTTTGAGTTCCGAAACGAGTTCGTTCCAATTCGCGAAGTCTTCGTTTTCCATGCCAGACATGAACCACGATTTGGCCTGGTCTTTAAAGAGATATATCGCGGACCGAAATAATTCGCGTTTAGAAACGTTTTCTGATTTGGCGTAGAATTCTACTTCTTTGATGAATCTCATCAAATTTTGACCGTTATCGCGGCCGTCATACCGAATGTTCCATTCAGATATCGGTCGAGTTTTGGGTTGCGCGCGACGATGTGGGTTTCTCTGGTGTCTAACGACCGGAGCATCTGACGATGATGCAGAGCTTTCTGGGTCGGACTCAGTTACTGAATCCGACGTCTCAGCCTGCTGAATCGGCTTAGACTTCGATGGTTTATTCAGCGGAAATTTGCGGATCACTTTTTCCGAACGATTCGTATCCGGGATGGACTCTTGACGAGGCATCGCAAACGGATACGGTGGAAACGCGAAGGGATACAACGTTGCGAGCATACTCGGAAGTGCTTCTAGGTTTGTGTTCGAAGATTGTTTGTACGATTTTAATTCGCGGCGACTTGACGTTAGGGGAAGACCTGAACCACCCTGAGCCCCCTCATTATCTTGATCTCCTTCTTCGGACGATTGTGAATCTTTCTTCTTCGATTGTTTGGTTTTTTTCTGAGAACTTTTTTGTACATTTTTGTGTGGGTTATTTTTAGATTCACACTCAGCCCGTATGTTTGAAACCGAACGAGCAATTTCTTCCATCACATGTTTTCTAACAGTATGTAATGGTGAGAACATAGAGAAATGGGTGTTCATTAGTCCTCGAATTGTGCACAGAAGCTTATCAAAGTCTATGAGATCTTCGTCCGTCTCAGCATATTCTTGAGCGCGGCGAACTCTGGCGAAATAATGCACCAGTCGCGATTTCAGACTGTCTCTAAAACCGTCAAAGTGAACTTCATTATTCAAATAACTTGTAATTTGCTCTAAGTTTTTATCAATCATTTTTATCTCCGCATCCACGGTAACATTACACCTAAGAAAATCTACATCCACTGCATTTTGCTCTTTTTCGTCCTTCAACCGGTCCCTGAGCCTCCTCTGAATGGCAGATCGGGACTCTGTGGGATCGTATTGCACTGCTCTGATGGTCAATTCGTATTCAATCTCGTGCTTCTCGAGATGATGAACCATTAATCGCTTATATTGAACCTCGAATTCCAAATCCATGTTGCTCAAACAACTGCTTCGTTGGAAGAACGAAAAAAATATCAAAAAAAACCGGAAGTGTTTTTCTTCCCCTCCGCTAGGGGGAGTGAAAAAATGAATTAGAGTAACTAATTATTTTTGCTGGGCGCCAATTTGTAGCCTCTCGGCTGCTCAGTAGGAGAATTTGGTAGGAAATTGTTAAGCACTGGGTCGTAAGCTAACTAGCACCGCTATATTCACTGTACCACCACTTACCTTAGCAGGAGCTTCTATTGCTCTGTCACGTCACGGAAGGAGAAAGCCCACCGATTCAGATGACGAAAGAGGTGAAAAGTTTGGAAACGATCGTGTTTCCAAGGTGGACCACACAGACCGAGGCTTGGATACCCGTTTTGGGCACGAATCGAATCAGAAATGGAATAGATAACCAAAAGGGAATGCGTCCGTAAATGAAATTCTACTCCGCAATAATTGTATTAACATGATTGGTTTTATTTGGCTATTAGCCCTTTCTGTGGCGAGAGAGACAAAAGGAAGGTGTAACTTGCGCATTATCGTTGATCTACGTTGGCTAGCATGCTGCTCGATGAGGAGGGCTAGCATGCTGCTCGATGAGGAGGGAGGTTCCCTCCGACGGGAACCAGGTTGTTGGGGTCACGCACGGACCGATCGATGAAACGTTTGGTGCTGGACGAAAGCGGGACTGAATCGATGTTGAACGACGGCGTGTCGTGAGACGGTTTAGCGAAGAGTTCGTAACGTGTTCGGCTGCACAAAAGGGTGGTTGGCATGACGCAGGAATACCACGATGAACTACCGCTAGGTCACCGAATTTTGCTTCAGCGGCTGCGCCACTCGGTCGCTTTTGCTCGTGAGGAGATTCCCGTATCCAGCCGGATCAATGGCTTCGTATCAGTCGATGTCGTCACCGCGTCTCAAGTTCGTCAAACGATCCGTCTTCCGGGTTTTGTTCGGGGAATCCGCGCTCCAGACCGTCCGTCGAGCTTCGAACGAATTTACTTTTGTTCCGCCGGATGTCGTCGTTGCTGGGAATGATAAGCAGTCCTCCGGGAATTACACCCGAGGCCACAGGAAAAAGAAAAGGCCCGAGTACAGACGCGGGCCTGTTCCACGGGGGGGGTTAGTACACCATTATTGTCTCTCTCTCCCTATACGCTCCTATCCCTTTTCTATAGAACAATAGAAACAATTACCTTTTCAGATTTTGACGATTACAACGCTTATTACTGTTGATTCTTTTCCACTCTTATCACAAATTTTCCCTTCTGCTGGCGGATTTCATCCAACTACGGAACACACTTTTCTTGGGAATTTATTCACTATAAGCAAACTACTTTACTTTATGTTATACTTAATCGGCGCGCACTTCTACTGTCTGTGGCGGTCGATATGGAAGAGAGCGATCGGCACCAATCTTTTCGCTTTTGTACCTTCTTTCGCTAAGTTTTTAGGATTTTTGAGAAGAGCCGAAGTTTGACAGCTTCGCACTTCTCAAAAGTTGGCAACAACTCCGCGGCGATAACGACAATCAGGCCTACCCCCGTTCGTAACGGGGTAAGGGTCCTATCTCAACCACGGATCCTATTTCAGTGGTAGCTCACATAACTTGTGCTCGATAAATTACGAGAAGTACATTAAATCTTTTTCTTCGGACAGCTGGGATCGCCACCAGTAAGGCTGTCCTTATAAATCGATTCGGAACGGACTAGGCGTTAGGTGCTTACTGGCGTGGGGGTCGAGACATGGGGATACTTGTGGAGGAGCTAACAAGCTGCAAATTGGATCCAACGGTTACAGTGAAAATAGTCAATTTTCTGAATAAATGGCGCGGTGCTTCCTATAACATTTCTAAAAATCTTGGCGTAGTGAAACGAATTCTAAATCCATCTATGATCGATCCTATGTAACCCTATGAGTCAAGGAAAAAAGAGATTTGAAATTCTTCCACTTAGCGCCGCTAGTGTATATGAACCTACCAGTTTGGTTCGATATCTTGGGATATGTGGGGATTGTAAAGTTGCCGTCTTCTATAAAGTTGTCCGAGCATTGGAAACCAATATGTTGAGAAACTGTTTAGTTCAGAATTCAGAGATTTCCGTCTTCTACAAAGTTGTTCGAGGATTGTAAACCAATATGTTGAAAAATGGGTGAGTTTAAAATTTATCAGCAGAGTAATTCTAGTGCATGTTAGACCACCAGTTTGGTGATATACCCCCGGATTAGAAAGTGGCCGTCTTCTACACAGCTGTTCGAGGATGAACACCAATATACTGAAATACTGGGTGATATATGGGTCAACCAGTTTTGTTAGATATCTCAGGGTAAAAAGGATTTAACCTTTCATTAACAGTTCATCTGGTGGGAATGGACTGTCTTGTGACGGAAAAATAAATTAGGAATTATACAATTAGGCGGCGCTAGTGTGCATGCAATATTCTTGCATGTGTGAAATATTGCTCTAGCTTGAGATCCTTCGTACCTACACCCAAGTTGTATTCGGCCAAATTGTTCGGGAGCACACTAGCGCCGCCTAGTTATATAATTCCTATTTTTTCCGTCACCAGACAGTCCATTCCCACCTTGCCAAAGACATAATTTATGCAAATTTCAAATTTGTGCCATAAGAATTTACAATGTGGAAAATTCCATATATCGGAATATCTTGATATAGTCTAAAGTAGGGACGTTCCGATACTTCCGATATATCAGAATATCGATATTTTTGTTTCGATATCCGATATTTTTGTATCGATATTTTGTTTTCAATATATCGGTAATATCGATATTTTTGCTTTCGATATCGATATATTGAATCCGAACAAAACAACAACAGAATAATAATTGCACTGTATTTTGTAAAAAAAAATACTTCAAAATGGATTGAAATGTCGTATTTTTAATTGTTCAGATAATTTTTCTCGGAGCATTTGGTGTGAAGTGTGTGCTTCCATCACAAATAGTTTTGACAACTTGACACTTTGCATTGACGCGCCGTTGTGTAACATTTGCCATGCCACTGGTTCTTGAATCCTTTCACGGATTCAATTATATATTTGGCGTGTTCTTATGATAAGCTAGATGAATTAACTTTAGAAACCAAGAAGATATTTATGGAAATGGGAATTTAGAAAAAAATTGAGAACATATGAAAATTTGCTTTAAAAATTCAAAAAAATGCCCCGTAGGAATTAAAAATTTCCTTAGGAAGCTCAAAATATTTCTGCAAGTTTTCTGATGAAAATTAAGATTTTTTTTCTGATGGAAGTTTTAGCGTAAATTTTGATGAGAATTTCCTGCCAAAACTCAAGGAAACTTCGTGTGAAACAAAAACATAATTTCTCGTGAAAGTTTAAGAGAATTTTCTTTTATAGTTAAAAATATTTCACTTGATTTTAACTTGAACATTAAATTAATAAAAAACTTCCGTTAAAATTATGAAAAGAGAATTTTCTGCTGATAAGAATCAGAATAACCAGAGGAAAAATACAAAAAATGTCTCGAAACTAAAGTAGATTTTTTTGAGTGAAATAGTGATGTCAGTATCATGCCAAAAACGCCGCCGGTACCGGTTAAAACTGCGACGAATGCCGCCACCAATGATTCTTGGACTGGCACACTCTAGAAGCAAATTGGATTAAGTAATAGATAAAAAGCTTTGTTTAGTTTATTTAAAATAATAACGTGAACTTTTTACATCAATTTCTAATACTTATTGCAATTAGGGTGATATGGTAATACGACAGTAATTGAATTACTTCAACAAATATATTCTAAATATTCTCATTTCTGAAATATCATATGATTATCCGATATATCGATATTTTTATTCCAATATATCGGTGATATCGATACTTTGATTCGATTATCATATCGAATCAAATATCGATATTTTGTAGTATCGGAACGTCCCTAGTCTAAAGTAATGATTTCATATATACCACCATCTAGTGCCTCAATGCCTCATGTTAAAGCACACGCCTTCCTGCATAATCTTTTTGAAAAGATGCAGTTCAAAATAGGTATGATTTTCGATATAAGTAAAATATGCCTGAAAATTAATGTTATTGTATCATTATTTACAAAAACCCCTTCCTGCAAGGTACCCGCTCACCTTATATTAAGCTTAGATAACGTCCTGAAAAATGATTAAATTATCTTTCGAAACTGCCCAAAAAATTCAAAATTCAGTTTTTTATAAAAGTACACAGTGGCGTTTATTTTCAAGAATTTTTGAGCGAATTCACACCTAGGGGACAGATCTCGGCGAGTTTTACCTAACTACCAAACATAAGGAGATTAGGTTAAAAACTAAAAAAAAATGGCTGCTTTCCAAAGTGGCCTGGGGATTTGCGGAAAGGCCGTCTAGTAGCCACATGCGGTCATTACATAGTAAGAACTGTGAATTAACACTAGGATCACCGTCAGAAATGACTTAGAAAAAATGCGCTACTCTATGACGAACTATCCAAAATGACCATTTTACGGACGTTCCGGATTATTCGGAAGGCCGTCTGGTGACCACCTGCGGTTATAGCTAAGTAAGAACTGTGAAATATCTCCAAAATCATCATCAGAAATGGTTTAGAAAAAATTGCGCTGCTCTAGGACGAACTTCACAAAATGAACATTTTTACGGATGTTCCAGATTCTCCAGAAACCCGTCTGGTGGCCACTGTGGTCATAGTACAATAAGAGGTCTGTATTAACTCGACGATCACCGTCAGAAATGGTTTAAAAAATTGCGCTGCTCTAGAACAAACTTTCCAAAAAGACCATGTTTACGGACGTTCCGAATTATCCGGTCATAACAGAGTTAGAACTGTGTATTAACTCAAATATCACCATCAGAAACGGTTTAGAAAAAAAAAATGCGCTGCTGTAGGACGATCTTCTGGATTATCCGGAAGGCCACTCCGTTCATAGCAGAGTAAGAACTGTGTATTAACTCTAAGATCACCGTCAGAAATTGCTTAGATTGCGTTGCTGTAGGACAAACTTTCCAAAATGACGTTTTTACGAACGTTCCGGGTTTTCCTGAAGGCCGTCTGGTGACAACCTACGGCCATAGGTGAGTGAAAACTGCGAATGAACTAAAAAAAGTTATTCTAAAAAAATCTCAGGAAAAACCGCGCTACTTTAAGATGAATTGCTAATGAAATAAATGAATAATTCATTATTGGTCCCTTTTCCAGTGTATTTTTTTAGGAATACATGGTGGTTTGGTGCAAATTGGCCAACTGACTGAAAAGATATCTCATTTTCACTCAAAGTGTTGTACTTTTTACAATAATGCGAGTCCCGGAAAGTTACTCTGCTGGAAGTGGAAAAGAAAAAATCGATAGTCCATGTTTAAATTAGTATAACACGCTTTTCATACAATGCTGACAGAACTAAAAAAAATCATTTTTAACATTTTGATGGTAAAGCACAGTTTCACCTGACAAAAACCAGCTTACCATTTTATTTAAATTCACGAATTATATTTAAAAGAAAGCAGAAAGGTCCGTAAAATTCTAAATAATTACAAAAATATGAAAGTTTTTTTAGTCATGTCATGTGATGCGTCGTTTATGAAGAATTTCATATTTCAATCTGTGCCTGTATTGTATGAAACCGTCGCGTCGACAAATTAAGACTGCCACTTTATCTACTTTTATTGAAACTAAACATGTTAATAGAGAGAAAGCATTCAAGTTTCCTGTTCATTGCACTAGAGTTGGTTTCTCATTACAACTTCAAATGTCTCTACAGCTCCCTTTAGCTAACGAAACAGCACTTATTGTTCGTATTGGAAACACCCTCACTTCAAAATTTTCCGCTGGTGTGTACTGAAAATCGTTGAGTCGGTCAACGACAGCTTTCAATTATCCAGGAAAATCACCGTCTACAGAGCATCAAATTAGCATAAATTAACCGATTTTTGCTCGCGGGTTGATTTTTTCTTGGCTTGAATTCTACATTTCAAACCCGAATTAAAAGGTGAGGGTTACAGAAATTGTATTCTGTTCAAATTTATTCAATGTATGTGGCTTAACAACATCACTTCAACCTTATGACATTAATTCAACAAGCATGATTTTCATTTTAGACTCCCATTTCACTGAGTTAATTTTCATTTTTCATCATCTGAAATAATTGTTTGCTCACCTGCTAATTTGTACTTTCGGCACGTTAATTGAATTATTATGAAAAAACAACAGTATGAACATTGAACCATCAGTCATATTTGACTCCTCATTGATGCTGTCCACGTTTAGTTATGTCGTCTATCCACTTATGTCCGCACGATGGATTTCAATCCTCTCACTTCGCTTATTTTATCTGCCGTACACCTCAACAGCAGGCATCTATCTTCAAAGCAATAAGTGACGCAATTCCACAAGCAGTACTGGTTGATTGAACCACATATGTTTTGCACAAGCCGGTGTATTTTCTGTCTTTTGGAGCTGACAGTCAAAATATGTTCACGTATTTGCACACTATTGATGTCCAGCATCCACTGCGAAATGCTCCAAGGTCCACGCGAGACTAACCCGCATCACGCGCGGCATCATTTACAACAGCCAGTGACCGTCTACCGTACCGGTCTTTGAGGCGGCGGTAAATAGAAACCATTCACAAACGTCGAGTTCATTCCGTTCGGATGGATATTGCGTACGGTCTCCTCGGGGGTGAGATACATTTTATGTCATGCGACACAACTATTCCATTAGGTGATTATGTTGCATGAATATTTCATCTGCCTTGATGTACGGAAATGGCTTTGCAAGTAACACCTGTGTGAATATATAATAGGTACAATCTGATTATTGAGTATTTTAAGTAAAGTTGTTACTGCCATACTGGTTCGTTTTAGCTTTGTTCGAGCACATTAAAGTCTTTGGCAAACTCAAGTTAATATTGGTTGTGGTTTCTTTCTCGTTTCTTTTTCTAACATGAAAGTCTTTTTTTAGAAATACACAGTAGAAAGGACAACATAAAACTTTAGAAAGGTATGTAGGCCGCGTTAAAAAAATCTCATTATTTAAATTTTTGGCATTAGTTTTGACATGACATAATAATTGGCGTTTCAGGGTAAATACGCTTTATGATGTCATTATCTACGTAATATTCCATACATTTTGCGCTGTCAAAAGATACCCGCTAAAAAGAGTCATAAAGAATTTATTACGAACAATTATTACGAGAGAGCTTTCGTTCTAACTGGGATGCAGGGAGAAATTCAACAAAACAAAACTGACAAGCGTCACGCTCTTTTTGCCAGAGAGAAAATTCTCTCTGTTTTCATTTCGTTTCGTAGTTGACAGTCATGCTCTTTCTGTCGCAGCAGGGTCGAAGCATGTTAGATGGAAATCTTCTGAGCGCTGAAGAATAACTGATGGTTTTGTGGAAAGCATTTTATATGATGAAAAATAATGATGATAATTATTTATTCTCCACTTATTCAACATGAATTGTTTAAAAAACAGATGCTCTCTAGAATTAACATGAAGTACTTAACTTAAACCTAGATTTAATAGAACAAATCGAATAAATTTTCAAAGTTCAAGGGCCAATGCGGATGACAATTTAAAACGTAGGAATGGTTGTATAACGAATATATTTGATGAATAAACATGATTTCATAAATTGTTTCAATTCTGCTCCTTGAATGGCTTAATATACTTTGGATTTCAACATTTTTCATGTGGGACAACTGTACGATTTGAATGGGATGTATAAATAAAGTAGAATAACCTTAAATAAAACATGGATTGGTAATGCATTAATTCATCCAAAATCCAGTTTAAATTATATCACATTCACACGATTCGATTTTGTTAGAAGCTGTATCATTGATTGTCGAGTAGAACGCAATGGTTCAGTTTCCATTTTTGAAAAAAAATAATTTGCTTAGTTGCCCTTCATACATGGAGATACTGGTAGAAATACATTTTAGTTCGATAATATTTCTTGAAAATTGGTCCAATCGTCCTTTTTTATTTATTTGTAAGAATTCCCAGAAGTATCTAAATTTTTCTATCAAATCTCCGTTCGATCATAGTACAGAATCAAAATACTTTTTAAACTTAAAAATAAATTGAGAAATAGTCTGATTCCCCGAAGAACGGCGCACCCAACTAATGAATGTTGCTTCGCTTATTATCCTTAATGAGAGCTTCAAATATTCTTCGAAAATCCCTTTTCATATTTTTTTTTTTATATTTTTTTTTCGTAGAAACTTTGTTCAGAAAAAAATGTTCGATTGTCGCCACACAAATGCTTGATTTCGCAAATTAAATTTTAAAACTCTCTTTGAATTCAACCCTGTATTAGCGTGCAAATGAGGAAACATGGAAACGTCAAGATATATTATCTTGCTGCAGTCTGAACACCTCGTAATAATTGGATACCCTCTCACTTAACAAAGTCATAAATAGCCCAATCTGAATAGGCTATAAAGACGAGCTTGATTTTCACACATTTTAATGATGGAAATCGAAACCGACAACGAACTATAATGAAACTGGTATTTCTCATCATACAATGAATTTTACAGATCTCTTACTTTTAATCTCTGAAAATGTATCTAATATGTATTACCAAGCAAAACTCCTTGAGTGCATCTTAATAAAGCCCACATATTTAAATTTTCTTCCTGAATTTAAAAGCCCTTAGAATACCTTGCAAAAAGGACAATCTTTGGTAATCCCGGTGGGTCACGTTTGGATTACCATCGATGTATGGGCGCGGTCAAACCACGCCACTGCATTGTGTCGTCGGCTCGCTATCCAATCAAGATCGGATTATTTATGATCCACGATTGAGCAACGGATGGATGTCAGTAAAGCCGAAGGTTTGTGGTTTCATTAAACTGGATTCGTTAAATGGAACCTTCACATCATATAGTTTAAAAACATTACACATCTCAGAATAAAAGGAAGAAGTCCAATGATTGCCCTGAACTAATCATATTTCGCTTGAAACGTATTTGTACCAATGGTGATTCCTGTTTCAGCAAAGGAAACTTTTCGTAAACACTCAGCGATCTCAACAGAATACTTAACAGCATTAATCCGTGCAAATTATCCGATAATTGCTTCAGTGGGTACATCAATTAAATGGTGATTTCCCCTGGCTGCAAACAAAGCTGAGAAACCCGAGAATAAATACTCGCTGTTTCTGGCTGTTTCGTTTCATGATTGCAAGAATTTCAAAGTAATTATTTAGGAATAAATAAGCAACTAATCAAATAGTTAATATGCAATGTACCATGAAGCATGTGTAACGCATGCATTCAACGTTTTCCCTCAAACGAAGCCACATTCGTGGTTGGTATATTTTCTAGGAAATACCAACCATCAATTTTCCAAAATCTCTATGAAAGAACGAAACAGAATGTACGCCTTAAACCTCTTGATTGATACATATACTGCCACCCCAAGCATAACTGTCCCATATTGATATGGATTTCATGCTTGCTTGCGGCAGGATGAGTAAAAACCAACGCACCACCCACAACTCACCCAACTATCAATTTTTAATACGTTGCTTTACCGGCTTAATACTAGGAATGAGTGAGTGACGGGTGAGTAGGTATTAGGCATCTACTGAAAGCTAATCTGCAAAACGCAGATCGTTTCATTACCCGAAAGTAGTGGAGCACAAAGCGTATCGTTCATTTTCAATAGACATTGTTTGCAGAGATGTTTCTTGTTTGATGACACCTTATTATTTAGGTAGAAATAATTTGGTAGAAATAATTTTACGATGCGATTGGTTTAATGAAACCCCTTAGACTGATGCTGCCAAAGATGGCAAACGTAATAATATCTTTTACATCACTCAGGGAGAATGGAGCTGGTCTGCAGGTTCTACCGGTGGACATTCTCCCAACAACAAATAATAACATAACAAGAGAACAGTAACGTTCTTTGAAAGCGATGGGTGGCACTCATGTTTATCCTATATCAAAACAAATAAACAAGTTCCAATTCAAATGGCAACTATCCTGCGTGCTTACTTATAGCCCGAAAAACAATCGAAAAATAAGAAAAAAGCACCCAAACAAATATTGATTCATCCTTGGCATTGAGCATTCGTAACAAATCTTATATAAATAATGCTCCATTTGTTTGTGTCAGAACATTACATGTAGCCGGTCTAGGGGAAAATGATGTAAATGGTGCAAAATTGTAGAATCGTTCACATCTTCTGAGCAAAAACTTTTCAATATAATTCATTACTTGTCATAAGACGTGTTTATACAATCCCATTTAATTCCACCACTTAATTGTACCGTGACAGATACATATTTCGTCCTCAACAGTTAGGTTGTCTTCAGTGTCTCGTACTTGACTCTACTTGACTCTACACCGGGACAGAGCCGCCTTGCAGCTTAGTGTTCATTGAGCACTTTCACAGTTATTAACTGCGAGGATTCTAAGCCAAATTACCATTTTTGCATTCGTATATCATGAGGCTAACGCGCTGATACTTTTATGCCCAGGGAAGTCGAGACAATTTCCAATCCGAAAATTGCCTAGACCGGCACCGGGAATCGAACCCAGCCACCCTCAGTATGGTCTTGCTTTGTAGCCGCGTGTCTTACCGAACGGCTAAGGAAGGCCCCCAACAACATTGCCCACTCTTGTAAATGTTGGGACAAACTCAACCCGTAATAAGCAATTGTATCAGTAATCAATGTTCAGACATAAACTTAACCACATGTTGACTTGATTTGTGTTTTATTTCTGAAATATTTGTTGCTTGTTTTTTGCATTTTTAAGCGACAATTACACTTCATGCAAATGACCCTTTCAGCCTGGTTGTAGGACAAAAGGTCGAAGGTCAAAAGGTCGAAGGACAAAAGGTCAAAGGTCAAAAAGTCGAAAGGATAAAAGGTCGAAGGGTCAAAAGGTCAAAGAGACACAAGGTCGAAACAAAAAATCTGAGTCAAAAGGTCGAAGGGTCAAAAGGTCGAAAGGACAAAAGGTCGAAAAGACAAAAGGTCGAAGGGTCAAAAAGTCAAAGAGACACAAGGTCGAAACAAAAAATCTGAGTCAAAAGGTCGAAGGGTCAAAAGGTCGAAAGGACAAAAGGTCGAAAAGACAAAAGGTCGGAGGGTAAAAAGGTCAAAGGGACAAAAGGTCGAAACAAAAAATCTGAGTCAAAAGGTCGAAGGTCAAAAGGTCGAAGGTCAAAAAGTCGAAAGGACAAAAGGTCGAAGGGATAAACGGTCGAATCAAAAAATCAAAAGGTCGAAAGAACAAAAGGTCGAAGGGCCAAAAGGTCAAAGGGACAAAAGGTCGAGGGGTCAAAAGGTCAAAGGGACAAAAGGTCGAAGGGTCAAAAGGTCAAAGGGACAAAAGGTCGAAACAAAAAATCTGAGTCAAAAGGTCGAAAGGTCAAAAGGTCGAAAGAACAAAAGATCGAAAAGACAAAAGGTCGAAAGGACAAAAGGTCGAAGGGAGAAAAGGTCGAAACCAAAAATCTTAGTGAAAAGGTCGAAAGTAAAAACGTCGTAGGACAAAAGGTCGAAAGTAAAAATCTCAAAGGACAAAAGGTCGAAAGTAAAAAGGTCGAAAGACAGAAAAACGAAAGGTCAAAAGATGAAAATTGCACTTGTTGGACAAAAGGTCGAGGGTCAAAAAGACGAAGATCAAAAACTCGAAGGTCAGGTCAAAGGTCGAAAGAATTAGGCAAAACGAGTGTGCATCAACCATTCTTTCGCACATTTATGTTTATTTATGTTTTACCTGGTAATATTTTATCGTTGAATTTTCCTTCTTTTAATCATAGGCTTTTCTTTCGAGTTTCGCACATTTATATTTAGTTGTGTTTAACCTTATTTTCATTGTTGATATTTTTCTTTCTTTTATTCATAACCTTTTCTTTCGAGTTCGCATTTTTCTACCACATACCTACCAAAACCTACCAAAAGTGAGAAAAACGAAAAAAAATTAATTTTCAATTTTTTTATTCATTTGACAAATATTAATCAGTTTATGCCTTGGAAAGGTATAAATAACGATACCGTACCCGTTATTTTTTGTCGAAAAGGCTTACAGAATCCATGAAGCGGGCTTGGTAGTCATATGGCTACTGCTTCTGCCTCGTACGCAGGAGGTCGTGGGTTCAATCCCAGGTCCGTTCCATTCCCCTACTTTGTATCTTTCTCTTTATTTCTCATGTTCTAGCAATCGCTTGAACTGGAAATGGACTTCCATACCGTTTCCATTACTATTCCTATACCTTCAACTTGAGTATTCTAACAGTAATCTGCTAGAATTGGAAATGAATTATAAAGCTCGTTTCCTACATCCAATTAGAAATTCCATCAGTTACCTTCTCCTACCTATCACATTGGCAGCTCGTTAACCAAGACGGACCTCTGCCTCTCCAACCTAACCCAGAAATTCCAACAAATTCCGCATGAACTCGTGGCAAGTGCAGAGGTATATTCGGCTTGCAGTGGGCGAGTAATTGCATCATCATTTCCTCCCCCTTCCCTACATTGACTTGCATTCTGACGTGGCAGGCGCCAGTATGACCTAACAAATGAGATCACCAGTACTTGTACATTGAAGATGTGTGCTAGTCCCAAGCAAATATCTGTTGGTTCCCTGTGCAAGAACAGCTGATCTGGTCATAATGGAGTAGCAACTACGAGCAGTCAATCAAGCTCAAGCTCAAGCTCAAAAGGCTTACAGAATCCATGTTAAGTACTCAGAAACTATTTATAATAAACAACAGGCAGTGAAAGTTATTTCATAAAAATCATTATTGTTTGCGGTATCATTTGCGAAAATAAAAAGAACGACAAAAAATTTCAATTTTTTTGGGTGACAAAATCAGGTATAAAACGTGACAAAATCGAGACGTTATAAAATCGGGTCGAAAACGTGATAAAATTGGGGGTAGACAAAATCGGGAAGTGACAAAACCGGGTCAACACAGTATTGTTAGGCTTTAATAACTTTAATTGTTATTCCTGAAAATAGTTTTCCCATTTTCACCTATTTTCATCAAAATGATCATTCAAAATATATCATTTTAGCTTAACATACCATCTTCTGAAGACAGTTATTATATTTTTATGTGCTCAAAAGATTTGTTTTTGGGTAACTATAAACGAATATATTACATTTATTTTCATTATTAGAAACCGTTACGTTACGCGGTAAAGTAGGGGGTATGAAATTGCCAAAATTTGCATAACGTGATTTGTGAACGTTTGTGTTTTATTTTGAAGTCAACTAGTAACCCTCTAACGCCCAAGACCGCCTTTGAATGGGATATTTTTTTTTTTGTAATTTTCAATTGTTCAGATTTCAAAATTGATGATTTAAATCTGTTTTTCATTCAACCTTCTGCTATTTTTTGGACCTTCTTTTCCTTCGACCTTTTGTCATTTCGACCTTCTGTCCTTTCAATTTTTTGACTTTCCACCTTTTGACCCTCGATTTTTTGTCCTTTCGGCATTTTGTCCTTTGACATTTTATCCTTTCGACCTTTTGTTTTCGACCTTTTATCCTTTCGACCCTTTGTCCTTTCGACATTTTCTCCTTTCGACCTTTTGTCCTTTCGACCTCTTGACCTTCGACCTTTTGACCTTCGACCTTTTGACGCAGATTCCCCCCGTTAACAAAATATACGGGAATAACAAATTTTTAGAACCACTGAAACAATATTACCAATACCTGAAGTCAAATGGCACAGAAATGCATGTAAAGAAAAAGCATTGAGGACGTAACCGCCGCGACGGAAAAAGATTTTTTTAATGAAAAAGAGGTTGATTGATGATTGATGGTGATTCAAATTAATACTTCAACAAATTTCTGTAGCAAACTCATAACTGAAGTCAACTTTATTATATAACCTTACACGTAATATTGAACTAATTCTTTCATGTATAGCAGAACTTATATTGCAATCCAAAATGGTTCAGCGCTGCAATTCCCCTGGGAAGTCATCCTTTCAAATTATTTATTTATTTATTTATTCAGATTAAGGCCGAAGTGGCCTGTGCGGTATATAAGAGTCTTCTCCATTCGGCTCGGTCCATGGCTACACGTCGCCAACCACGCAGTCTACGGAGGGTCCGCAAGTCATCTTCCACCTGATCGATCCACCTTGCCCGCTTCGCACCTCGCTTTCTTGTACCCGTCGGATCGTTGTCGAGAACCATTTTCACTTGGTTACTATCTGACATTCTGGCTACGTGTCCGGCCCATCGCAGTCGTCCGATTTTCGCGGTGTGAACGATGGATGGTTCTCCCAGCAGCTGACGCAACTCGTGGTTCATTCGCCTCCTCCACGTACCGTCCGCCATCTGCACCCCACCATAAATGGTACCCAACACTTTCCTTTCGAAAACTCCCAGTGCGCGTTGGTCCTCCACGAGCACCGTCCAGGTCTCGTGTCCGTAGAGAACTACCGGTCTAATAAGCGTTTTGTAGATAGTCAGTTTGGTACGGCGGCGAACTCTATTCGATCGGAGCGTCTTGCGGAGTCCAAAGTACGTACGATTTCCAGCCACTATGCGTCTACGAATTTCTCTGCTGGTATCATTTTCGGCAGTCACCAGTGAGCCCAAGTACACAAATTCTTCTACCACCTCGATTTCGTCACCACCGATGCAAACTCGCGGTGGGTGGCTCACATTGTCTTCTCTTGAACCTCTTCCTATCATGAACTTCGTCTTCGACGTGTTGATGACTAGTCCGATCAACTAACCTCCCCTCTTCAGTCTGATGCAGGCTTCCTCCATCTTCTCAAAGTTACGTGCCATAATATCTATGTCGTCGGCGAAGCCAAATGGCTGGACGGACTTATTGAAAATTGTACCACTCGTGCTAATCCCTGCTCTTCGTATTACCCCTTCCAAAGCGATGTTGAATAGCAGACACGAAATATCATCACCTTGCCGTAACCCTCTGCTCGTTTCATCCTTTCAAAACGGTTATACATTTCATTTTCAAATCACCTAAATATTACTTACCTAATATTATCTTATCAAATGTTATAATTTTTTGAGTTCTTGAGAAACAAAAAATGCTTCAAGTTCAAATTATTGCCCAGATTTTAAATACTCTTGTGTGCTTTCTTTCAGTCTTGATGGTGTTTCGTTCCAACGCAACATTTTACGACCAACCATAATAATAATATTGGTGTATCAACAGCTCGTCCAAAATGTCTCAAACGCTCGCCCACCCCTGTTAGGAAGCATAAAAAAAGGAAAATTCTTTTCACGGTTCCCGTGTGTACTCGTACATACAGGAATGTCAAACATGACAGAAAAAATCTCTCACATTTCCGTCTTTATCGAAACAAAAGTGCAACAACGAAGCCAGTGTATCGCTGCTTTCTGGTACTTACACTGATGTGTTGTTATTATTGATTCTTAAATTTAATGTAGCTTTGGAAAACTGATTTCAGAATAGGATGAGCACCATTGAGACATAAAGTGTTTTCTACTACGTGCAATCGAATTAAATGTGACAAATTGCTACAATCACAAGACTCACAAACTCACAGATTCCGTTACCTCCTTTATTGGTCAAATATGTAAAAAGAATAAAAAAAGAGCCACACTAAGGGTAGACAAATATTTATTTTACATTATGTTAATCGCCTTACGCCTTCCTTCTATCCGAAGAAAACAAGGGAAACCAGCATCATATCACTCAGCTCTGCTTTTCAAGATAAGAGCCTTTTTTCTGATATGGTGGAAACGTTTCCCAAGACACTGTGATCAAAACCATATCCAATTGTAAACTGCTCGCAAATAACGTGATGTTATGGAGACAGGGTGTTTTGTACTTTTCAATTTTATACACAATGTGGTGGTGGAATAACATATATACATGGAACTACGTCTCCATTGGCACAATGGCTGAATTTCAAGTGATGTTAGGTGCAATATCAATGATAATCCATTAATTATTCTTATTTTTACCGAAAGTGAAGAATAAAATAGTTTCATATGATGACACCTACCTAATGTACAATCGAACCCATATATAATGTATAATAAGCCTTCAATGACGTACAACGACTTGCGCCCAGTAACTTTCATCAATACCGACAGAGTTGGAATGAAAGATGAAAAAGATTTTTCTTTCAGCGTTGGCATTTTTCCGAATGATGATGATTGCCAACTTGGTTGCGACGAGATAACACATGCCGAAGAGTTTGATCCCACTTTGGACGTTTGCTTTTGTTCCAATCCTCTTACTTTGCGAGGATGCTAATCTGGACTGTCGAGCTGTAGGCGTTAAGGCGGGAAATTTTTCTTTGGAACCGAAGGTCACGTAAGGACTAACCGGATAAGGAACTGCCATTTGGATGTTCTTACTGGGATTTGATTTATTCTTATTGAAAATTAATACAGTTTATTTTTGCTTTATGGCTTCCAAGCACAGTTTGAGTGGGTTCCATCTGAAAAAGATATTCAAATCATCACACAGAAAGATCAATGCATGATTAATTGTAAATTGGGGGCTTTCTTGAATATTGGGTTCATGTATGTGTGCCTAACAATTTGCATGAGGAATGAAGATGCATGCATTTGCCAGACAAAAATTGTTGAATCACCTGCACCTTGAAAAATGCTCAAAGAGTTATCGGAGTGTGATAAGAAGCCTTACTCGTCCCTTGAATTTCTAGTAAGGAAGGGAAATATATTTACTACATAGGGGGAACGCCGGATATTTCTCAAACGACACTTGCATATATTCCTGCATCATCTTGTGTAGTGCTAAAGGAAGCTATTGAAAAATCCTGTATCTGGTTAAACTATCAGATTCTCATGTTGTAAAGATTTTACAAAATTTGGAATTGAGCAAAATATCGAAAATGTTGATGTTTCGGCTTACTTTATAAGGTTTGATTCAACAATATTAAAATCTATCGAATGCTATCTGATTATGCGGAGTTTGTCAATATTAGCCATATTTAAAATAACGATCATGTTTCGTTAGATATATACTGTGAAAAGAACTATGTTATACATATTTAACAGTTTGTGTGTTTATTAAACAAATAACAATATGTTAAATGGCTTGTTAAGTTATGTCGCCATAAGAAATCGCCAAGGTTGACATATAATGCAGGAGACAATGAATATTGTAGTTAAGATCGTTTCAAATGTTATATTGAGAAGTATTCTGTCTATAACCGCATAGTTGTCCCATTTTTGCTGGGCTTCCTATTCACATGCGACAGTCATGTTATTATTAAGTTTTTGGCTTCGTATAACTTATTATCTTGTCTACTTTTGGGATTTTTTCCTTCACGCGATTTTGAGGTGTATGCACAAAACAGTTTTAAGTAGTTTCTTCAAATTTCTCATCAATATCCACACAACATCCAATGCATATAGACAGATCATCATACTTATGTATCAAGCATTACAGGTGTCAAAACTTGAAATATTGTAACCGAAGGAGAATTAAATGCATTTGACATTTACAGGGTGCTGCTGCGAAAATCGTCATATAAATGTCGAGCTCTTGTTTTCACTTACTTAGCATATTTTTGACCCTTCCTTCGGAAGTATCTATATTTTCGCTTTGTATGCGTTACGCAGGCGTGTTACGTATTAATCTATCAATAAATCTCTTGAATTATTAAATAAAATGTATGGTATTTGGAACAAGTTCACTTCAATATTGAAACTATAATTATTACAAATAATATTATATGAAAATATGCTTAATTTTCTGATTTGTTCCAAAGAAACAATTGATTTTAACTGAGGAACATATAGAAGCATGCACTGAGCAATCTTCTCAGGAAAGCAAAAACGTAAAAACTTTAAGGGAGTTCAAAAATGTCTTCAGTGAAAGCTAGATAGCAAATGCGACCATGTTTTGAGGCACTCATAGACTTCTTAACCTAAAATTTACTTTGTCACTTTTTCAGATTACGGCAGTAGAGTAGAATGTCAATTATTACAAGAAACGTAACACAAGACGGATGCGAAGTGTCAAAAGAGTTGACTTCTCTTCCAGGCAGCGTGCCTGTAACTTCGCAAACGAGGGTCGTTTGGTACTCCAGTTCGATCAATAGGAGACTTGTTCAGATAAACTTCCACCTGATATGTGATATCTGACCTTGGTTGATTAAAGAATTATCTACACAGGTTCGCGTTCACACAGTCCTCGGACAGCCCGTGTTGAAGTTGTAGAATCGGCAGAGCATGTGGTAATCGCATGCCCACGATTTGATATTGAGCGGAAGCCTTGTTAGCGACATAGATACGACCCCGGACAACCTCGTGGATGTACCGGGACGTTATTATTTATAATGCGGTGAATACAGAGACTCCTACCGATCATTTCGAAATCCACAGCGTTGGTAGCAAAACAAAAACTGTCGCAGTAAAGTCTACTGTGACACTGTGGACACTAAGCTCGCCACGGCAACGGTAGACGCCGCGGTTAAGCTGCCGGGGGTCCTGCCAGATAAAAAGAGCGAGGGCCAATGTAGCTCATTCGTGGTGGATGCTACCGCCTGAGTGAAGCATATTCTTAAGTTAGTAGCGACTATTACCGAGAGTCGTTACGGGTTTCTCATACATAAGTTTTGAATATAGTATGTATTGCTTTATTGCTGGCCAAAGAATTCAAGCCTAGTGCAAAAGCTTTTGGTTTTAGTGGGTCGGGTGAACATTTCTGAGACACTCATCCCCGCACTAACTGAGTTATCTCTCACAGGTGTCAGATTGTAGATTTTCGTTTTACCATTACTAAAAAAACTCTTACTCGGCTGATTGAAGCAAACTCCCAGTTTGTTAATTATATTAGTGTTATTCTATTCCTTCGTTTAAACTTCTTTATAGGTAAAGAAAAAAATGAAAAAAAAGAGTAAAACTAAATGGAAAAGTACGATAGTACTAATTTGTCTGTAAAATTTTATTCTCGGCAAAAATGTCATATATATAGTTCTTCAAATAAAAAGTTCTTTTATTCTTAAAAACACCTTACACGCAATAACATCGAATCACCCAGCGGCTCGTTCAGACAAACCTGTTGCTGCTATTATTGAACCAGACGTCGATCTTATTGATATTCATTGTAATGTTTTCCTCCTTGCCTGATGTACAACCAACAAGTGAGTGATGAGCACCAGTCAACATCCTCCTTAGTAACAACGATGCCCCATTGAGATTCCCATTACGCCTACCAACGAGTAAAGCAAGCGAGTTTAGCCAACGGTTATACACGAGAAGGGAGTCTGCTGCATTCGTTTCCCCATGAAGACCATCGCAGCAAGTTATAGCAATGCTCCACGAATAGCACACTTTCCAGTACACGGCTGCCTATTTCTGAGGATGCCTGAAGTTATGGGTCGATAAATACATGGTATCGAAACATTCAAATTTTGTTAAAACTTTTATCGTGATTTCAATTCAACCTGCTTTGATTTGATAACGCCAATGTCGTTTAGCACGTCAGCACAGCAATGCACCAAGCGACTTTGAAGAAAATTCTCAATTTAATGAAGTTTACATCTTATATCTACATCTAATTTATCACATATCGTATCGAATGTCGTTGGGTGCGGTTCAGCAGAATATCGACCGAATAGAAACTGCAAAGGTCACCAATAAGCATTGGCTGTATTGTCTTAGAACATACAATAAAGTGTAATAGATCTACAATTACTAAAGATAACATGGAACATAGATCCATTTAAATCATTACCATTGTCTTAGTCGCCGATTGAATTTTTGTCGTAAAATACTGAATTTGACGAGATTGTCCTGCCGAAGGATATTGATTGTCTTAAATATAATTTTCAAATTGAGTCTACCACATGTAGTGCATATGCACATCGAGTTTTAAAACATTAAACAAAACGCCACGACAGCTGATAATTAGCAGCATATTTAGACTATATTTTAAGACATCTTCTCATGAATGAACAGTACAAGAAAAACGTTTTTCAAACCTGGTGTAAAGCTGCCAATAATTGTGCATGTGTGCCTTCTCCCATGTCATTTCACTGACATATGACTGACGAGAATGAATGTGTATTATTTTCCATCAAAATTCCTGCCGTGAAAATTTTTCGCAAAAAAGCGATGAAATTAACACGAAAAATACCACAAAAGTAAGCGAGGCACATTACAGGTTTCTATGTGCAATGAGGCCTATCAGATTTGATGGAAACCTTGCTCTGGTATGCTAATTCAATTCTACGAATATACTGTTCGACACGTAGTACATAATGGGACGATATCACGGAATTTATTCAATTTGTGCTGCCAGAGTCCAGCTACGGCAAAACTTTGAGCTGCTTTTTCGGTACATAAAACTTCTGATGCGAAAAATGTGTTTCAGGCCTGTATTACTAACATCAAAATGAAATTAAATGGCATTCGTCAGCACGGAAAATTTATACCAACAAGATTTATTTCATTTGTAGAATCAGTCAGGTGCTCACCAGTAGGCAAAATGTGGCACCTTGTGCTTTCATCTTGATAAACTCTATGTTTGTTTCCCAATTTCGTTTCCATTATGGTGGTTTATTTATGTATATTTACAAATCAACTTGAATTCTTTTGCGTTTTCATGCAAGTATCATTCGTTTCCTTTTCAAATGAATGATTTTTCGCACAAGATTACACACATTCACACGCTAACGCACAGAGATATCTTTACAATTCGTCCAACTGAAACAATTAACAGTGACAGTCCCATCGAAAATTTATTCTGAACTAAAAAATATCATTTCCGTTACAACTTGGTGTACGCGAAGGCGAAAATCAGGCTCAGCGAGCTTAGCGATAAAAATATTCGAAGCATAAAACATTTTTTTACAAGCACCCTTTCGACTTGACACATTACTCCTCAAACAGTTTTAGAACGAGCATTCGTGATCCGTAGCAATAAATTATATAGGTATGTAGGTATTTGAAAAATCAGATGAATTGAAAAAATGACTAGCTTGAAGTATATTTCAATCTGACACCGCTGAACGATGTAACATATCGGATTTTCAATTTGCCTGAAAGCTATCTTCAATTTAAAATTGAACTGAACAGGATTTGGGTTAACTCTTATGTAAACAAAGAGTGCTATGATATGGCACGTGCCAGATTAGGAATATTGACTAAACCATAGATTATTTCGCTTGAACGTTGCTGTTGTTTAATAATGAGATACCATTTTGTGATATATTTTAAAGGACATTAATAGCTTGACTTTATTGACTACCGCAAAAATATCTATAATCGAATTATGCTGCAATCCGAATTTTATTCGAGACTTAATATACCGGTTATGACACTAGAGCTGCTACTAATTGATGAATCGCATGTCCTAGCCCCATGTCGAAATGACATGGATCTGATAGCAAAATAAAGAAGCACATAATAGTTTATATGGAAAAAGAGAAACAATGTTACAACTCACTGTCAATGCCACGATTATCACTGAGTCAGTGAATATTTTAGATTATTCCCACGTGAACCTCGGGGTAATAGAAATGAAAACTAAACGACAAGATTAAACATAAGAATATTTCGTCTAAAGGACTTTTGGTGTTTCGTGTGTGCATTTTGTATTCATCCTAATTGAAATTCAAACAATAAAATTTCCAATAGACAACATGTAAGGCTTCCTTAGTCTACAGGTAAGGTGCTTCTTTTTCTTGATTGATGACTTGTGTGGGAATCAGATTTTTTGTTTTTGGAAAAGATGTTTAATTTTGATACACATAGTTAAGTTTGCCATTTTAGGGTGTTTTTATGAGATATTGCGAAAAAAGATTCGGCTGCCGGTGGGTCTTGAAACCTCACTATTCCATTTAGTACACGGACGTACTACCAATTATACAACAGATGCCCTTGCGAGAAGTTGTTCCATAGCCAGCTAATAACGATGGGATATCAGTCAATTCCCCGTATGTATCGAATCTGCTTTGGCAACTGTTCTCTCTACCCAACTATGTGTATCAGAATTGAAAAACAGTCGGTTGCGTTTGAATCACAAACATGTGCTTCTATTTGTCGTATTGAGGCGGGTTTGCTTCTGCAACGACAATAGAGGCTCGCTTGCCACCGAGTGTCCGACCAGTAAGGTGGTAAGGAGCTTCGCTACATGTATATAAGAAGTGGCAAGATTCAATTTGAATGGATATACCACTCTCAACTATGCTGAGCATAAATTATCACCGTTTTAGCTTCCTTATAGGAGAACTGCTCCTGGAATTCATCTCATGGCTCCGATATATATCCCATCATAAACAAAGCAATGGAAGGTACCTAATTTGATTTGTTTCTTATTTTTGTGATTATTTTCACCAGTGGACGCATGATGACAAAAAGAAGCGACGAAATTGGTGCTGTATTTTTTTGTTTCACGATGTAAGTAAGATGGAGATCGGGACAGTTTCCCTACATGAAGTTACTTTTCCTATACATCTACCAAATAATAACTGTAGACGTGTGACGATGTTTCAACGACGTTTCAAAAAGTAGGAAAACTTAATGTCTTCTTTTTCTGATTCATTCACTTATTTTCCAACTGAAGAACAACAAAGCAACTACCGCGCGATCACATTGCTGAACGCCGCCTACAAGGTACTCTCCCAAATTTTATGCCGCCGACTAACACCAATTGCAAGAGAGTTCGTGGGGCAGTACCAGGTGGGATTTATGGGAGAACGCTTTACCACAGACCAGGTGTTCGCCATACGTCGGGTATTGCAGAAATGCCGCGAATACAACGTGCCCACACATCATCTATTTGTCAACTTCAAAGCCGCATATGATACAATCGATCAGGACCAGCTATGGCAGCTAATGCACGAAAACGGATTTCCGGATAAACTGATACGGTTGATTAAGGCGACGATGGATCGGGTGATGTGCGTAGATCGAGTTTCAGGGGCATTCTCGAGTCCCTTCGAAACGCGTAGAGGGTTACGGCAAGGTGATGGTCTTTCGTGTTTGCTATTCAACATCGCTTTGGAGGGAGTAATACGAAGGGCAGGGATTGACACGAGAGGTACGATTTTCACGAAGTCCGTCCAAATATCGCGAATCCAAATATCGCCGACGACATTGATATCATGGCACGTAACTTTGAGAGGATGGAGGAAGCCTACATCAGACTGAAAAGCGAAGCTAAACGGATTGGACTAGTCATCAACACGTCGAAGACGAAGTACATGATAGGAAGAGGCTCAAGAGAGGTCAATGTAAGCCACCCACCACGAGTTTCTATCGGTGGTGACGAAATCGAGGTGGTTGAAGAATTCGTGTACTTGGGCTCACTGGTGACCGCCGATAACGATACCAGCAGAGAAATTCGGAGGCGCATAGTGGCTGGAAATCGTACGTACTTTGGACTCCGCAAGACGTTCCGATCGAATAGAGTTCGCCGCCGTACCAAACTGACTATCTACAAAACGCTTATAAGACCGGTGGTTCTCTACGGACACGAGACCTGGACGATGCTCGTGGAGAACCAACGCGCACTGGGAGTTTTTGAAAGGAAAGTGTTGCGTACTATCTATGATGGGGTGCAGATGGCGGACGGTACGTGGAGGAGGCGAATGAACCACGAGTTGCATCAGCTGTTGGGAGAACCATCAATCGTTCACACCGCGAAAATCGGAAGACTGCGGTGGGCCGGGCACGTAGCCAGAATGTCGGACAGTAATCCGGTGAAAATGGTTCTCGAGGTGCACAGCGGGCAAGGTGGATCGATCAGGTGGAGGACGATTTGCGGACCCTCCGCAGACTGCGTGGTTGGCGAAGTGCAGCCATGGACCGAGCTGAATGGAGAAAACTTTCATGTGCAGCACAAGCTACTCCGGCCTTAGTCTGATAATAAATAAATAAAATAAATAAATAAATAAATAATAGAGTAAGATATGGCCAAGTGGCCCTCCCCGGATAACTGCTATAAACCTCAACCGTCTAAGACGAATTAAGAACTCTCCATTTAATTCCACCAATTATTTTCGATATCTTTGCAGATACGTATTTCGACCACAACTGTGTGGTCGTCTTCAGTGTCTCGTACTTGACTCGACTTAGACGGTTGAATACATTCCACTAAAAGAGCTTAATATTAATTGCATATTATTCGGCAACTCGGCCGTACGAAAACCATTTTTTTTGTTAAATATCTTGGCTGTGCATATGCACAGCATATGTTTCGAAATGGACAAATTGATATGAAATTTGCGAAAAAGAATCCACGTGTCTTGGAGGGACTCGAACCCTCAACCTCCTACTCTCTAGATAGGCGTGATAACCCCTACACAACAAGACCACTTAAAGGTCACGTTTGCGGAAAAGCCATCAGAATCCGAGTACCAACCTCCACCGCGGTTAGCTCTTTTTTTTGCAAATTGAATATCTTGTGCTTTCCTCTTTCCTCTTTCCTCTTTCTTGTGATCCTCTCGTTTAATAAACAATGTGCACTCGCTTGGCTGTGGATATACAATAGTAAAGCACATGTGGAGATTGGACAAATCAAGCATCCGAAAGATATTCAATTTGCAAAAAAGAGAGCTAACCGCGGTGGAGGCGTCGACGTCCACTACTTTTTTAGATTTCTAGACCCCCTCCCCCCTCTGTCACGCTTTTTTGTATACCACTGACAGTATATGCACTGTCACAAAATCTTAGACCCCCTCCCCCCCTTAAACCTGTGACATCATTATTGAACGACCCCCATGGTGAAAGCTAATGAAAAACCCAGATTAATCCACCTAGCGGTGATGGAGTCTTTCTCGTGTGTTATAAAATAGTATTTTGGCCATAGCTTTTGAGCTCATAGTCCGATATGGCCAATTTTCAATAGGAAACAATAGGACAAGATTCTGCGTCGAATGCAAGCTTGTTGCGGGCAAATCGGCTAAGAGTAAGTGCCTAAAAATTGAGTGAGAATTTTTCTTGTGAAAAAATGTATTTTGGCCATAACTCTGAACGAATGCAATTTGTTGTGAACAAATCGGTTAAGGATAAGTGCCTGAAAAATGAGTGAGAATTTTGTACGTGTTTCTTATGTGGAAAAATGAATTTTGTCCATAGCTTTGAAACCCATAATCCGATATGTCCTATTTTCAATAGGAAATAATGTGACAACATTCTGCGTTGAATGACAGACATCACTTCAATTCGTCGAGCTGAGTCCATCGGTATAGGGTATCTGTTCCATTATTAATAACATGCTCCTATATCAATACCATTCGCAAAACAGGCAATTTAGGCTCAATTTATGTCGTGTTTTGATGTTTTCCGGCGTGCTCACTGCTGATCAAATTCACAAAAATGAGAAATAAAATAATTAGCGCATAAATTCTTTGTTTTAGAATGGTATTGATTTGGGTACATGGTATGAATTCAAGGAGCCTATAACACTATGGGTCTCCGGGCCTCCTATAAAAAGTTCGTTTTTGAAGCGAACATATTCCGAGTAGACGAAAATAGCTCAATAATATCAAATGTTGTTAAGATAGCAAAATTAGATATGTACATGATTGATATAAGAGATAAAAGATCAGACGATAATATCAATATTGTTAGTAGATTTGTTAGTGAAATTTGTTAGTTAATTAGTACAATTAGTGAGTTAGTAAATTAGTAAAATAATTTCCTCTGTAAAATCATGCAACACCCTAATCTGTTATACACCCATTCACAAGCACAACACATTACACTAAATTGTTAATACCATTGCAACACTCAACACATGTACAAAACACGAAAAGGTACCGGTCAGTAAATACTGGACCGAGCAAATAGTCTGTAGTAGCTAACCGATAGCCGGTGAGAAAGCACCAATAAAAGCTGAACCGCACGCGCGCGATTTTTCTGTGCCACCCAATAAAATGTGTATCAGTTGATAAATAAAGTGTGTATCTTTGCCAAAGGTATTTTATAGCGAAGAATTTAAGTGGAACGTGAAAGAAAGGTCCAGTTGGTGAACACAACGTAGGGCTAGACCAAGTTAAGAATAATCTAACTCAGCTCTCGAACCGCAATCCTACAACATTTGGTGCCGTGACCAGGATAGGCGGTTGAGTTTGATCGGTCTCAAAGGATCAATTGTGGTTATTGTTCGGTGGACTTGGATGGTGGACAGAACCATTTTCGCTGGCAGACAAGAAGCGCGAAAAGTGAAGACGAAATATTTCATCCTTCTGTGAGCAACATCGTACCTCTCTCCATATTCAACGGATTATCTCGCACGGAAAGCAAGGATTTTGTTGCAGTGGTTTTGTTGCATCAGGATTAATGTTACGTGAGATTGGAGTTTTTGTAAATACAAGGCCTAATTGAATTAGGCCACAGGTGAGTGGTGGTCCTAATTGCTTAATTATTATTGTGCGGTGCTACTGGGATCTATTTTCTCCTTTCTGGTGTGGCGCGCTATCATCACTGCACTGTATCGACGAGTGCTTATCTATTGTACGCTGGACTCTACGGGTGCTGATATCGGCCGTCGCTGTCGTTAACGAGTGGTGCAGTTAGAGGCGATCGCTTTCGTGGTGTTGAAAACAGACAAACGAGGCTGGATGAAGATCGCATGCACCTAGACGCTAGATCGAGTGTTTGTTGACATTCAATCGTTGAACTTCGGTTAGCTACACGTGGAGGATCGGATTATATCGTTGGATTGGTATGGTATACACATTCGAATCTTGCCCGACTGGATATTGCTGGTAGCTGATTATAAACCTATACAAGGCCTATTGAAGACAGGCCTCAGGTGAGTGCCTGTCCAATATATTAATCCTATCTGGTCGGTGCTATTTTGGTTTGTTTTCGATTACCCTTCTATGTATCTGTTGGACGGCGGAGTCGTTGGGATATCGTCATCGCATCTTACTGTTTACCTCTAGCTTGAGGAACTGGATAACTGTGCTGCATCGGATGGTGGAACGTATAGCAACATAGCAGTACAATCAACAGCAACTCAGGCACGGATGGTATGAGTACAACAGGAGGTGGTAAGCTGCATTGAAGCATTTGGATTTCGATTGGTTTGGATTTATCTGTTGGTGAAGTGCGTTTAGTACTGCAATTCTATATGCTTTAATGATCCTGGGCGGTGTGAGGCGAGAAATTTTATAAAAATCAGGGCCTGTTGATGACAGGCTACAGGTTAGTAGCTGTCCAACATTTATATTTTGGTTTGGTGGTGCTACGTAAGGTATTCTCTTCATTTCATTGATCAACGTATGTGGAAACGGATCGTGGGATATAAATAACTTTTGAGCTGGATCTGTAATCTAAGCAAAAGGAGACAACTTTGGTGAAGGAAGACGGAGTTTGGCGATTTTTTTTGAACAATACAAGGCCTATATTAGACAGGTCACAGGTGAGTGACTGTCCATTAGCTTCATAGCCGTGTCGGCGGTACTTCCTGGGTCTCTTTTGTATATTTTCCGGCACAATTGCTTGCATCGTGTTCCGGTAAAACTGATAGTGTGGGTATGGCTGGAAGGATTAAAGATAAAATAAAAAAACGCGAGCGTGTTTTTGCTGCTTTGCGTCGGCATTTACAATTTATAGCCACATATGACCCAGCGGCTAATCAAGGGCAAGTTCAACCACGGTTGGACAAATTAGAGGCAACTTGGGATGATTTTCATGAGCTACAAGAGGAAATTTGTGAGTTGGATGCAAAGGGGGAGTTTGAGCAAGAGACTAATAATGCATATGGTGAATTCGAGACTCAGTATTATGAGCTACGGTCGTCGCTTTTGGAGAAACTGGCTGCTCGTGCGCCTGGGCCAAACCTGGAGAACTCTATGCGGAATAACAGTGCGTTGGGGCTACATACTGGGGTTCGCCTGCCGCAAATTTCGTTGCCGGAGTTCGACGGAGACTACAAGGGGTGGCTTTGCTTCAAGTCTACTTTTGTTTCGCTAATCCACGATTCCCAAGAACTCAGCGATGTGCAGAAGTTTCATTACCTGAAATCTGCATTGAAAGGGGAAGCGGCCAAGTTGATCGAGTCTCTAACGATCACCAACGACAACTACGTGATTGCTTGGGAAACTATTGCGAAACGATACTCGAATGAATATCTGCTCAAGAAACGGCACCTTCAAGCGTTAATGGAGTTCCCTAAGGTGGAAAAAGAGTCGGCAGTACGGATTCATGGATTGGTGGATGAGTTCGATCAACGTCTGAAGGTATTGAAGCAGCTTGGGGAGAAGACTGAGCACTGGGGAGCGATGATTATCCACTGGATGTGCTCGAAGCTGGACACACACACTCTGCAGCTATGGGAGGATCATGCAGCATCACTGAGGGAGCCAACATTCGTGGCGTTGGTGGATTTTTTAGAGAAGAGAACGAGGGTTCTGGAAGCCGTGCAGTCCAATACTGGCAAGGTCAACAGTGTTCAGCCAAAGGTCCAGATGAAGCAGAAATTGGCGGTTCATACTTCGATGGAGAGCGGAAGAAGTGATCCATTGTGTCAATGTTGCGGCGAGCAGCATTATCTGGTTCGGTGTGCCAAATTCCAAAGTTTCGGACTTAAGGAGAGATTGGATTTCGTCAACAGCAAAAGACTTTGCAGCAACTGTTTTAAATCCAGGCATTGGGTGCGGGATTGCAACTCCAGATTTGGCTGCAAGACCTGCGGGAAGAAGCATAACTCTTTAATTCATCCAGGATTTCAAACCAGTAGTGGGGGTAGCAACAACAATGGTTCCAATGGCAATCGCTCATCTGCCACTTCTGGGAGGAAGGATAACGGTGCCAGGGCGCACGTTGCAACGGAAACTGTGGAAGAAGCTCAAGACGATGCTGCTGAAGGAGCTGTAGCCGGATCGTATAGCGTTGGGGCCAAGCAAGGCAGCGTGCATTCGAGCGTTTTTCTTTCTACTGTGGTTGTATGGGTACAAGATCAGAATGGTGGCAAGCAGTTGGCTCGTGCATTGTTGGACAGCGGCTCGCAGGTCAATGTGATGAGTGAACGGTTGTGTCAAATGCTCAAATTGAAGAGGCGGACAATATGCGTGCCAATCACAGGAGTTGGGCAAGCGGAGCTGGTGGCGAAACATGCCGTTCGCTCTACAATCAGTTCCAGAGTCACGGATTTCATGATCGGAATGGAGTTTCTGGTACTAAAGAGGGTGACTTCAGAGCTACCGTGTGTAACGGCTCCGATTACTCATTGGAAGATTCCACATGAGCACCAGTTGGCGGACCCACAGTTCAACACAAGCGGGCGAATTGATTTGCTACTGGGGGCTGAACATTTCTTCAGCTTCCTTTATGCGAGAGAGATGAAACGAGTCACTTTAGGCCCACAGCTGCCAATTCTTGTAGATTCTGTGTTCGGATGGATCGTGTCGGGGAAGGATGCAAGTCTACAACAAAAAAGGTCGGTGAAATGCTGTACTGTAACTACCCCGGTCAAGCTCGAAGAAATGCTGGAAAGATTCTGGAAGGTGGAAAGTTGCAGTGAGCAACCAGCATGGTCGAAGGAGGAGCAGGACTGCGAGGAGGACTTCAAACGAACTCATTCAAGAGCGGACGATGGGAGGTACATTGTTCAGTTGCCGAAGCAACCAAATTTCGATCGAATGCTGGGTGAGTCAAGAACTGCAGCGTTGGATAGGTACCGAAAATTAGAGAATCGGTTGGAGAGGAATCCTAACATGAAGGAACAATACCACGCCTTCATGAAGGAGTATTTGGACATGGGTCACATGCGCAAGTTAACGGACGAGGAGAAGCAAGCAGAGGCCAACGGAATGGAAGGAAGAGCTCAACCGACGGTCTTTTACTTACCTCATCAGGCAGTGCTCAAGGAGTCGAGCACGACAACAAAGTTGCGCGTCGTATTTGATGCCTCAGCATGCTCCAGTAGTGGCTATTCCCTCAACGATGTTCTGTTGAAGGGACCGGTTATTCAGGATGAACTTCTCCATGTTCTTGTTCGCTTCCGCAAACATGCAGTGGCTCTTGTGGGGGATGTAGAAAAAATGTACAGGCAGGTTGTACATGATGCAGACGATTCTCTGCGCCTGAGAATATTCTTCCGGTTCAACGAGAATGAGCCAATTGCAGTCTTCGAGCTGCTAACACTAACGTATGGGTTAAAACCAGCATCCTATCTGGCAACCCGTGCACTACAACAGTTAGCAGTCGATGAAAGTTTAGGCAATTCTCCTGCCACTGCAGCATTGAAGAAAGATTTCTACGTTGACGACTACATTGGAGGTGCGGCAAACGTAGAGGGAGCGATAGTTCTACGGGAAGACCTAACATCGTTGATGGCCAAAGGGGGTTTTCCTATTCGTAAATGGTGTTCGAACTATTCTGAAGTCTTGGCTGGTATTCCTAAGGATCAATTAGGAACTAATCTCACCATTACTTTTGATTTGAGCCCGGACGAAAAAGTTAAAACTTTAGGCATCACATGGGAACCTAAAGCGGACCAACTCCGCTTCCTATTCAACGTTAGCGACGATGGACGTGATTGGACTAGACGGAGTATTTTGTCTGCGATAGCGAAGCTGTTTGATCCGCTCGGATTGATTTCTCCCGTGGTGGTGACTGCGAAAATAATAATGCAGGAGTTAGCGCTACTGCAGTCCGGATGGGATGCACCGGTTCCAGCACAGCTAGAGCGGAAATGGAAGGAATTTCATCGTCACCTATCTAAACTGGCCGAATTCAACATTCCCCGATTTGCCTTCGTCGCGGAATTCGTTGATGTACAGTTACATTGCTTCGCCGACGCCTCTGATCTCGCTTATGGGGCTTGCTTATATATTCGCTCTGAAGATGGACATGGCAACGTACGCATCGAGTTGCTGTCATCTAAATCTCGGGTCGCTCCACTGAAAAGATTGACGATTCCCAGATTAGAATTATGTGCAGCCAGAGAAGCGGCACTTCTATACCAAACCGTGGTTAAGGCCCTCGCACTGGACAAGCTTCGGTCATTTTTCTGGTCGGATTCGATGGTCGTATTACACTGGTTGAAGGCTCCACCGAATACTTGGAAAACCTTCATAGCAAATCGCGTTTCCATGATTCAGACAACAACATACGGGAACCCATGGAAGCATGTTGCTGGTAAAGAAAATCCTGCCGATTTGGTGTCCCGAGGAGTTCAAGTCGACGATTTCTTGCAAAGCAAGCTATGGAAGAATGGACCGTCCTGGTTAAAGGAATCTCCCTCCAAGTGGATGACTGAATCTTCAGAGACTACGCCAACGGAAGTGGATCTCGAACCTCGCCTTACTACTCAAGCCAATGTCACATCGACAAAATCGAACTCCATATTTTCCGTGCGGTCGACACTGCTACCGCTAGTCAGGATAGTAGCATGGTGCTTTAGATTTTCGTCCAACTGTCGAAAAGCAGATCAACGGGAAATTTCCGTATTTTTGACCGTGTGGGAAATCAACAAGGCTAAATTGGCTCTCGTACGTCTAGTGCAAGAAGAAACGTTTCCAGAAGATATCAAATCCTTGAAGAAAACGTACCAGGTGTCGTCGAAATCGTCTCTCAAGCTTCTTGGACCATTCGTGGATAAGGAAGGCGTTATAAGAGTGGGTGGTCGACTGCGTCACTCTCTCGAGGATTACTCAGTGCGACACCCAGCAGTTCTCCCGCAATCGCACGTTTTCACGCACATGCTCATCAATTTTATCACCAACAAATTCATCACGGAGGACATCAAGCAACTCTCGCTGTAATGCGACAAGAGTTTTGGCCAATTCATGGTAAAAGAGCTGTGACTTCTACCCTTCGAAAATGCCAGCGTTGCTTCCGCTTCAACCCTAAGCCAACCCAGCAGCCGATGGGGCAACTACCCTCCGCTCGAGTGCGTCCCGCCCGACCGTTTTTAAAAACTGGTATCGACTACTGCGGGCCATTCTATCTTAAGCCATATCATCGACGAGCTGCCCCACCAAAAACCTATATAGCAGTATTCGTCTGTTTTACAACAAAAGCGATTCATTTGGAGCTGGTGATGGACCTGTCGACAGCTGGCTTTATTTCGGCGCTCCGCAGATTCATCGGGCACCACGGAAGGCCACACGAGATACACTCGGACAATGCCACGAATTTTCAAGGTGCTAAGAACGAGTTGCATGAACTCTATAAGAACCTAAACAGCAAACAGGGTCAAACATTCATTGGGACCGAACTCTCACAGAAGGGAATCTCGTGGAACTTTATCCCACCCCGTGCTCCCAATTTCGGAGGATTATGGGAAGCAGCAGTCCGCTCCGCCAAAACTGCCCTCAAAAAGGAAATCGGATCCACTCAGCTGACGCACGAAAACTTCTGTACTCTTTTAGTACAAATCGCAGCTGCCCTAAACTCAAGGCCCCTTAGTCCATTGTCCGATGACCCCACTGATATAAATGCCCTCACACCAGCCCATTTTTTGATCGGTACGTCAATGAATGCCGTCCCTGACACCGACCTAACAGCCATACCCTCAAACCGCCTCACCCACTATCAGCAACGACAGCAGATGTTCCAACGGTACTGGCAACGTTGGAGCCAAGAGTACCTGACTGGTCTTCAACAGGTGAGCAAGTACCTTCGTCCTAGTCCAATCCGCGTTGGAACCCTCGTCGTGCTTCGAGAAGACAACATGCCTCCTCTCCAGTGGCCTTTGGCGAGGATAACCGAGATACACCCTGGCGATGACGGAGTGGTGCGCGTCGTCACGGTCAGAACAGCCAAAGGGACCTACAGGCGTGCTGTAAATCGAATATGTCCTCTACCGGATGATACCGTTGATACTAATGAAGATTGTTAGTTGTTAGTTTTGTGATTTTGTTAGTAATAGTTGAAACAAGTTTCAAGGGGGCCGATAATGTTAGTAGATTTGTTAGTGAAATTTGTTAGTTAATTAGTACAATTAGTGAGTTAGTAAATTAGTAAAATAATTTCCTCTGTAAAATCATGCAACACCCTAATCTGTTATACACCCATTCACAAGCACAACACATTACACTAAATTGTTAATACCATTGCAACACTCAACACATGTACAAAACACGAAAAGGTACCGGTCAGTAAATACTGGACCGAGCAAATAGTCTGTAGTAGCTAACCGATAGCCGGTGAGAAAGCACCAATAAAAGCTGAACCGCACGCGCGCGATTTTTCTGTGCCACTCAATAAAATGTGTATCAGTTGATAAATAAAGTGTGTATCTTTGCCAAAGGTATTTTATAGCGAAGAATTTAAGTGGAACGTGAAAGAAAGGTCCAGTTGGTGAACACAACGTAGGGCTAGACCAAGTTAAGAATAATCTAACTCAGCTCTCGAACCGCAATCCTACAACAAATATTTTGTACTAAAATATCATAAAAAGATCATGTTATACTATTTGTAATAAATGATCAATATCATGTGCCATTAATTTGTTCTTATCCATAGCACATCTTTAAATATTTCGGTGCAATTTTAAGATATTGTTGTCTGTTCTTTTATCTCTTATATCAATCAAGTCCATATCATGTTTTCTTATTCTGTTCATGGCTTCTGCCCGGGATACTTTGTATACGAGAAAGGAAATTTAAAATAATTATCACAGCAATATTGTAAATCTTCACTAATTGTATTGATTTTTCATCTCAATATATTTTTAATGCCCTCCTTAGGGGCCCTTTTTAGCCTAGCGGTAAGATGCGCGGCTACAAAGCAAGACCATGCTGAGGGTGGCTGGGTTCGATTCCCGGACCCGGTCTAGACAATTTTCGGATTGAAAATTGTATCAACTTCCCTCCCCTGGGCATAAAAGTATCATCGTGTTAGCCTCATGATATACGAATGCAGAAATGGTAACCTGGCTTAGAAACCTCGCAGGTAATAACTGTGGAAGTGTATGAACACTAAGCTGCAAGGTGGCAATGTGCCCAGTGGGGGATGTAATGCCAATGAAGAAGAAGAAAAAGAAGATATTTTCCAAAAAAGTGGATTACGTGCTGAAAACATCGTCAAATCATCGTCAATTTCAATGATAAGTACCTTTTCAACATGGCCGTCATAAATTTCGATCAGAAAAATGCTGTTCTTATTACACACCGTTTTAAACTCTTTGCAATGCAAATATTGTATATTCATTTGACCACATTTCGACAAAAAATTATGGCTTTATTCGAGCTTTGAAAACAGGATTTATAACGCTCTTAACTGAGCAACTAGCTATGGTGATTTGTAAATCCATAAGAAATAAATAAATCCAAGAAACATGGAAATTGTTACTTGGTTAATTAAGTATGTATTCCGAGGCAAAGGAGTACCATTTTAGCAATCGTATATTGTAGAGGAACTCTATGTCCAGACTAGTTAGCAAAATTTCAATTAAAAAAGAATCTTAGACCGGACCGAATCACCATCAAAATGATCTTGCTTTGTAGCTACGCATCTCATCATTAGGCTAAAGAGGATGCCAGCTGTATAAAGACTAAACTAGACGGTATCCTCAACCTGGGCTTAAAAGCAGTGATCCAAGTGAACCCGGATATGTTTCGTAGCATGTTGCAGAAGTGTATTAATAAATTAAACTTTTCCGATCGTTGGAAGCAGCAAAAACTAGTACTGCTGCCGAAGCCGAGTAAGCCACCTGTGGACCGACCTATTTATTTTTTTTTTGCTAGATACGGTAGGAAAACTTTCCTGGAAAAGGTCATCCCCAACAGGCGAAAACGGATTATCGAGCATGCAGTTTAGGTTCCGGAAGAGCAGATCCACAATTGACGCTATACAGAAAGTCGTTGAAGGAAGATAACAAGAAGCAAAAAACTACCTCTTCTAATCGCTACTGCGCAGTGGTTACCTTGGACATGAAAAATGCCTTCAACAGTGCGGATTGGGAAGCAATAGCTGGTTCCTATACAAGATGAGAGTTACTTGGTATCTCTGCAAAACTGTAAAGAGCTACTTCCAGAATCGAAATGTGATGTACGACGGGTTATTGCAGCTAAGACTACCAAGGGCTTCACGCCCCTTGTTGAGTTTGCGGACGTCTTGTTGCTCTTGGTAATCGGAGAAACAATGAATGAGGTGAAAGTACGTGCTACGTGCTCAAAAAACGGAAGTGATGATCATCAGCAACCGGAAAGCAGTTCAGCAGGGAGGCTATCATCGAGTCGAAGAGGAAAGTGAAGCATCTGGAGGTGCTTTACATCTCGTCAATTACGCTTGTGAGCTAGAGCTAGGGTGGTCGGTATTGGCCATTTTTGTCAAATACCGGTTTTCGGTATTTGATGGAGTCAATACCGGTAATACCGGTAGAATACCGGTTTTTGTGAAAATTTCAGGTAGTAAAAGAAAAACTTTTGATTTGGACTTCTGGATGGAAAACAATATTTGTTGACAAACTTCAAATGTTAAAATTATTGCTTGTTGATCTGGGCAAAGCGAAACTTAAGTAGACATTACATACTGAGCGATCCATCTCCCAATCCGCATTGCATTTTGTTAACAATTTTGCCAACTACTGAGAATGCCCTCTCTGGTTCAACCGAAGTAGGACGAATAATTCCAAGACCGTCGAAAATCAGTGCCAAATACTTGCCCTTAATCGCTTTCGATTCATAGTAGGAGAATTTCTTACGGGTTGTATGCAAGGATCCTGGAGTCAACGTATTTGCCACCAGCAATGCAAGTGTTTTGTTTTGCTACAGTCTCTTCACAAGTTGCTCTTCAATCGATAAACCAGAAAAATGTTCAAAGAGGCATCTTCTTCGTACCGATCGTCAGGTATGGTCGTTGTCTCAGTTTCAACGTTCGCATCAGGAATGATTAGACGCTTCAAGATTCCATACGCTTGCCTTATCAAAGTAGCTCTGGATGCCTTGAAGAAAATGCCAAAATCGTTTCTGATTAATTGCTTCACGGCAGAATTATTCAAAAAAGCAAAAAGATCGGTGTATTTGGATCGTCTCTCTTGGATTCATTAAAAGCATCGAAATAGTGGCGAAAATTTCTATGGCTTGATTTGATAATAGTTCCAACGTAAATTAGAACGCCACGTCAGCTTCATATAGAGTGCAGAACTCACAGAGCATTAGTTCCACAACAGCTTGAACAGGTTCGAGGGCTTGAATTATTTCAGCGTGCCTTGGCATCAGCCACAAATCCAAATTATTTTCCGAATTCAGAACGGACATATTTTTACAGAAAATCGTTTTTCACAGGTGATCTACGGAAAAGAACTACTACGGCTCGCACAGTTTTCACAATTTCTTACATTGCGGGAAAATTCTGGACGATATCAACAATGTTCATTGAAAAAAAGGTCAAATTTTTTATACTGACAGCAAAATTTTAAATACCGAGAATACCGGTATTTTCCGTCTCTAATACCGGTATTTTCGGTACCCAAAATTGGTCGGTAATACCGGTATTACCGGTTTCGGTACTACCGGTTAGACCACCCTAGCTAGAGCGATCACAACATTGTCCAGAGTTATGTCAAATAGCTCTGCAAATAGTAACAGTAGGAGGAGACTTCTCGCCAACGTTTCCACGTCTATACTAAGATACAGTGCTCCGGCTGGAGCAATCACGAAGAGGAACCTGACACGGCTCAATGGCACACATAGGTTATTAGGTATGCGGATGGCAAGTACGTTTCGGACCATGTCGATGGGTGCGATCTGCGTCATAGTAGATATGACTCCCACGAAAATTCTTTCGGAGGAAGACTGTGACTGCTATAGACTACGAGGAACGACTGGAGCACGCAAAATTTCGAAAGCCGATTCAATGGGGAAGTGGTAGCTAGATTAGGGCAGGAATCACAAAGGAAGGTGGACATATCGGCTCATCCCATAAGAAAACAATGGGATTTGCCAAATAAGGAACCAAAATTAAGAATAGTGCCGCAACTGGTGCATGCGTTCCTATTATGGATTAATCAATTTTGAGGATTATAACAAATTTTATTTTGGTTTTCACAGCTGTTCTAAGGAGCAGGAAGTAAAACCTTTCGCTTGATATATAAAGTCCACCCACATGCCTTTTACTTATTTTTTTTAAAATAGTTTTTCTTACGTACGGCGACGATTGGTACATCCACCCTACTATGAGTTACGGCTATTCCAGTTTACATATTGTGCATAATCGGATACTTCAACCTTGACAAGTATTTCATCAGAAAAAATATTTTAAGCTCTTTTTAGTGGAATGTATTCAACAAGGAATATTGTTTTATCAAAACCAAAGCATGTAATATATTCATCTGCTTTATTACAAATACTGTCTTATGTAGATGCATTTCTTCCTAATGCCTCCCATGGAGATTTTCTAACTGAACTAAACTAAGCCTTGTCTTATCGTATGTGCTACTACCAACGAATGCTCTTTGGTTTAATTTCAAATAAGATACACATTTTTATCGACAGTCGCCGTCTCTGCAAATTGAAATCACACGACGTCCGAACTGCTGATTGATTGTTAATGTTTGCGATAACCAATATCCAACAGCACCCCGAAGGTCAGTCAACTTGGTCTAAGTGAGCATAAGCTCTGACATACGACACAACTCTCACTCCACGCGTAATCAATTAAGGTGGATTAGAATTAGGGCGTAAGGTATGGCCAGCGAGCGAACAAGAAGGGTGTGTTACAAAACAAAATAGATTTATCCAACATTGTGAAACATGCTGCTTGATACAAAATAATTCCATGTCATGGTGTGCATACAAACGATCCAATGTTGAATCAACATATAAATATATAACAGTTACAAGGCAAAGTAAAGCTACGGCAGAGTCACGCAAACGAAGATAAAATGCTTGTTAGTGGATAGAACCATTATAAAAATAAATACTACCAAATGAACTTTCCATGCTCAGGCAACTATCGCTCGACATAACCCCTCATACACACGGTGAAGCATGTTTGTCAAACATTGAATCCACCCCCAGAGAAATCGGCTAGTTGGTGCAACATTTGACCGTATGTAGTGTAGAGCTATTCCATGAACCAAGTCAGCAGTCTACACATGTTAAAAAATATTGCTTCCACATGTTTAATTACAGTCAATGTTTGACCGTGAGTATGAGGGGTAATAGAAGCTTCATCGATGGGAGGAAATTTTGATCTTCTCTTAGATACACAGTTTTAAATAGCAATACATCGACATATCTTAAGCACTAGAAATCATAATTTTGTTTCACTATAATGGACACAATTAGGACACGGTCACAAGGCCACGGCCACATTTCAAATTAATTGTTTATAAAAACGATCTTGATTGGAATGTTAAAAGATAAATTATTTCAAATATCTAGTTTGAATGTCCTTAATATTCTCTACATGAAAAATGTAAAAACGTAGCCCATCAATGGATAATTCTCAACCACGTGGTAAAAATATCCATTTATTTCCTCACGTACTAGTGCTTGTTTAGGGAAACCCATCCATTCTGCGCTAACCGGACATTGCCACATTGTTTTTTATCCGAAACAAGCGTACTCTTTCATTTGCTTCGAGTAAAGCATCGTCAATTCTACTCTCACTCTGCTACGGATCCCTAATCCGAAGGATATCGCATTCAATTTACGCCAAGAATAGGTACTGGACAAAAAAGGATCCATTATTCTGCAATTGATAAGAACGCTTTTGCAACACGACAGTTTAACATTCGCCCAATGATAAGGTATGAATAAAAATTAAATACTTATAGTCAATAAAAAAAAGTCCATCGTTAAACCGCCTTTGTAACAATTGTCAAAATGAATCTGTTTATCATAATACAAATAGAAATGAACAGTTTTTTGAAAAAAAAAAACATACAGATTTATTTTATGTTTTCTTTATTAGAGTGATTTTTCTTAATTTAGAGTTCAGCACTTAAAATAGAGATAAAATATTGAAGAATTCATTATTTGTTAGAAATGAGAAAGCACATGCGATGATTGTCAAGAAGTTTTATAAAAATGGACACACAAGCAACTTAATGAGAATTCACAAGCCGCTGACAAAAAACATTCAACGAATTACCATACCATATTATAGTTAGTTCTATGGATTTTGGTTTACAGTTTTATAAGACGCTTATATTTATGCAATTCTGGCAAAACTCTTAATGACTCGCTGGCTGGTCCGTAAGGATTTCGATGTAAATCACAAGAAACCCGAAGCTACGGCAAAACTCAAACCTCTTGCCATAGGGAAATTTGAGAAGCCCTGAGTATTTCGCAGAAGGTGTTGGGAAAGTTTTTTTCATGTTTGCCTAGATATCGATAATTAGGTACGTCCTGCCTAAGCAATTACCTATCTGCTTATCAAATAAAAATGCTCTTTTGGGGCAAGGCCGTGTTTCAATGGAATATGATAAAAGGACGATTGTATTTTGTTACGGTGTTGTTTTCTTTTCTCGTACACTAAGTGTACCAAAAAGCTGTATGTTCGCCCCAAAAATAAACTTTTTATAGAAGGACCTGAGACCCATAGTTTTATTACATACCAATCGACTCAGGAGCATAGTTTGACGAATTGAGGTGATGTATATGTGGTGTGTGTATAAGTATGAATGTGTGTGCACAAAAAAATCTCGCTCAAATCTCGCAAGGCTACTGGAGACCTCTTAGTGTGATACACATCTTTAATAATTACCTACATTGCGGCTCTTGTAAACGCTGTATAACGAATCGACCAACCAAGCTTTTATGCTAATAGTTAGGATTTTTGGCTTTCAGTCACATGAAAATGAACCGTTTGTTTGAGAAACTGCATACGTAACATTTTTGTCCAAAATGAGATTTTTTTTATTTTTCTTATTTTTTTTGAAAATCATGTTTAGTATGCTAATGTGTTTTGGAGATGCATGAAATCATCTTACTTTGCTGCAGCACTATTAACAAGATGGTGGATGGGTGGTGAAGAATAAGATGGTTACTACACAGTAAGTCACTTCCCTTCACGATCAAAGCGCAGAGAAAAGGGAGGAATGCGTCGCCAAAAATTTCCCTAATTCGGCGTTACGTAATTTATGGTCGGCCCCTTACGCATACACTCTATGCAAAAAATTCTGTTCTTAGATTTTACTCCATCTAAACGATTTTATAATCTAAGCTAAGCAGGTGCAACTAATAGAAGGATATTTTAATTTTCTAAAAGTCATGTCAAACTGTCAACAAATGCACGCCAGAGCCACAGGAACGCGCGCTGAATATACACTCAAGTGAAAACATTCTATTCCTTCTATTAGTTACACTGACTTATTTAAGATTATAAAATCGTTTAGATGGAGTAAAATCAAAGAGCAATTTTTTTTTGCACGGAGTGTAGGACAACACTTTTTATAGTAATACCGAAAAAAGAGCTATAGATCTATAGTGTTGAAATATTCATGTTTCACGAAATGCAACATTTTCTAGCTCAATTTAACTTGCTGGAGGTTTGTATGTTCGAACCAATAGATCGACAATAAATTCCCAGAAAAATATATTAAGCTCGTTTAGTGGAATGTATTAAACCGTATAAGACGAATTAAGTACTGTCCATTTAATTCCACCAGTTAATTTTCGTTATCTTTGCAGATACGTATTTCGACCACAACTGTGTGGTCGTCTTCAGTGTCTTGTACTTAACTCGACTTGAAGAAACCAATCGCAACTTACACTATTTATACTACGCTAGGTACCTAATCTAATCTTATTTGCCTACTTTATTTATCTATACAGTAAATTACTTTATTGTTTAGGTAGAAACTTGAAGAGCCAAGAGCTGCCATTTCCCTGATCCTTATTCAACAGCGCTGTTTGTACCTGTCGGTGGATTTCCAAACTCTCAGCTACATCGAGTTTCCATGGGGAAGAGACATTTCTTAAGATTTTAATATTTGATTCCGTAATTGGGTGATTTTCCTTATACACATGCTCTGCTACCTTAATCCTACCTTAATTCCCAATCACTTTAACTGAAGGTTGATTAGCAGGGGTTAGCTTTTCAATATGAGATTAATAGGACTGTCTTTTTGCGGGCCCTCCCTAGCCGTGCGGTAAGACGCGCGGCTACAAAGCAAGACCATGCTGAGGGTGGCTGGGTTCGAATCCCGGTGCCGGTCTAGGCGATTTTCGGATTGGAAATTGTTTCGACTTCCCTGGGCATAAAAGTATCATCGTGCTAGCTTCATGATATACGAATGCAAAAATGGTAACCTGGCTTAGAAACCTCGCAGTTGATAACTGTGGAAGTGATTAATGAACACTAAGCTGCGAGGCGGCTCTGTCCCAGTGTGGGGATGTAATGCCAATAAGAAGAAGAAGAAGAAGAAGAAGAAGAAGGACTGTCTTTTTCATCGTATCTTTTATTTTCACTGCTGTTGCTTGGTTGCTTCATCGCCAACAACCAGCGTACACTAAACAAGGTACAAGGTACAAGGTTGGTTAATGGTCATTGGTTATGTAGGTTTTATTGCTGATTGACTGCCGCCGTTCAGGTCGACGGCTGGCATATCAGTTTGTTGGAATTTGTACTATGTACAAAGAGAGTTGGTGAATGAAATTCCAGAAGGTGCTGACTGTAAATAATGTGTGAATAGGAAAATATCCCCCTTTATACTTATGTATGAGGGTATTAAATTCTAACTTTTATGTGCAATAGTTTTATAGAGTGGCTTAAATTTCATTTCATTTGGGATGTCTGACCGCTCTCAACTTGTGGGTTGCTTCGTGATTTGTTTCTTTTCGCATTATATCAAATCCGGTGTCTCCAGTCAGCTTTGCAAGCAAAGGCTTAGGATTGCAAATGCGGAGACAACGAGTTCGATTTGCGAGCTGATCCAGAACGTTTCCCGGTAGGGTCCGCGACGCTAGGCATAAGTACGTTAGGCATAATTCTGCATTCATTATGTCAAGGGTTATTCTTTGGGGGCCCCAAATTGGGGCATTTCATGCCTAACGTAAATTATACCTATCGTCCGTTATGCCTAATGTCCATTATGACTAACGTCTTTATGCTCAACGGTGTATACCCTTCAGATGGGAAGCATTACATTACACATTACACGATCATGCTACTGTTTTCACACGTGAGTTTTCACCACTTGGCCAGCATACTGAAATAACGTGTAAATCCAGTCCCCAACGTCAAAAAATTAAACGTTCATTGTTATAGAAATCAATGAAGAAAGAAAAAGAAAAGCACGTTAAATATGTATGCAATACTTTAACATAAAATGGCAGAATGCTTCTCGTGTATTTTTTATCGTTTATAAAAAGTAAATAGTAATTCGAATATACTAATAAAATAAATCGACCTAATTAATCATTTATTGATATAAACAAATAATTTTTTTTGACATTTTATACAATCATCCTGCATTTTCTGCTAACGCAACGCATTTCCCTAGGTTTATTTGACTCTGGGTAGCCGAAAACTTGGCAATTTGTTTCGATTTGGTGCCGGATAGAGGTAAACTAGAGAAATCACTCCATTTAGGCGATGGCGATTTGGGGGTATTCATCTTTTATCCGTGAAACATTTATTCCGATTATGGAGCTTAAACTAATCTGAAAATACAATGAACTTGAACTTTAGATTAATCTCATATCTAAGTCTACCTTACCTGTATATTTGTAATTAAAGCTTTGTGAACTTATAATTACAAATAATACACATATTAAATTTTTTAACTTTGTGATTGAATGAAGTTTGTGATTTTATATCCTGGCGGCAAACGGACACTTCTTGGCGACGTCATGTTTTTTCTTCACCACAATACATGCTACATTGTATGATGTCCAAAACACGTTATAATGACTAAAATTTACCAGTAGTATCAATTCATATTCATTTTTTGTGACTTTAACGTGGATTGCTAGTGGAAATGTCGGTTAGTGAAAAAAAAAACATTTTATGAGCGTGTAGAATAGTTTCAGTGTAGACTCCCTGAGCATAGAATATTCATCACCATGCTTGCCAAAAAGGCCATTACTCACTAATGAAGTCCAAATTCCAAATTATGACCCTATGCAAAATGAGCTCAATCGGTCATGGATTCAGGGTTGCCTGTAATCGATGGAAAAATGGATAGAACAACGAAAATCGACGTTTTTATGACAGATGGCTTAAAATGCATGAAATGTCGAGGTTTTATGTCACCAATAAAAATGGAACAATTTGGTTTATTTCTTTTAGAAAACTGAATCGAGTAGAATTATCAAATAATGAAAAGTTTTTTATCGAATTTCAAAAACTGACATTGTGAAAAAGCTTCATAAACTGAACTTCTGATCGGACAGATTTTCAATAACGAACCACGGGTCTGAATTCCCCGTCGAAAAAAAAATATTGCGAGTAAATATTTGCAATTCTTAGTTCTCAGCACCCAAATTAATCCAGTTAGTGGTGTTGGTGCTCTCCTTGTGATATTTCCTTATTGTCGTATACTAATTTGAGAATCGAAAAACGATATATCGTGCGACAATTAAATTTAAAAATTATATTACTACTCTTACAATGGCAATGAACTGCAATATCACTACAAATGTATGTATCAAATAGTATCAGTTTTTCTACGGCTCGTCATTCCCACTGAAACTCTCCCTGCTTTTGAACTAAGTATTCTATTAGCATTTCCTCAGTTATAAATTGAAAGCTTATCTATGGCCTCCATTGCATGAGTATGTATCTTGTGTGGCAAATACAATCAATACACTATGCCCAGGAAGTCGAGAATGTTTCCCATTCTTTCTAGACCGAACAGGAAATCGAACTCGCCATCTCCGGATTGGCAATGCTACGATTTTGCTCGTAAGGCTAGCTTGCGTTGGGGAAAACGGTCCAAAATGCCTTCTTAAGCTTTTTCGATATGTTATCCAATATGAAGTGAAACAGCGAATCTAACTATCTACATATCACAATAATCAAAATAACCTGGTTTACCTGACTTTCTAAACCATTCAAAGTTAGTTTAAAAAATGGACCTGGGGTAAAACGCACTAGAGAACGCACTATATAACTGGCATGAGAAATTTAATGGTGAACGGATGGTTGTTTGTTATTTGATTGAACTAAAATCTTACGGGTGTGTTGAAAGAATGTTGATTTTTGGTGAAAATCAATGGATTTTTCTTAATCTTTACGCTTAATCTGGATATGAATATGTAATATTGAATTGTGAAAAATGCGCTGCAAACGATTATACATACGAGTAATTTCATGACTTTAGCCATTTTCTCCCCTGCCCAACATCGTTCGTTGCGAAAGTATATTCTTCCAGTTTAACTTCGTTGAACAAGAAAGGTAGAGCTCATAGGATTGATATTGCACCATCTTTCTTTTACACAAGGGTAAGGTTATGCCTAGTGCTTAATATTTAACGATCTTTGTTTGTCTGTTTCTCCCTCGCTGTGATTTGTGTCTCTGATCGCGCGATAGAAATATATAGAATTGAATTTCCCGCCTTTTTTGTTTCGGAGAACTTTTTAATGTTCAGTGCGTTTGGCCGTTTTCTTAGAATATATGTGTCTGACATTGACAGTCCATAAGCAAAAAGGTGTAACCTGCGATCAAAACGAAAGCAATAAGCAAGTTCTATTTCGCCAACGATAATTTTTGCGACAGTAAAATACTCTCTCGGGGGAGCAAAACTTTTCTGGCTACGACTAGCATTAGAAAATTAAGTTGGATACTCGTTATTCACAGATACTTTTTGTTTTCAAACTCGTAAATTGGTTCCCCCACACCGATCAAAGATTATGTAGAAAAATTAATGGAGTCATCCTCGCCAACTAATCACGCTCATATTTTTATAGGACCCTTTCCAGACTAGAGTAGGTATTTATATGGAAAAATATTAACGCCATCCTATAAATTGTTAAACCTTTGGGGACTCGCACCATTGTGAAAGGAACCAAACCTTTGCAAAAAGCACGCTTATCGTTAACAGCAGGTGCGGAACTGCGAGTATGATTTAGGACCATGCCAGCACGCAGGAAGAATAAAACTTTCGTTATGGCTTCAGTGTCTGTTCAATAAGTTGCAATAACAATTAAACGACAAATTCTCGAAAAGGAATTCCCCAAAATAAATTCACCTGAATAACATTTTCAACTTGGAACTTTAGTCGGTAACATGCATGTAACATACATGTCGGTAATTTCAAATACAAAAACTAACTGTATGTAGGTAAATATGAAAAAGGTAATGAAAGTTGTTGTGACTTGTGATATAGTTTGGAAAACTCATACAAGATTCACATGACCATACTTTTCCTAATTTAAGGTGACTCGGGGAGGCACTGCAAACCGTGTTATTTTTCCTATCTTTTGTCTCTTTCTAGCATTATCACCTCGTAATTTTGAAGCGGCGTATTTCGGTTTTCAGTTGTTTGATGTAACTGTAAACGTATCAGCATGTAGATTACGAGTAAATACACACCAATGATACTTTCTCAAAATCATATTTGTTGTAGAAAAAAAATTAAGCATTAATTAAGCATTGATGATTCCCGTGTCATCTTAAACTAGAACAACATTGGTATACATTTTTATAATTTAGTTTTCTAATTAGGATAGTTTTGATCCTCCAGAATATAATGCCATGCTTATTGGATCCCAGAAATGACATTTAGGTAAGTTCCATCTTTCCATTTACGATAATTTTGCAAAATATTTAAAGTAAAACAGGTCTTAATTGGATTTGCTGCATTATTTCCGCAACTATAGGGCCCACAGTTATGATACATAACTTTCGGTATTGCAAATAAGATGAAATCTACAGTGCTATACGTTTGTTTGCGGATTGGAAAATACTTTGTACCATTTAAAGTCATCCCATGTAATCAAAATTTAAGGTGGATAGCTTTAGGTCGCATACTAGATAAGGCTGTAGAGTTCTGTGCTACATATACGCACACGTGCTCGACATTAACATCCATTTATCTGCTCACCTGCTGTTCTGTGACAGTTCGCAACATTTTTTTTTGCGTGGTTATCGAATCACCAGAGGACATCACAAGAAGGGGTGATTCGATGATGGAACAAACTGGGTTTTTGGCCATTTACTCGATTGTATTTTCAACATCACGATGGGATGTTGCTAGCTGCTAGTTACAATTTTACTCGTCTAGCTGCCAACAATTCGAGAAACACAGCGCGAGTCTGTCTGGCTTTCCGTGTGGCACTACATTACTCTTTTTGTTATAACCGATTAGATTCACAAGCCCGAATCTTTATGGTTCGATATATCATTTCATATATACACCCAACCAGCGACTATTCGTTTTTCTAACAATTCTATATAAGAACCAACATAAAAGCATGAATAAGAGCTGAGCATATATGATATTGTTAGATTCTTATACAAAAAATGCAAGCTCTCAAACAAATATTGTAAGACAAGCTTGCAAAACTGTAAGGTCTCATACAATATATGCATAAGAATCTAGCATTTATGTGTATGCCCAGTTCTTTTACAACTTCGTGTACTAGAAGGTAAAACGTTTGATTATCAACATATATGCTACTAATGACTAAAATTCTAAATTCGTAGCAGAACAGCAACCAACAGTATAACCATAAGCCAGAAATAGGATTACTGCCCCGAGTTTCCATCGCATATGTAGATTTCAGTAGGAAGAAATCACCTTCGACAAAAATGCTAGAACAAATGTATAATAATATATAATGGCATAGCTGAAATTAGTGAAGACCCCAAAAAAAACTCATAGAAATAGCCCAATCGGGTTGTACGCAAAGGTGACGTTGAACTACGTAGCTGTAATGTATATTATTTCTAGACCAACATTTGAGAAGGACGTAACAGCCAACATTTATTTTTTACAGTTCTTTGTCTTTGTATATAGCTACACAGTAAAATATTATGAAAATAAGCCACGACTTAATTCATCATTAAATGTAAAATTCGGAAACAGAATTTGTATCAGATCATAATTTTAGGTTTCTGTGAAGTAAATGATTGATATTTCTATTCAATAAATATTAATTTTACATGATTCTGCCTGAAACCTTGATGTGCGAGCACGTGGCTGTCAAAACGAATCAAAACAAACTCCATTCCATTTACATTTTTACATATGCGATGTTTTCGGGATTTAAGCACGGAACATCAAAATCCCGGCCCATTTAATATACACGGGGCCCAAAATCCGGCGGAAATTTTTCCAGAAGTGTGAGGCTACCTTTAAAGCTGAGACTGTCAACGGCGTTTGATGTAGAATGACCATGAGAGATGCCAGAGTAGCGCTATATGACATGGCGCTACAAAGAAGATAAATCCTTCACGTGAGTTGTGTCGGGCAAGTGCAAATGCCGGCAAATTTTCAATAGTAAATAATTATTCATAAATATTGTAACACACTGGATGCGGTTTTCACGCGATGGATACGTGCCGCGTAAATTGAAACAGCGTTAGAAACCGCGTAAATCCAGAAATACGAGTAAAAAAATCGCAAAAACAGCAATCCGCGTAAAAAAACGAATTCACTTTAAATCGGGTATGGAGCGTTGACTCTTCATTGATTGAATGGTCCAAGAAAATCGAAAAACAGTTGAGATATTACCCGGGTAGAGGTGAATAACAAACAAATAACATAATAATAACAAATTTTGGTGTGATATCTGGTTTTGTTATTCTTATGTTATTGATTTTGATATTTCTTTCTCTGCAAAAAAAAATTGGCTATTGGTTTGTTCTTATAATGGCAAAATGAGTTATTTTTTAGCTATTCGCTAAAACACAATTTTTCACAATTTTTGCTATTATTTTAGCTGTTTTAGCAACTATATTAAACACACTAATATCAGATTTTGGTATTCTGTTATTCATATATTAATGGTAAAATTTGTTATTCTTTTGCTATTTTCTTCTACCCACGTAACGAACAGCGTCTATCATATTTTTGTGACGTTTTTTGATTTTTCGAAATCGAGTACCACCATTTTGACAGACATAGTCCCACGTCAAAAAAATTGATTGTGTAAATTCACAGTTTCACTATTTTTACGCATTTATAGCATTCTAGTGAATTTTTTTCGTTATGACGAAACCAAGGTAAGCGTTTTTCGAGTTAAGGGAGAATATATTTTTGTTGTTTATGGTGAGGAGCATCTTTCTTCCCGAAAAGCGATTTCTATCCGAAAAATCTCGTGAGGGAGCACCCTGTGCTCCTAAGATCAACTGAATATTACAACCCCTGCTTCGATGGAATTTGGAAGGTGCGAAATTGTTTTACAGTTGCCCTGTCATTTAGGCGGTATTTTAAAACTTTTCTCTAGAAGCACACATATAATACATCTAAAATTTGCTCTTGAACAAACTGTAGAAAATAATAATTCCTGCTAGACGATTTTATTCTAACATAGGTTTCTCATAAGTTTAAAGTCTGTAAATGTTTTGGTAGACGTTTCCTGATAAAAATTTGGAACAGTTGAATTGAAAATTAATTTGTCACAAGACGAAAGAGACACTGAGAGGGCCTTACTGTTGAGGCCGAAATACGTATCTGTCAAAGCTGTACAACAAAGTAGTGGAATTAAATAGAATAGTACAAACTCGTCTTATGATAAGTTAATACATTCCACTATAAGCTTAAAATAATTTTCTTATCAAGAATATTAATGATGCAATGAGTTGGCCCTAAGAAACATTCGAAAAGTTGGAATGAAGGGAAATTAAAACGAGAATTGAATGAAATCTTATGATCCGGTTGCATGAGAAATGTTATATGAAGTAGTTAAGTTTACTATAATTTAAAAAAATGGACACATCCAACTTTCATTTTAAATTTACTGTTTCTTACTCAGTTTTTGATTAGTTTATAGGTCAACAAACTCTTTTCCAAATGCAAACGAGTGGGGGAGAAACAGCTTGAATTTGATGTACCAATTTGTAGACAATTTTCAATCAGTTAGAGTATTGGCAATTCTTTTGTGATCGCCCTTTTCCATTTATTACCAATGTTGATCGAAAAAGTTTGTCTTTGAATAAATTCCCACTCCTCAATAGCGTAAAATATTTCTTCAAATGGCATTCAGGTTAAAGTATCAGAACGTGCCGAATCGAGAGCAACGGTCACAGATATAAACAAGCTCTCCGCATTGTCAAACGCCTCAAAAAGCATTGTGCGTTCCACAAAACAAGCAATGATTTAGAAATTACTTTTTGTTTGGTTTGCTCATTAATAGTAGCATTTTCCATTGAGTTGTTCTGTTTTGGGTTCTGATCTTGTTTGTAATCTAGTTTGTTAATATTACTGATCAATTATTGCTACTGCGACAATTCCTTGAATGCATTTTTTCCGAGTGAACCAATTATCCAGAAACTTTTTCGAATGTAACAATTTTCCGAAAAGCAGTTTCTTTTTCAAACACTTCTACAATAATAATAGATTGTGAAACTAGTTGCAAAAAGTTTTTTTCCGCTTGAGTTAATTTTTCCAGTGTGTGAAGTTCATCACTTACGAGTTGCACATGCTATTTTTTTTTTTGCAATGACGAAAAATGGACATTAATATGATAAATCTCTACCAAAATTGAGCAGTCTAATTTACCCCATATTATGGGTTTTTGCCAATAAATTATGTTGCTTCAGAGAACAATGAGATTCCATGTTATCGTTCCACATTGCATAGTTCGATAAGCCATGCGGCTATAGGTAAATTTGCTTCGGAAAATTTTAATGGCATGTCCATCAAACTATTTCAATTATTACGCTACGTAGATAATACTCTATTTTAACACTTATCCAAACTAATTCAACGAATTGTAGTCATGTTACTACTATTCTGACGATTATTTTTCGTTGAAGCACCAAAATGAGTGTTATTATGGATTTTTTTTGAACTTCCTGATCATAACACTTGGTTTTACAATTTATGTTTGAGTGATAAAACGGCCTACTTTTCCGACTTTTTCGACTTTACTAAGTCGAGTCAAGTACGAGACACTGAAGACGGCCTTACTTTTGAGGTCGAAATACGTATCTGTCAAGATACAATTAAGTGGTGGAATTCAATGGGATTGTATAAACTCGTCTTATGACAGGTGAAAACATTCCATTAAAAAGCTCAAAATAATTTTCTTATTATGAGTTGTACGTTAAATACTACGATAAATACTACGAGTGATGAAAAACTCAATTTTGTAACGTGCTGCAAACGCTATTTTTTGCAATGACTAAAAATGGGCTTTAATATGATAAATCTGTGCCAAATTTTACAGCATAATTTATTCCACATGATCATTCTTGCAAATAAATCATGTTGCTACAAATTACTATCATGTTATCGTGCCAGATTGCAAAGCTCTACAAATTATGAAGCGATAAATAAACTTTCATTTGGAAAATGTTGATGTTATGTCTATCAAACTATTTCATTTATTACGCAACGCTCTGAATACTATTTGAACACTTACTCTAGCTAATTCAGCAAAATATAGTCATGTAACTACTGTTCTAATGTTGGTTTTTTATCATAGCATCCAAATGAGTACTATAATGGATTTTTTTGCAATTCCCGATCATAATACTTAGTTTACAGTTCGTCTTTGAATGATGAAACGGCCTACTTTTCCATACCAACGAAATGGGTGCTTTAATGAACATTATGCAACTCAAACGGGTTGTATAATATTCATTATAACACTCATTTAGGTGCTATAATGAAAAACCAACATCAGAACAGTAGTTACATTACTACATTTTGTTGAATTAGCTTGGGTAAGTGTTCAAATAGTTTATTCTCTGCGTCGCGTAATAAATTAAATAGTTTAATGGACATGACATAAAAAATTTCCAATGGCAAGTACATCCATTGGCGTAACTACAGGGGGCTAGGGGGGGCTATAGCACCACCTAGGATCTGGCTAGCCCCCCTAGAAAAATTGTTACTTTGTATAAGTATTACGCATATCTAGTCCACTGATTATATACGGGGGTAAATGCAGAGTAAGGATTGTCTTCATTATCCAATTACTCTCTTCGAAATACTACACACGCTTAAAATCAATAACACAGAGATGTGTTTGCATCACACAAAACGGACCTAATGCGGAACATCCCCTAGATGAGCGATAGTTACACAGCCACAAAAATAGCTCGTGTGGTTTTATTGAAGCTTGGATTCCAATATTTTCAACAGTATTTGGTTCCTCATGAAACAAGGAATCTGTACAAACGTTTACGTGCTGAAAAGGACCGTTATCACGACCGTACGAGGCATTTTTGTGCCTGTGTAACTGTCGCTCATCTAGGGGATGTTCCACATTAGGTCCGTTTTGTGTGATGCAAACACATCTCTGTGTTATTGATTTTAAGCGTGCAGCAATCTATTCGCTTAAGTTTTTGAACTTCGAGCAATTGTTATAAGGCTTGCTCACGACAAAATTTAGATCCCTCAAAACACGTTGTAACTTATGAAATACCAAAGGAAATACCTCATCAACAAATAAATTTAAAAATATATTATTTATTAGTATTACAAGTACTTAATGGATAATGGACAATTCCTTGAGATTTTCAAATTTTTTCCAGGGTTTTGTGAGTAATTGTTATCTAAATCGAGCGTATGATCTTAACCTTCCCAACTAATACCAATCCTAAAAGATGCAGCGCATTTTGATTATCACTGTAGGCTTCATGAGAAAGGTTCGGTAGAACTATTAGATTTCAAGTAGAGGTAACTAAAAGTTGAATAAGAAAGAACTTTGTATTCTTTCGGATGGATTTTAGAAACTCCGCTTACTATTTAATTCTCTAAACTCCTATAGGGCACTGCACGGACTGCTTTGTCTCTTTTTCGCTGCAAAGAAATTTGAAAACAACAAGGCCAGTAAACGTCAAAATTAATGAGGAACGAAAGAGATAGAGATGTTTCCGTGCAGTGCCCTATTGTCGCTGCAGCAATGAAACAGTTAAAATGTCTCAGTAGGCGTGAAACAGACCTACTGAGAGAAAAGATTTGTTTTTTTTTTACTAAATTGAAAATTAACGACCAATAAGTTGTACCTATTGGGATGTAAACCTGATTTTTTTTTAAATCATCCTAGAAGTTATTCTAACAGAAAAGAAACGTTGGTTTGTTGTGGTTAGATCGCCGTTTTAAAGCTCGTAGGAATTGTCAGGCCACTGAATTCAAAGTTGGCGAAAAGAGTTTAACTAACTAATTTATTCAATATTTAATTAATAATGTATTCTAGGTTCGAAGCAAATCAAAAAATCCTTTAAAAATCAGGATCGTGCTTCACATTCTATTTACGGTTAGCCTATGGTTTTCTGTACCTATCAAGGATTTTAGAAATCCTACGAGATTTCTAGATTTTTGTAACAGGGCTGAGCGTCGATGAACATCATTTGAAATATTTAAGTCGTCCATTACATTGATATCTGGTAGACCAACAATATACATCAGTTGAATCGAGCGAAAATGGTAAACTTTCTGTGTTATGAGTGTTAAAATAGAAAAGTTTGAAAAAAGTTGGCCCCCCCTAGAATTTTGCATTAGTTACGCCAATGAGTACATCTATCACTTCACGGTTTATCGTACTATGCAATGTGGCACGGTAACATGAAATTTGATTGTTCTCTGCAGCAACATAATTTATTGGCAAGAATGATCATGTAGATTAAATTAGACTGTACAATTTTGGTACAGATTTATCATATTAAAGTCCATTTTCCGTCAATGCAAAAAATAGCGTGTGCAACTCGTTGAAAAAATCTTTTTTTTTTCAACTTGTTGCACAATATTAGTTTGTGCAACTAGTTGCAAAAAGATTATTTTTTCAGCAAGAGTTGTACGTTTATCCAACGAGGCTTGCCGAGTTGGATAAATACTACGAGTGCTGAAAAAAACGAGTTTTGCAACGAGTTGCACACGCTATTTTTTGCAATAACGAAAATGGGCTTTAATATGATAAATCTGTACCAAAATGGTACAATTTTATTTACTTCACATGATCAATCTTGCCAAAATATCATGCTGCTGCTAGAAACAAACATAGTCAATGTTATCGTGCCACATTGTATGCTCGACAGACCATAAAGCGATAGATAAACCTGCCTTTGGAGAATTTGATGTCAAATTATTTCATTTATCATGTGACACGGAAAATACAATAGTGTATTGTAGTGTATATAGTGTAACACTCACCCAAGCTAATTGAGCTATATGTGGTCACGTAACTACTGTTCTAATGCTGTTTTTTCATTATAGCACTCAAATGAGTGCTATAATGGACTTTATGCAACCCATTTGAGTTGCATAATGTTCATTAAAGCACCGATTTCATTGGTATGGAAAAGTAGGCCGTTTCATCACTCAAATGTCAGCTGTAAACCAGGTATTATGATCAGGAATTGCAAAATAGTAGTTTGTGCAACAAGTTGTAAAAAGATGATTTTTTCAGCACGAGTTATACGTTTATCTAACGAGTCTTGCCAAGTAGGATAAATACTACGAGTGCTGAAAAAATCGAGTTTTTGCATTTTTTTATTACTTTATTATTGTGATTTTTAATTATCAACTAGGTTCAACACAGTATCTTTTTGCAACTAACTGCACTATTATAATGCAACTCATTTGAGTTGCAGAATGGTCATTTCGTTGGAATGGTAAAGTAGGCCGTTTTATCACTCAAAGACGAACTGTAAACCAGGTATTATGATCAGGAATTGCAAATAATCATTTATTAGCTTAAGGGTAAAATGACCAATAGTGAACCTTCGAAAATACTAACACATTAAATTTGCGTAGTACCAGCTAACAAGCTCTGAACCTCCCCTGCACAATACATACATAAAACAGTACACAACGATATTCGTTGAAATCAACATTTGTAAATTAGTTTCTGTTTGCTCTATAGTAGACCCCTGGGGCTCTATAATAGGAAATTGTTTTCCTATAGCTGACCCTCCATTTGACTTTCATGTTCATGTTAATAAATCAAACAACCCTCTATCTTCCCTCCCCTAGACACAACCGTGATTATTTTTTGCAAAATTGTAAAATAACATTTATTCTTAACATTTATGGCATTTCCAATACATGGAATCATGAGATTTGCTGTTCAAACCTCTAGAGGAATGCACCATTCAAGGATTTGGACATTCGCCTATAAACCTAATGCAGCACAACTACAAATCAGATGCTCCGAAGTTTCACGTATCATGTTACAGAAACGACATAGGTATATCGCTTTGAATCAGGCCCATATATTTCAAATGATATCTGCTCGAACAGTACCGTGTTACTGGGCCCGTACATTCAGCAGTCAGCACGCAGTGAATAAATGTATGGTTTTAATCCCGCTTTTGGCGAAAATTGAGTAAATTTTATTTGTGGAGCTCGCTTGTGCAGATGGACTCGCGTCATTATTAAGTTAGGCGCAATATATCTTTTTTATTGAACACATGTTATAATGTCATCCACACGGTCATCACCTTTGTTCTTTTTAACATTTGAGTTCCATTTTTATCGTCCGGTACAATACTCCACAGAAAAGCTCTGGGTCAATAAACTGTTGATAGAAACCTTGTTTTGCCAGCTCGTTGCTCTTTCATTACCCTTAGAGCCTGTCTCATATGGACTTAAACTTAAAAGAGACAGTTCGTAAATTAGCCAAATAACCCGGTCATAAGAATGGCTGGTGGTACCCAGCAATTCCAATAAGACATCGATGAAAAATTATTCGATATGTGTCAAAAGTAATCTTGCTCTGCGGGTAGGGTTATTCGATAATTATTTAAATGTCACTTTTAAGTTTAATTTCAGTTTAATTCTCCAAATGAGGCAGATCCTTAATACCACTAAACTCTGGCACCCAATACATTTTTTTTAATTCAATTGACACTCTCTCAATACGAACATTGAGAGAATGCACTCGAAAACAAGCTTAGAGGAACTTTTATGAGTAAATTGATGAACGCTGATTGGCTATCAAAGCAGATACAAATATTTGCATATCGGTACTTTATAGCTATACAAATATTCGCGCATTCCAATGTCGCAAAGATCTCCACCTGCGACACCGTTGTGTAGTGTATCATTGCTACTGAGCGTTTAATTCCAGAACCAAACATTCCTGTTCCTATTGTGTTCCAGTTCTAGATCCATCTGTGAAGAATGTGAAGAGCGTTGGGGAACCGTAGGACCTCCTACATCCCACCCAACTTGTGGTCCCCTTCTAATGGTTTGCAAAAAGTCAATTTTAATTCAATGTATAGATATTTCCTCATTCAATCTTATAAACATTATTATTATAAAGTTAAATGACTATAACCATATGTTGAATACTTTCAAATTGTCTTTGCAAAATGTGTTCTCGGGATTCCTGAGAAGCTTTTCAAAATTATAAAGCAAAAGTAATCTTGGTAGATTCAATAGCAACAACAAAATCTAAGATTGCCCCATTTATAAGAAAGCCGTCAAGCTGGAGTGTGAGAACTTTCGAGCGATCACCATATTATATTGTCGTGCTTATCTTTTTTTAGAATTCTGCGGCGGTCTTACACTCGCAGGCTAGACTGCGAAGGTAAACGTCAAGGTAGTCGCCGTGTTAAAAGATAGGCAGAATTTTCCCGTTCAAAACAAAACCATGTGCTTTTCGAAAATGACAGCAGTGTTCAATGTTATTGGTGAGAGGCAATCGGATACACTGAGTACATGGAGAGTGTTTATCATGGCAAGTGCATACCGAGATGCATACGGTGGGTAAGATTTTCATTGACTCTATCGTGTTTAGTGACCGTTGCGATTATATTTTATCTCGAGATGCATAATATGCTGCCTACGAAGTAATACCCCGTCGTCTGTCACCAATAGTGAACGAATTCGTGGGAGATCATCAGAACGTTCGATGACAGATCGAAGTCACATTCAGAAAACTCAAATATTCATCTATTAGTTGCACTCACCCCTAGCAGCACACATGTTCCACATAAGCTACTGTAACTCATATGTGATCAGATTTAGTCACAATCAAGTTATTGCACCCATTTTTGTCTGACTCGTGCTGCTGGGGACTGAATGAATTTTATTCAATTGTTAAAAATTGTGATAATTAAAAGAGTAGATGTTTTGCCAATTGTGTAGGATAGCTCTGATATTGAACAACTACTTACAAAATAAAATCTCTTCCCCGAGTTTAAGAAGTAAAATTTGTGATGAGTTTAAGAAGTAAAATGACCAGATGATGAGGTAGAAAACACCTCCAGTTACAGTAAGGGAAGGGAGTAATCACTTTATTTGAGTTTTTGGCCCTTTTAAAGCTGACTCCCGTTTAGGGCACGCATTTTAGAGATGTGTGTGGAGCGTTTTCCAAACCGCTTCCCCGTTTTCTTTTCGCTCAGTGTTTAATAAATAATCCCAGTTTTGCTGACAACCGAACCGGGATATTACCTGATATTACCAATTTATCCCTCATGGTAACATGTTTTTAAAATCGCACTTTAATCTAAAAAAAAGTTGAAAAGGAAATTACATCCATTAATAGAGCATCATAATAAGCAAATAAACGATGTGAATAAAATAAATACTACGGAATTAATAAAATTCGAAGCTACGAACTCAATGTATTCTTAGTATCAATGTAGCAGCTTTGGAAATCGTGAAGAGGGTAATATTGAAATTTTACTATTTCAAAGTTATTCATTGTATAGAATGTAATAAAACAATTGTAAAAATTGTGCTACAAAAATGCTTTAGAGATGGTCGGGTTTCACATTTTGTAAACCCGAACCCGACCCGAACCCGATTTAGAAATTCCTTTCAAACCCGGACCCGACCCGAACCCGGAATGAAAAATGCCAAACAACGAACAAGCTTTAAAATTACCAGAAACAAATAAAAAATACTCAATACTTTATTTCTTAAACTCGTACCCGACCCAGACCCGATATTTTATCATATCACAACACTCTAACTTTCACCTACTCAGTGACTGAGTAAAATTGTATTGCCATCTCTTTTCTTCCCACGGAAATTTTACTCAATTTCCGTCAAAACCAGGATTACTCATAGTTTTGAGTTGTCCTGCTTTTGACGAAAATTGAGTAAAATTTCCTTGGGATAGAAAGAGAGAGCAATACAATTTTACTCAGTCACTGAGTAGGTGAAAGTTAGCGTGAAACCCGTACCCGACCCGAACCCAACATTGTTCTAATTTTCCAAGCCCGAACCCGACCCGAACCCGACGAGAAAAATTTCAGTATGTTAAGCTCCATATTTCGGAATAAATTTTTTTTTGACTAATCCCCCTAAAAGTGAGATGGAAATTCTCTTTCCTCCAATTATGAAGATACATCATTGGTGTCTTCGAGAAAGTTGTAGAAAAAGTTTCTACGAAAAATTTTGCTATATAAACCTTTTTTCTATTTGCTATAGAAGTCGAGATATGGGTCGTTATTTATGAACGACCACCAAAAAACAGGTTTTTCACGATACTTTCGTCAATATATTTTTTAGATTTTTCAAATGTTCTACAAAGATGTCCGTCGCGATGAAAAACATGAACCTTTCGAAGACAGTTTCTTCTTATTTTCAATATTGACGAAGTTATTGACGATTTTTTGTTCAAAAATGAGCATTTTGACATTAACTGCATACATGTAGGGGCAAAATAGGGCAGAATTTTAATTAGGAGATTGAAAGTATAACTCAAGCACTAACGGTTGCATTGTAACATATATGTGACTTAGCTTGCCGTAAGTACCGTATGGATATGTTTTCTTCTTCTTCTTGTTATATATAAAAAATGAATTGGTCTCTATTCCGCATAACTAAGAAACGGCTGGGTTCAAATTTCTTCATCACAATTTCCGATGGGTTTACAGAAAATTTTCTTATATAAAAGTCACGACTTAAGCTGAAAAAATATAAAAAAATCAAATTAGAATTTGTATGGGTATTTTGTATAGGCACATCACAACACGCATTCTCACCTACTGTGCAAGACATCGTCTGCCGGGTCATCTAGTTCATGATAATAACACTTACCCCAGACCTATGTCTTGTCTTAATGTCCAAATTTTTATCGAATCGACGGATATTTTACAGAGAAATACCAATATATCGGGATATTGGTATTTCTTAAACTCGTACCCGACCCAGACCCGATATTTTATCATATCACAACACTCTAACTTTCACCTACTCAGTGACTGAGTAAAATTGTATTGTATTGTATTGATTATCGAATCGACGGATATTTTACAGAGAAATACCAATATATCAGGATATTGGTATTTCCAGAGAATTCTAAATGAAAAGAAATAAACTGAAATTTTTGGAACACTTTTCTGTTGACCTGTTTTGCAATATTGTGATGTTTTAGACATAGCAAACCGGCTTTTTATTATTCCGGGATATTTCGAAAATTAAATAGGTAAAACAAGTACCTACGAATTGTTTACATAAAATAAATTTAAACTTATGATGTTTGAGGCGTAACTAACCATAGTTTCCATTCAATAAAGAATACTGATTTACCCGATACTGCAGTTCCTCTCATCAACATTCCTGGCTGTATGGTGATTTCTAAAATAATACAATTTGCCCAAATACACTGGGGTCGCTTTTTACGTGACTTTTTGATGTCTTTTTACCCTTCTTACACCTTAAGAAGGGTATAAAGATCGCTTGAAAAACCGACTTTTTATCCGAGGCTCGGAGACCCAAGTCGTATATACCAATCAACTCAGCTCGACGAACTGAGCACATGTATGTATGTGTGTGTGTGTGTGTGCGTGTGTGCGTGTGTGCGTATGTGTGTGCGTATGTGTGTGCGTTACAAAAATCTCACATCAAGATCTCAGCCGTCCGTGGACCGATTTGCACGATATTTACACTAAACGAAATCTATGACTTCGTCATTGTACAAGTTCAATTTTTTTTGCAATCGGACATTTAGTTCCAGAGATATGTGAGAAATACGAACATGAAGTGTATTTTCAGAAAACTAACAAAATACTGTCACATGAATATCTCAGCCGTCTGTAAACCAATTTGCATGATTTTATCTTTAAACAAAAGCTATGACTTTGCCATTGAACCCATTGTATTTTGTTTTTGCAATTAGACATTGGGTTCCGGAGATATCTCTGAAATACGAACATAAAGCATTAGACGTATCAACTTCACACATTGGTAAAATATGTCCCATCAAGATCTCAGTCGTCCTTGGACCGATTTGTGCGATTTTATCTTTAAACGAAAGCTATGTTTTTGTCATTGGACCCATTAATTTTTTTCTGCAATCGGAAATTCGGTTTCAAAGATATCTGTGAAATACGAATATGAGACATATTTTCAGACTACTAATGAAGAATTGTCACACCAATACCTCAGCCGTCTATGACCCGATTTGAAGTCTTTTGGGCTTAAATAGAAGCTGTAATATTGCCATTTAAGGCGGCAAATCAAATCTGCAAACTTTTTGTATTTTTTAAAAATTGTTAAATTTCCAGAAATATCCCTTTTTTTATTTTGAAATCATTAAAAGCATGGTAATATCAGTTATTTTACATTCAATTGAAGGTCATATGCATAGAAATTGTAATATGCACTGGGCACACACAACCATTCAAAAGTGTAAGAAGGGTTGCGTTCACTGTAGGTGGATTAAGTCGGGTTTTTTAATTACGCTTTGTTTCTCCCGCGGAATTTGAAATTCATGTCAGTTCTGTAAAACATCCATCCATAATCATTCAGAAAAATTTTTATTTGGCTAAATCATAGGTCTGGCGTAAGTGTAAAGACTAAAGATGACCCTGCAGACGTTGTCCTGCACAGTAGGCGAGAATGCGTGTTGTGATCTACCTTTTTAAAATTTCCATACAAATTTTATTTTCAATTTTTCATATTTTTTTCCAATTTTTGTCGAAATTTTTACATGAGAAAATATTCTGTAAATCCGTCGGACATGTTGATAAACAAATTTGCTGAAAAAAATTTATCCAGCCGTTTCTTAGTTAAGCACAATACAGACCAATTCATTTTTATATATAACAAAAAGAAGAAGAAAAAGACGTTCATACGGCACTTATGTCAAGCTATGTCACATATATGTTGCAATGAAACCATTAGTTCATGAGTTATACTTTCCATTACCAAAATAAAATTCTGCCCCATTTTGCCCCTACATGTATGCAGTTAATGTCAAAATGCTCATTTTTGAACCGAAAATCGGCAATAACTTCGTCAATATTGAAAATAAGAAGAAACTGTCTTCGAAAGGTTCATGTTTTTTATCACGACGGACATCTTTGTAGAACATTTGAAAAATATAAAAAATATATTGACGAAAGTATCGTGAAAAACCTGATTTTTTGTGGTCGTTCATAAATAACGACCCATATCTCGACTTCTATAGCAAATAGAAAAAAGGTTTATATAGCAAAATTTTTCGTAGAAACTTTTTCTACAACTTTCTCGAAGACACCAATGATGTATCTTCATAATTGGAGGAAAGAGAATTTCCATCTCACTTTTAGGGGGATTAGTCAAACAAAATGTTTTTCTAAAATATGGAGCTTAACATAGTGAAACTTTTTTCCGAAGTCACTGAGACTCCAAAATCAACTTTTCAGGGCCAAAACATTTTCGATCACGAATTCCTAGGTTAGAAAACACTGTGCACCGGTTGTTTAACTCAATGTCTTTGTGGGGAAACATTAATTAAAAAATCAGCATCTCTGAAAAATCCACCACGCGAAAGTATGCTTTTATTTCATGGGTGAACTAAAATGTTCTGTCAGAGGACCTCGAACATTTTATCCGGATTTTCTGTGCAATCTCCATAGAAATCTCTAATGATAGTCTGATTTGACCCCTCCTAATAATGTATGAAAAAATTATCCCTGATAAGAATGAAAAAAATCTCCCACTTATCATCTATGTATACACTCTCGAGAGAAAGCATATCGTTAGAGACGATTTTCGCAAGCTGTTACGATAATGATTTGATTCGAGGGGCTATAATCCATAATACATTCCTTTAATAAAACCCCAATAACGGGAGGCGCCATTTCTGATAATGAAATGAAACTTATTTTACACTGCTGTGTTAAAAAAATATGGTCCCCAACATAAACTTGTTTTCATGGCTTGTTATGATTCGTAGAAGTTTTTGCCTCTCTTTTATCGCGATATCTACAAACCCTGCCCTCGATAGAACATTTTATAAATGCACTGGGTGTTTCAAAGATACTTATTTTTTGAAAATAAACCCTTTTTGACAAAGACAACGTGTCAAATGAAAAAAAAATTACTGGGATTCAAATGCCACTCGTTAAAGCATCCGTAAAACTTGAGCTTGGTGGATTAAACTAAGCATAGGCTCTCGTTTGATGAACTTAAATTTAATTTTTTAAATCACGTAAATAAATACTAAAAAAGCATAAGTCTGTGATAAGTGTAGAACGAAATTATATTACCTTTTTAAAAAAAATCCTATAGTCTGAACGAATATATTGAAGTTGTTTCACACAGTTTACTGTAATAAACTAAAATAACTGGAATTTTGTTTATAACATGTAAAATTAAATGTCACAAACTCAAGCTAGCTTTGATATCCAAGATAACACATTCGACCAATCTTTCAATTCTGTTGCTATTCTAACCCCACATAATTTACTCATAATTGGGTGAAACTTTGCAATAAATTACGCCCTGCTAATGTCATCAGTTATGTTAGGTATTGATACACTAGTGAGCAAGAAACATATTTTCTATAATTGTATTTATTTCTCCCTCTTAAGTATTCCAACTTTCAATAGAATAATCTTCAGAAAAAATATTTTTAGTGGAATGTATTCAACCGTCTAAGACAAGTTTAGTACTTTCCATTTAATTCCACTAAGTTTTGTTACCTTTGCAGATACGTATTTCGACCTCAACTGTGAGGTCGTCTTCAGTATGAGACACTGAATTCACAGTTGAGGTCGAAATACGTATCTGCAAAGATAACAAAACTTAGTAGAATTAAATGGAAAGTACTAAACTCGTCTTAGACGGGAGAATAATCTTGTTGGGTCAGCCTATATAACATGGCATATATCTTCTCAAAGAGTATTGTTACCAATTAATTAATTTAGAAGAGCAAAGTTCAACGATAAGATTGAAAACAAAACACTTACAACTCTTATGACTGTTACCGCGTCTGATTCACAAATTTAATTTATTGATCAATTAGAATACCGACTGCTTTGGGATGTTCCCGTTTGAGTGGTTCTCTGTTATGCATCAACTGCCACTTGACTTTGCTAATTATATTCAAGTGAGTTTCAGTAACCGCGCAGAACGATGCTGCTTCTTCTTCTAGAATTTCTACGAACGTGTTGCTTATGGAAGTCGGCATATAGTTGGCTTTCAAACTTAGTGTTCTAGATGCGCTTCTTCAGTTATTAATTCAAAACTTTTGATACCGATGTTTTGTTGTTCAATACCGATGTTCGATCATTCCTGACCTTGGTCGTATTTCATTATTTTCAAATTTTGACCATGACAATATTTACTGCCAGGAAAAAATCTGCTCTTATCTGTTGCATGTTGTGCATAATAAACATAAACAAGCATAATAAACCCAGCAAAGTATAGTTAATTTTCTAACCCGAACGATCCCCTCGAGCGGACCGGAAATTGAACCCACTACCAGACTTGCTAGTACCGTGCCTATATTGATTAAGTTATTGGAGCTCTCGAACAAATAACTATACACTGCACTACTAATAGAACTGGTATGTTTGTCCAGAGAAGAACAGTTCACTGAGAGTTGATTTATGAAGAAAACTGTCAGTTGGAATATCAATCAATATCGAAATGTTTTACTTACTTAAGAACGGCTGTATAAACAGCATGGATCTATCTCATTTCGTCGTTTTTTACTTCATTAAGTTTCGATTCAGTCACGAACATTCAGCGGTGCACATTATATTCTGTACCGATATACACTTCCACGGTCCAATTTCCTTGTGAAATATTACCCAAGGTTATATATGAGATGAAATAATGCTTCTTACTTTTCAGCAAAACTGACACGTTTATCCTTCTAACTTGCTTCACTCTAATAAATTGAGTATGATTAATACTAACACTCCGTGTGGACTTATAACACACCTCTCGAACATCAATATAATACGTACAAGATCCGCAACAGACGTTTCAAAAAAGCTCAAAAAACGCAGGAAAAGCATCAACACTGTCAACTGCTACGCACTGTAATGGTGATCCACTTTTATTGGCCTATTATTATTTAATTGCCGATCAACTGACTCGTTTGATGCAACAGCGTGACATATAGGTAGCTTCAATACGATTCGATCTGTAAGCGTTCAGTACAGTATCACATCACAGGCATCTGCTAACAAAAACGTGCGGCACTAATTTTCCCTGATGGGAAAACTTCTTGACACCACCCATCAGCGGTGAAACCACAGAGCGATGACAGGGAAATACCAACAACAACGAAGCTGCTCTCCAACCCAAACATCCAGACTAGCTGTTTAGCGCTACTGAACCGCAGAAACGATGCCACTTGTTAGACGTTAGATTGCCAACGTATCACTAAAGTGCTGAGCTCTAAGGAATCACATTTTAGGCGCCAATCTGCGTATTCTATTCGAATCGAACGTGGAACAAGCATGGTAGAGCGTTTACTCTGGAAAACCACCAATATTCATTGGATGACTGCAAAAAGTCATGCAACAAATGAATGTTGCATGAATCTTTCTCATCTGAAAGGGGCTCGATACAAAATAAATCACGTGAACTCCTCACGCTGTGTTATGTTCAATAATTGCTAATGAAGAAGGACAATTTGTAATATCGCTTTAATTCATATTTAAGAAATTTAAAAGGTTTCATAAATTATGATGCATAGCTTATTGTCGACTCTTATCTGAATGATTGGATTTTTTTTTATTTAGGTGTTTTTTAGTTCTCACTGGTAAGATGCAGTCTCACAGAACTGTTTAGGTATTGTCTCACAGTTATTGTTTCATTTATATATGCTCACTATTACAGATTAGTTGAATAAAATCACAGAATAGAGTTTGTTTCACAGTTTGTTCTACGAAATTGACTTCATAGGAGGAATCTCGGGGCTTAAGTTTGACTAAAGTACGTGCTGTTTAATCTTGTTTATTCCAAGTTTTTGGTGGTTGCCATCGTTGCAGCTCGGTTTCGCTTGATAATATCGATTGGACGTTGTTAGTAAAAAGTGATTGGCCGGTTCGCATTGAAACAAAGCTTGTTAATTAATTGATTGCTTATCGAGAACTCATTAACGTTTGCATCAAAGCTCCACGGAATCGAAATTGACGCCAGAACGTGTCAAGAGTGCTCTCAATGTACTGATAATCGGGTTGGCTTGTTCACCGTGTGTGACATCGACTGTGCACGCCTTTTCCATGCCAAAGTCTTCTCGAATAATATCATCTGAATGTGTGCATGAATAAGATTCGCAAGAAGAGAAAAGATTTTGCATGCCATAGACGACACGGAAAATGCTAAATCAATTGATGAAAATGTAAAGCAGCTGAATGTGCGTTTGCAGCTGACTCTTTGTCTCAAATTATGCCTACAACATTTGCCTGTTCCACGAGGAATCCTATCCCAATCAATGAGTTCTATCGATCAATGAGTTTAAAACTTATGTCCGGCTCAAGTTTTTGACAAGCGAAAAACAGAATCGCCGCCCGGAAGGCATATTTTCATACATATGTTTATAGATTTTTATATCGAAGAAAAGGTACGAGTGAATAAGAGGCTCCAAATAAAGTTAATCATTCAACGTGACAAGACCTAAGTGTTCGATTTTTCATCCCATATAATCTTTTGCTTCGCTTTGGTTTATATCCTTCTACTGACAAAGAAACTTCTTTGGCACATCCTCTGGAATTATTTTATATTGCCGGTGACACATTTGAGCGAGGATTGCAGCCTTTTTATTTTATATAAGAAATATGTGGAATAAAATTACCCATTGGGCATGAAGCTTTTTTATATGTTATATGATTGGTCTGCACTGTCTCTTTATTTTCGTAGACAAACGCAATCTTTACGGATTTCTATTAATAGCTCGAAGCAAAAAAAATCTAGCAACAGCTGCTTTTCAAGATCGGTCGTAGATTGTAAATTCATGGATATCACATGAAGAGCAACATCATTCATGATATGATATTGGCTTTATAAGCTTGGGTCTACATTTAGCATAACAATCAAAAACGTAGGATTGTCAATCTGAAACGAGTTCGATTCTCGGTCCGATCTAGGATGTTTACGGGTGGGAATCATCTCTCTAGACATAGTGTATCCATTGTACTTGCCACACAAGATACATACTGAAGCAATTGCGGGCATAGAAAAGCTTTAAATTAATAACTGAGGAAATGCTAATAGAATATCAAGATGAAAAGCACCCTATGCAGTCGAGCCGTAGAGGAAGAAAATGATTGGCTTTACAGTAATGGCTCTTCAAATAAAGCACATATTAAAAGCCCAAAGCCAGAGATTGAAGGTGAAGATTTAAAAAAAAATCTCCCAAAGAAACATTCCAATGGCATCAGAACTCTTAATTGATCTGCAGGTACTTTTATTGTGAATTCAAATAAAAAATGATGATGAAAACTCATTTTCCTGGGTTGATCACAAGATCCCAATGACTAAACAAACATGAATGATTGATTATCCACGTGGAATAGTTCAGTATACAGGCAGAGGCATAAAATCTAAATAATTTCATTTTTACAATTTTTGAAATTATTGGACTACTGACTTTTTTATTTCATTATATTCATCTGTTCATGAACAAGTTGTTGCAAGTAAAAGTTATTTACTTGTGCTCCCTATGGTAATGGTATATGCAATATCTTCGGAAAATCCTATTAGAAGAAGAAGATAACTAAAGAACAGTGCCAATAGATTCAATGTGCATCTCCATGCTGACAATATTTAAACGTTATGTCGATGTAACGGAAGTTATGATTCCATAGTTTAAGTAGAATACAGATCACATTGTCTGTAACTATAAACAGCTGAAATAAAATCCAAACAGACATCAACATTTTTCTCTTTTCTATTTTGTCAACCATTCCCAAGTGCGTAATGATTTTCTTCAGCATTCAAGAAAGCCCGAGCGTGATTAGATTTTTTATTGCTAGAATGATCTTAACTGACTACAAACAACCCTCAGCGCTTGCCTTGATAAAAAAAATGGTTTGCAAATAATGCGTTATGAGGGTAACCGTCGTCAACGACCGGTCCGGTTCAACCCTCTGAGACAACCATCTATTTACGTTTACTACCATCTCAGTCATAGCACAGTGAGAGTTCCATTTACGTATGGTAAATGTGCCTTTCGTTTACTACTTTGTGCTTATTTTGCTTGCGAATGCTCAACAATAAAAGTTTCTCTTCGGCAAATCCAAAATGAACAAGCTACAACGTCCAGAAGTAACTAATTATGAGTCCGATTTCAGCTGGTTTGGTTTCCCGTGTGAAGGGAAACAAACCGAAGAAAGTTGGGCTTTGTGAAAAAAAAACTAGGATGGAAAAACAAAATTGCCAGTAAAAAATACTGATGTCGGATGGCTTCGTAAATACGCTTCAATACTTTTCGTATCAGAATCCTCTCCAATATGTAGGATTACGGATGGTATTCCCTGCAGGATTCCATTTCCAGAGTAGGCTCCAAAACCAAAGATTGAAACATTATTACCAAAATACGTCAGTTATCACGTGTGCTCGCTCACCCAGTGATAAACTCAATGTCATAAATACCTAAAGATGAAATTGCAGCTTTACGGGGTGTGCCGAAGCGCAATAGCCTACCTTGCCGATGCCATACTTCAACTATTCCAAGTTAGAAAAGTCATCAACTTACAAAACATAATGCAGATGAATGTTCGCTTTAATATATATCATATTATAGAAAGAATATATTCAACATTGAAGAATCAATCCAATACGATATTAATTACACCAGACCAGACGTTAATTATTTCTCAAATATTGGTCCCACGCAATTGATTTCTAATTAATTTCCCATAAATTACCAACCAAACGATTAGCATAAAGTATATACATATAAAGCATCAATTACAGCAATAAACATGGTAACATTGCATTATTCACCAGTGAGGGGGAAATTGCATTTGCTTACATCGACGTATTTGGAGCCCATCCCGACCGTCACTCAATTGCATTTGTTTATTACCTTGAAAAATATATACGATACATCACATAAATTAACTCTGATCTGAGAAAATATACAAATGAGTTTTCCTGGAGCTCGTTGTACCACAAAATCTACAATTGATGGTGTTCTGGTACGATAGGATACACTAAGCACATAATTAACATTTCATTAAAATGATTCGACAATTCAGCCTATTCCTCTATACTGATGGAAAGGATGGTACCGAGAGTTCATGAACGTTGAATCAAGTAATCGAATAAAAGGCATATTCGAATGCAAAATTAATTCAAATTTGTTCGCTACGTTGTTGACAATGGAAGTCGAATAAACTCTCTGTAAAAAAAATTCAATTGAAACCCAAAAAGAATTCAAAAAATTTGCTTCCATGAAGGCAAACTGATAGAAGGTTTGGAAACTTATAGCACCACATAGTATTAATATCAATGTGTAAGAATGTGTGTGTATTTTAGCAACGACAAGTTCATTTGCAAATCGCGTTCGGAAGAGATTGTATTTAATTTTTACGATATTAAGATTGATTTGATTTGCCAATGAGTCCCGGATTCATAATCAAAAACTGTATCTCATCATACAGATTCGAAATATATTTTTTCTAATATAACTCTAAGTGTACGTACAGACTGTGAAATAATTTCAAAACAGATCTTTTGATTGAAGGCCTGTGTGTATTCGTTGTTTTTTTTTTCTTTTTTTATAGAGGAATGAAGGCAAATCTGCATACCGACACCTGAAATTATCACTCAGGGAGTGGGGTTGGCGTGGAAGGCAGAAGGCCAGCCCGCCGGACCCACTAAACCCACCCAAGCAACAGAAGGTTACTTGAGTTACCCTCTCTACTAATACCCTGGTTCCCCCAGGAACTGCCTCCCAGCATTACTTCTGGGGGATAGGCAGTACTTAATGTACTCGCTCATTCACGCTCACACAGGTACTCATTCAGTATGAGTCTTATTTGGGTCTCTCTAACACACCCTGACACTCTTTCTGACGCACCATATGAGTTTGACTTGGATGCTCACCACTGACATACCATGTGAGTCTAACTTGGGTGCTCACCCTTTACGCATCACGTGAGACTAACTTGGATGCTCACCCTACCACTGGATTCACGATCTAGCACACAAATCTGAGACTTATTTGGGTGCTCACTAGAGTGATTCAAATTTTGACTTTTTTGCTCCCCTATGCTTAAACGATGGCATTTGCTATTTTAATAATCGTCCTAAATTTTTGGCTAATTTGGATGTAATTTGACTGAGCACAAGCAGTTTGAAGCTTATATGAAAATTGCTATGAAAACAGTAACTTTTGTGAAAAACCGTTCCCCATCATTGCCCATTAAGCTGTAAAAATGTATGAATACGTTAGTAACATAGGAAATTTAACAAGGGAAAATATCGTCGTTGTTGCTAAACGATTTGATGCTGGCAACAAAAGTTATTAGGGAAATACTGAATTGTGGGAAATTCAATTTAACACGTAAAAGAATAACATCAATATCAATAATGAGCATTTCTGTTTTCTTTATAATTTTGCTCACAGAAGTCAGATTGCTTCGCAACAACAACTGACTTTCAGCTTAGGATCTATTCTATGATAGCGAAGTGTAAAATATATTCAAATAGATTCTGGGCTACTTCACGAAACGATCCTTTGCATAATTGGCAATTCTCATAGTAATTTTCATATAACCTTCAAATGGCACGTGCACAATCAAATTACATCCAAATCAGCTAAACATTTGGGAGGACTATTAAAATAGCAAAAACAATCGTTTAAGCACAGGGGAACGAAAAAGTCAAAATTTGAATCACTCTAGTGCTCACTCTAGCACACCCTGCCACTCCTCCTGACACACGCTCTGACACACCATGTGGGACTTACTTAGGTTCTCACTTCTGACATGCCATGCGAGTTTGACTTGGGTGCTCACCTCTAACATGCCACGCGAGGCTGACTTGGATGCTCACTCTACTCACCTCTGCTATGCCTTGAGGTGTCGATAGCGATAGGTGCCAACAGTTCTACGCTACGACCCTCCTACCTCGGCATATGCAGTCCATACTAACACCTATACGGTCACTCTTCTGCCATGCCTCGTGGTGGTGACTGCGGTTGCCACCCGCTGCGACACTCTTATCTCGACATGTGCAAACCTCTCATTCACTTACCCGCGCTCAGCCTGTTTTCGCTCTAACTAACCAATCACAAGTTAGTCTTGCTTGTCGACTGCTGCTAGGCGCGCCAGATTCTCTACAATACCTAACAAATAATCCCAGCAATAATCACATGAGAGATATGTTCAAGTATGTAGCCAATAATACAAATAGTGCTAAAAAAGCATGCAAAAATAAGTATTTTAGGCATCTTTTGGACACCACATGTCATGCCAATCTATGGAAAAATTTGAATGAAGTCATGGAAAGAAAGAAAGGTGTTGAGAAAACTGTACTAAAACATGAAGGACACACAATCACAGACAATTTTGAAATATGCGAAATATTTAACCAATTCTGTACAAACATAGGTACAAATTTAGCTGCTTCTATTCCAGCAAATATTTATAGCCCTTTGAGTAACGTAACTTATTTAAAACATTCAATCTTCTTGCGTCCAGCTGATGTCGCTGAGGTTAATTTAATTATAAAAGAGTTAAACGTTATGAAAAGCTGTGGTCCCGATAACTTTCCAGCAAGTATCATCAAAAATAACGCGAATGTATTCGGAAGGATTTTAACTCAACTCTTCAATCAAATACTAAAACATGTAACTATCGTCCTATCTCAACTTTATCGGTGTTTAGTAAAGTCTTTAAGAAACGACTTGTCAATAGAATCATGAATTTTCTAAATAGGCTGTGTAAATTTTTTAACTTTATTAATGAGCATGATGTGCAGAAACTGGAGTGCTATGGTATACGTGGCCTAGCTAATGATATCATTCGTAGTTATTAAACCACAGGAAACGGTTTGTAGTTTTGAACGATGCCCGAAGTACTCCAAGGTCTATCGATATTGGGGTCCCACAAGGGAGGAACATCGGCCCTTTTCTATTTTTGATTTATATCAATGATATTGGAAATCTACCATTAAAAGGAATACCGAAATTATTTGCCGACGACACAGCACTTTTCTACCCAGATGCTGATGCTTCGTCCATCATACAACATATAACAAGTGATATGAATTTGCTTATGAAATATTTTGATACCAATCTTCTTTCATTGAATTTGTGTAAAACAAAATACATGTTATTTCATTCTCCGAGGAAAAAAATGAAACCTCACTACGATCCATGCGTAGGAACTGAGGTGATCGAGAAGGTTTCACACTTCAAATATCTAGGTTTGATATTGGACCCTATACTCTCTTGGAACAGCCATATAGAGCAAACTCGAAAAAGAATATCGGCTTTATGTGGTCTTATGTATAGTGTAAGAAAATTTGTCCCACAACGTGCACTTTTCAGTTATTATTATGGCTGTATTCATTCTCTTTTACAATACTTCATAATCGTATGGGGTCATGCTAGAAAGTCCACTAGAAAACTACAAGTCCTACAGAATAGAAGCCTAAAAATTATAATTCAACTGCCGCAATTATATCCCACCAGTCAACTCTATACAAACGGTTATCATAGTATTCTTCCACTTCGCGGATTATGCAAGTTACATACTTTTTTAATTGTGTATGACATGCTAAAAGATCAAAATTTGCACTACAATATAACGCTTACTACTATGAGTCACGGGCACAATACTCGATCCGCATATTTATATTAATCCGCATAATTCATTACGTTCAAGAGCATCAAACCATCAAAACCAAATTAAAACTATATTTCAAATAAAAAATAAATGATTTCTTGTTATAACTTGCCAGTCATAAATATGAAAATACATTCTTTTATTTAAATTTGTTTTACACTATATCGGCTTATATTTGTTATTTTTTGCTACTCTAATAGGGATCCCTTAAAAGGAACTTAATTCCACTGGGTACACCCTGATAAACTTATTGCTGTAATTGTTCATCACACATACCTTAGCATTTTAATTGATTTGTATTATTTGTTAGTCTTTTTTGTTTGTTTAAAATATTAGATGCGTCCATTTCCAGGAAGCTCTCAGTGCGAGTTTTTTGGTGTGGAGGAAGTAGTGGGCCTAATAAAAAAACTTCAATCTCTCGCACAGACGATGATACAACAGAAGACACAAACCCTTATTGTACAGTACACGTGATATATTGTATTGTCAACAGCTATAGCTTTCAGTATCGCGCAAACCCATTTGTCAAAGGATGTACGGTGAAGCTAAACATTTTGTCTCCTTTCATTTGAAGAAAGAGGCATGTGGAATGCTCAGATTTTATTTCTTTTAATTGTTCGTCTACTGAATACCGTGGCATGGCATGCATTCCATGCTTACAGAGCTGTTTTCGGCAAATTAAAGTTTGCAAGCATTCTTTAAAAGTGATTCTGATTCACGCCACGCTGTTAAAGTGGCTCGCAATAGATAATTTTATGCAAAGGATAACTAGTCTTTACTTATCATCTGAAATGGTTCTGGTTTCAGAGAAATGTCAAGTAATCTTGAACGATGAAAAAGCATGATAAAACAGCATAGGTGTTCTTTCATATAAAGTGATTAGTCGCCCCCCACGGAGCGAGAATATTTTTTTTTCGAATTATACTTCATTGTAATTTTACTTTCTCTATGGCTCTGCATTTCTACTTGAACTTGACCTGCACAATTGCCCAGGAAGGTATTTTCAATAGCAATAACTCATAATTATATATGTACAATGCATTATTTATTGAAACATGAGCATGAGCATGAGCATGAGCAGGATAACCGTACAATTCGTAGTTGCTACTCCGTGATTGACTAGAACTTGCGAAATTGCACAGGGAACCAATTGAATGGAGCTTGGGTTTAGCTATCATTCTCAATGTGCAAATTTCTGAAATTCAATGCATTTTACTAAGTCAATTACGGCGCCGGCCACGTCCTTACGGTCATCAAGGGAAGAAAGGATTATTAGTTCAACTCTCGTTGCTACTAGAGACCGAGTATACCTCTGCATCTCCACGATAGTCTTAGGATAGGATATTGTGTTAGTATGAAGGGATATATTATCTGGATTCACTTTGGTAAGTGATGCGATCTATGGAATAGGAATATATGAATGAGAATTAGAACTACTAGAGTAATGAGAAAGTATTAAAGTGAATTCTAATGGGATTCATTTTTTACAATTAGAATTTGAATGTTATTGGATTCTAATACCACGCACACGTCTACCATACCATCGCTACCCGCACATCAACCTCACACATAGAGGTGTGCGCCGCCGCGCCACGCCGCCGCCGCCGACAGTTTTTGGCACGCCATATCTTGTTAACATTTTGAAGAGCTCTCCGTAAATTAGCGTGAAACTTGCAAAGGATTTCCCGTTGAATTCCAAAAAAATCTAGTTGAAAAGTCTAGTCGTTCGGCAGAAAGTCACAAGGCTGAAAGTAGTTAGGCCGAATATGTCGTTTAACCGAAAAGATTATTGGGTAGAAACCTACCCGAGCAAAACTTAAGAGCAAATCGGTAGCTTGTTTTAATGTTGTGAAATCATCGATTATGTTTACTTAACTTAACTGGTCGTTTTAACGGTTAAAATAACAAAACGAAATAGCAGAAATATCTTACTGTAACATCCAATCAAAAACTATTCCAGCTGTCGATGAGAGCAAATTGAAAACTAATTTTGCTATTGTTTTCCGATAACCAAATAAGTACACCGCAGTAGCGTCGCGTAACCTCACTTTTTACCTGTGCACTGACTCAAAAAGCGAAAATTTGGATATTTTGACAGCCCGAATGGAAAATAAAATTATCGGAGTCGTTTATACTAGTCAAAATCTAGTTGTTCTGGGCATTTCTGCACACCAATTTCGTAAATTTAAACTCAGTGCACAGGTAGATTGGGGTTAGGGAAACGTCACTGGTACACAGTTTGATGTCATATCATTCAATTTAGTAATCTATAGTAGTATGATTTATACATATTTGAAAGCAAATTATGACTCAAAATATGTTTTCTATATGATCTCATTATGTTTTCAGACAGACTTTCTAGCCCAAAGTTATTTTGCCGAGATTGTCATTTGGTCAAACAGTTCCTTTGACTGAAAAAATCGTGAATATGTCCTTCGTCCGAAAAAGTCGTTTGGTCGAAAGGGCCATTTGGCCGAAATGGACATTCGGTCGAAAATGTCGTTCGGCTGAATTGATCATCTCTTTTTATAAAAATGAGTTTACATTTTCTTTAAGGCAATATAACACATGAATGGACCGATTTGCAGGATTTCCTTACAAATCGATTCGTCTTGTGATCAGCTGTGTTTATATAAATGCTGGGAAAGTTGAACAAATGTAAAAATAGGGGAACTGCTCCTTGAATTCATACCATGTACCCAAATCAATACCATTCCAAAACAAGAAATTGGTGGGCCAATTGTTTTATTTCTCATTTTTGTGATTTTTTTCAGCAGTGAGCACGCCGGATAACACCAAAGCAAGACACAAATTGAGCCTAAATTGCCTGTTTTGCGAATGTTATTGATATAGGAGCATGTTATTAATAACGGAACAGATACCCTACTACGTTTTCAAGAGTTCTGAAGAAAACCATCAAGCTCGAACTGAAATCGATCTAGAAGGCTACGATGCCATCCACTAAACGATTGACAGTAAGGTAGAAAAAAAACAACCCGAACAAGATCGGGCAGGATTGACTAGTTTTTCATATTTTCAAAACAACAACGAGAGAATCTTTTGAATTTCGCGTCAAAATTTTGATGAAAGAGTTCCAGTTTTTCCAGAATATTCATTTGAAACATGTCATAATACGAGTCTGTACAATCCTATTGAATTCCACCACTTAACTTATATGGTGGAATTCAATGGGATTGTACAAACTCGTCTTATGACAAGTGAAGTCATTCCACTAAAAAGCTCAAAATTTTTTTTTAACTTTCATTTTAAAATTATTTTCAGATTTTCCACGGGAGCTACTTTTAAGTTTCGAGAACTCTTTGGAATTACCAAGAGGAGCTCTTTGAATTTACCAAGGAAAATTGTTTAGGATTTACATGAGAATCTCTTCAGAATTTTCACAGGAAATTGTACCAATTTTCTACAGGAAAATATTCGGAATATTCACGGAAAGTTTCTTTTGAGTATTCTTTGAAATTTACACAGAAAATTGTGACTGGTAGAAGAGATGCTTTAACGTTGACTTACCCAATCTAGATTAGTTTAGACGGTTGAAAAGTAGGAGGTTGCGGCTTCGAGTCCCTTCAGAGACGTGGATTCTTTTTCGCAAATTTCATGTCAGTTTGTCCATTTCGAAGCATGTGCTATGCATATGCACAGCCAAGATGTTTAACAAAAAATGGTTTTCGTACGGCCAAGTTGCCGAATAATAAGCAATTAATTGTAAGATGGTTAGTTTGCATCCTTTATTAGAGTGATTTTTCGCATGGAGAAGTTCATCACTAAACGGCTAGTTCAGCATAGCACAATCGAAAAAATTCTTTCCATTTTCGATTGGAAATTCTTGGTAAATTCCATTGACTGAAAGCGACAGATGGCAGAACTGGTAATTTGGCCGAAAAAGCCGTTTGCCCTAACAGGTTGTCCGGCCGAAACGATCGATGACCAGAAATGCCATTTAGAAGAAATAATTTTTTGACAGAAAGCATTTGTTCGAAAATGTCATTTGGTCATACAGCCAAATTTCAATGACTGAACCTCGTACTGAACGGGTAATATGGTCAGAAATGGCCATTTTTTGGCGAAATGGTCTTTCTGTTAATTGATCATTGAACAAAATTCTATGGCCTCTCTTTTTTTAAGTCGATACTGGCCTTTAGGCCAAAAGACACCAGGAACCATTTAGCAAAACCAAACGTTTAACGGAAACTGTTATCAGGTCAAAACTGGTTTGACCGAAAATGTAATTTGACCGAAAGCAATGTACAGCCAAAAGGAAAATTTGGCCGGACTTGTAAAAAGTTGTTTACCCCAACAGGTCATTTGGCTGAATATGCCGTTCGGATGAAAAAAGCGTTTGACCGAAAATGCCGTTTGGAAAAAAAATGTTATTTGGCAGAAAGAGCCATTGTACTGTACTTTTTGCAACCTTCTTTGAAAAGTGTCGTTCGGCTGAATTGATCATTTTGCAAAAAAGACGTTTATCCGAATAATTTCGGATAAACATTCAATTCGACCTAATGGGATTTGGTTAGATATCTTTTGGCTTGAAGGCCAGTATCGACTTAAAAAGTAGAGAGGTTACGAAATTTCGTTCAAAGGCCGTTTGACTAGAGGGCTTTTCAACGTAAATGTCAAGGCCAAACGGGTGGATATTTTGGATTAAATTACTCGTTCATTTTGTTAAGAAAATTATTTTGAGCTTTTTAGTGGAATGTCTTCACTTGCCATAAGACGAGTTTGTACAATCCCATTGAAATTCTACCAGCTGCACTCTCCTACAATTATCAATAATTTTCTGTGCAAATTTCGAAGTATACTCAACAGAAACTCAACAGGAACTTTTCGTAAATTTCCGAAGTATTTTCCTATAGAAGTTAATATTATTTTTTGTGAAAATTCTGAAGTTTCTCATGTAAATTGCGACGAATTTTCCGATAAAATTTCAAACAATTTTATTTAGGAATTCCGAAGAGCTTCTCCTGGTAATTCCAAAGATTTCCCGAAAATATTTCAAAATTTTGAAAAAAACTTATAGATTTTTCTGGAGAAGTTAATGAGATTTTCATGCGAAATTCACAAGATTCTTCTTTTATTGTCTTAAAAATATGCCGAAAACAATGCAAAAAAAATCATAGAAAAACTAAATGAAAAAATCGCCACGCCGATTCACGCCGCCGCCGCCGCCGGCTAAAATGGCTTTCGGCGTGACGCCGAAAACGCCGCCGCCGCCGACGAATATCGGACCGGCGCACACCTCTACTCACACATTCTTACTTGTATGAGGCCTGCACGAGCATAGCGACCGTATATAGCATTCGTATGCGGGTACAAATGAATACCAATCTATTTTTACATTTTATTTACTGCTACAAAGTAACAAGCAGCTTTTTATAACAATTCTATATTTAGAATCATACTTGCTAGCAATGAGAATTTGATTTGCAAAGAGATTGAGTTATATGATTAACGAAATTATCTAATAGGAAATTGGAAAGAACCAGGGATCAAACCCTTAATCTCCTGCTTATGAGGCAGAAGCAGTGACACAAGGCCACCAAGCACCCTCATACAATGCATTATTTATTGAAACAATATATGAACTCCTATAACATGACATTATATTTTAAAATGTTTATTGTTTTACGCCTCATTGTAGAATATCATTCATAACAATGAACAACTTTTTCCTACAATTGTACGCGCCCTTCTTCAATCAAACTATAAACAAATTCACCGATTTTCATTGCAAGCCCGTTGTTTTTTTTTTTTACTTTATTTTTGTGATTTTGATACATGGATCAGTTCTTCACGTTATTATTATTATTATAGAGTTTTGGCACTTCCTCAGCAAAAATGCTGGGAATTATCACCTACCCCAGGCAATGTAATGCTGAAGGATATTAGGCTCTGTGGAATTTATTCGCCGGTTGACCTAAAATCCTATAAGAAACATTTTCATCTGATGTATTAGTTATGGTGGTTCAGGAACCTTCTTACGATGCTGCAAGTTCCAAGAACCACTGTTTTTTGGATACTATGGAGGTTATGAGATAGCTACAGCTCTCCGAAGAATCTCAAAAAAAATTCTGGACAATTCCGGTTGCTGAGATAACAACCGGAATTATACGCACGTCCTTCAGGTACGACATATGCATCAACTTCTCCGCCAAGTCATGGTTTTCGCCTTTTGCGTAGAAAAATGTATTATAGCCATAACTTCTGATCTCATAGTCCGATCAGCATAATTTCCAATAGGGAAAATGGGACAGGATCGCCGAACGCAACTTGCTGCGAGCAAATCGGTTTAGGATAAGTGACTTAAAAATTAACAAGACTTTTTTACTTAAAAATTAGCAAGACTTTTGTCCGATCAGTCCGATTTTAGGAAACATAGGAACAAGATTCCCCGTCGATTGCAACTTGTTGCGAGGAAACGGTAAGTACCAAAAAAATGGTGTGACACATACATACACACATACACATCGGATTACAGACGAGGAAAGGAATTTAGCTGGAGAGTCAGACAAACTCGATCAACACATTTTAATATCTACAATAAAAAATAAATAAAACATTCTATTATTTTAAATGATGTATTCACTGTAATATGAACTTTATAATATATTACCATGTTATAGTTATAATATCCGATACTAGATTACATTTATGTACCAAGAAAACATCCACCAAAGCTCATCGTCAATAGCATGTCTAAATGCGCGAATATTGTTTGCACGATTCGTCAATGATTTTCTTCTAAGTATATCGTATACCAGTAAATATCTCCCGGATAACTAAATAGGTGTTTGTTAAATGGCCTATGAATCCTTGGAGGATTCCCTAGAGTTGTGTGCAACTGTAGATGTTTCTAATGACCTCAACCTGCTAGACAATATTTCAGTTAAGGATGTAATGTTAACAATGAAGAAGAAATCAGTAGTAATTCATATTCATTATGAAGGCGCTTACAAGCAAGCAAATGATAAAAATCAACTCCATATATATGAATGTATGCAGAGGGATTTTTTTCCGAAATTTAAACTCGTTTTCTCGAAGCTTGAATCCACCATGTGAGAAATAAATCAAAATTTTTTTTGCTGCTCAATTCGAGGGATTTTATATTTGATTTCCCTTTCAGAGCACGTCACATGTCTGATATATACACCGGTAATAATTTCCAGTTGGCTGATTCAAGGAATGTAGGGTGAATAAGAGCTTTGATTTTTCAAATGGAAACGTGCATGACTATATTTTTCAATCTACATTTTTCCACAACTGCTTCATTTTAGATCAGTTACAACACATTGCATTCGTATGAGTGGTTTAGATTGTAAACACATTGATTGTTTTTATCATCTATTATCCAACATGTTTACTCTGCTATAATTGATATTACTTCCGTGTACCTACTTATTAGACAAATTTGTATTTAAGCCTAGGCAGCATGCTTCATTGATGTTTTTCAATTTGAAAGAAAAAAATTCTAATAAACAGAAACGAAACTGGTAAATCTCCACAATTATTATTAGTTATTATTAAATAAAAACGCGCTTCCGATGTGTCGAATTAGCTATGAAGTATAAATTCTGAACAGTGGCAAAAGACATACACCCATCTTACGCTTTCGATTTCTCAACCATGAAGTTGTCTACTTTCAGTTGTGTCGTTAATCCACTTAGGTTCGCACGATGAATTTCAATCCTCTCACTTCAGTGATTTGTTCATTTCATCTTCCAGTCCCGATGTGGCGATAATGGTCTACGATATTTTGATTGATTTCATTGCAGGTGGATAAACAAAAAATTCCACGGAAACAAGCAGGCACTTTTTGTAAGTGTAATATGATTATTATCTGATTATTTTCTATAGAAAGCATTATCATGTTTGAGCATGTGGTTGGTTTACTGGATGATTATCAAACTTTAGCTGGTACTTATTGCATACATATGTAATTTATGTTCCGTAATGTATAAGGTAACGATACCAATATAACTAAATTAATGAAATAAATTCAATTCTTTTAAGAAAATATCAAAAATACAAAAAGTACAAAATTTTGTAGAAACACTTTTTGGAAATTTGCATTATCCGACTAACTCGCAACAAGTTGCATTCGACTGGGATTGCGGTCCCATTGTTTGCAATAATTATTTAAAATAATTAAATATAATTAATTAAATATATAATTAAAAAGTCCCCACCTGGGAGAAAAATTCAAAATCGAAAAAAAATGTTTGAAGATTATGGCAATGCATATTGATTAATGCAAAACATGCAAAATGATATAAAAAAGGCGATCTAGACCCCTAAAGTAGTTTTTTTACCTTTCTAATGTGATTTTTTAATACATTTCATGATGCACAAGAAAGGCATCATCGCCGCTCAGTGTATTAATCTGGGTTTTGTTTTTGCTAACATTAAAATATAATGAAGATTTATGCAATAACAAACTATTGTCGACTAGCATCCATACGAAATACCTCAAGGTCTACGGTGACTAACCAGCATCACGCATGTCATCATCTAGAACTGACACCGACTGACTCCGTCTACCGGTCTGTAAATCGTGGAAAATTTAAACCACTTACAAACTGAGAGTGTGCACTTCATTCAGATCTGGTCTTGCTACGTATGTATGTCACCAAGGGAGTTCCATATAAGAAAACCGTTTCGGTAGGATTATTTTCCACGAATATTTGACGTGTCTTTTGATTTACAACAGTGACAAGTAACACCTGTGTGTATATATATTTTATGCTGCCTAATAGTATTTTCGTTGAATGGCACAATTTTGTACAGCTATTTCGACTCGCTACCTTTACGCCACAGTTCGCAGCGGCTATGATTTTGAAAGTTCGTCAGTGAGTGCTCATCTCGCTTTTTCGACCTAGACCTTTGGAGACGGCAGTCACTTTCTGTAGGAAAAGAAAAAAGGTAATCATTAAATCCTCTTTCAGCTCGTCTTAAAGTTTAAAGTCTAAGGCTAATCTGATTTAAAATTTACATGCGGTCCTGAAGAGAGACCATTAATCTCTTAGACTAGATGCTCAATGTTTGATCAAAACTATCATCCTATCCTTATTCGCTAGAATAAATTCATTCAGATTTTGCTTCCTGCTGTATTTATCCTGCATATAGGTAGTGTAGAGTTCTGGTTTTCATCTTAAAGTTTCTGTTTCCTTCCTTTTGAAAATAAAGGAACGAGATGACGATAGGCATTATTCAAATTTTTATTATTATTTCAGCGAAAAGAGCCCAAGCAGTAGGAGCAGCATTTTTTTCTGATGGATGATGGATATATGAGATCGAGATGAAAAACAGAACGTTCTATACAATACCATTCCCTAAACTTATTTTCATTGAACTTATTCTAATCAACACTAAATAAAATATTCGTAAAAACTGACGAATTGGGGAAAAAAATTGATGTACTATTTATTTTTGTAACATCTCATAACGCATTTTTCATACTCTACGAGCTTACCCAACCTTATATCGTGCCCAGTTCAAATGTTGGCAGAAGGTGAGACACACAGCGAAATGGATTATAGATTCAATAACAATATTTTTGGTTGAAGACTAATAGTACCTAATTATCAACAATACACAACGTTGAATCAATCGGTTGATCGTTGAATCATTCGTAGAGTCCATCAATGATATTTATGAACAAATGGATATTATTGATCCTCAGTCAACAATAATTATTCTGAAAACTCATATGTGAATATGTACATTATGTGGAAGATATTTGATTTGAAAAATGTATTGGTGGTAACCACTTTCCTTTGATGGTACTCGAACCCACTACCCTCAATACGCTACACTGGTGCTCCTAACCAACTAAGCTACGAAGAACCATCAACGGCTTTCGCAATATAGCGGCTACTGAAAGAGCCCAAAATTCCCAAATCTTGAAAGATCTTGAAATTGCAAAGACTTGTATATCGGAATTGTTGATTCATCTAACATGATTCACTAAACCATGTTAGTCGGGAAGATGTCCGAAAGCTTTTCGGAATTTACCTTAAAAATTCTTCCGGATTTCCATAGGATTTTTTTCGGAATTTTCATGGGAAAATCATTGAAAGTCTTCGGAAAAATTTTCTTCGTAATATTCCTTGGGAAAAGCTTCAGATTTATTTCGGGAAATTTTACAAATTTTTTTCGAGGTTCTTTTTTGGAATATCTTTGTTAAATTCACAGCGTTCTCCTCCAGTTCCTCTTCAGAAATTTCATGGAACTTTATTAGGAAATTCTTCAAATTTCATAAAATTAGAATTTCATAAAAAAATTCTTTAAACTTTTTCGAGAAATTTCCTTAGGAAATTCTTTGCAATTTGATTGAGAATTAATTTGCAATTTCTTTTAGAAAATGTTTGGAAACTTTTCAGAATTTCGTCGGAAAATCCTTCCACAGAACATTTAAAAAAAAATCCTTGGATAGTTCTTTGGAATTTCCTCAAGAAATACTTTGCATATCCCTCGGGAAGTCCTGAGGAATTTTCTTGGGATATTTTTCGGAATTTCCTCGGGAAATTTAACGGAATTTTCTGGGAAATTTCTTCGAAGTTTTCTTTAAACAATTCTTCAGGAGATTCCCAACATTTGCTCAACAAATTTCGGAGATAGCCAGTACGATTCTCGGTCCGGTCTACGATATTTGTGGGTGGAAACATTCTTTATTCCAGTTGCAGCAAAAATATCACGAATACTTTTAGAGGACGTCAGAACACTTTGACAGGAATACAACGGAATTACGCACACTTTTATTCATTTGGAAAATTCAATAGGACTGGGCTGAGCAATGCTAGGGGGGGGGGGGTCATGGTCATTTTTTCAAATCCAAACAAATGTGCTGAATTTTGGCCAGATTGTTTGCTTCCTCGCTTTCCGCATCGCGTTTGCAGTTTTTATGGAAATTAGTATGGGAAAACGTATATTTTTGCATTTTTACTTCTAGAGGTTTCAGTTCACCATAAACCAAGTGGCACATTACGTTAAAGAATAACCCAAAGGATACCGAAAAACTTTGCTGAAGAAGGTACGTTGCTGGACCGTCTACAGAAAAAGTTATAACGCTTCGAAGATTGGTTGTTCAAACCACATGCAAAAAATCGTTTATTCTGCCAGCACTGCCGAACTACGTGGACCAATAATTTAATTGAGTGTTATTTCAAAATTATTGATCTTATAGGGCTTTGGAGCTAATGGGAGTTATTCGGAATCATTTCATAAAGTAAAAATTCCGACTAGAAGGAATATGGGTTTTGCTCTCTGATAATCATAGGTTGTCCGGTAGTGCTAACAGAAACATTGATTTTTTGCACATGGTTTGAACAATCAATTTTCGAATTATCGTTATTATCATTATTGTAGACCTTCCGGCTGTGAACCTTCTTCGGCAAAGAATTTCGGCATCTTTCAGACTATACGTATTGAGTCACGTGATTGACGATAAATCGAAGCCGCTAAGAGCAAAAATGTATAATAGTGCGTTTTCCCATACTAATCTCCATATAAATTTAAAACGCGATGCGGAAAGTGAGGACGCAACCAATCAAAACCATATTTAGCATAGTTGATTGGGGTCCCAAAACGATTCAGAAAAACCTTTTATCTCACTTGATTGAATGAATTTTGCGAACAACTGCGCCCCATTCTACTGAGCATGTCTGCATCAATTGGCGCAGGTTCGATTTAGCATAGCTTGCCTAAATCCTTTTTTCCATTTTGTTAAAAATACAAATATATGACAAGTTCATTCAGACATACAGACATCTATCAAACTGTTTAGATGTCAACATGGACACCAGGCAGACTTGAGAAACATTTGTCATTATGAGAAAGAGTGTACTTCTTCCTTTTCTTCTTCTTCAATTGCTCTACATTTCAACTGGAACTTGGCCTGCTTTTCAACTTAGTATTCTATTGGCATTTCCTCAGTTATTAATTGAAAGCTTTTCTATGCCCGGCATTGCATGAGTATGTATCTTGTATGGCAAGTACAATGGATACACTATGCCCAGGGTGTCGAAAAAGTTTCCAGCCCGAAAACATCCTTGACCGGACCTAGATTCGAACTCGCCATCTCCGGATTGGCAATCCTATGCCTTTGCTCGCAAGGGTACTGGAGACCCTGATAGCTTGAAGATCCTTAACTTTCTTAGACGAATAAAAGATTTGTTAAGAAAATTATTTTGAGCTACTACGAAGTCGAGTCAAGTACAAGACACTGAAGACGGCCTTACTGTTGAGGTCGAAATACGTATCTGTCAAGATACAATTAAGTGGTGGAATTCAATGGGATTGTACAAACTCGTCTTACGACAAGTATAACAAGAAAAGATTTGTGTCACACACCAACGCATCACGCAGTCACGGCTCACCTCTCGCATAAACGAAATACAATATACAATACAAATCCCTGAATGTAATCCCTGCTGGGGGCTGAAAGTACAAACATAGATCTAAATCTCACAGCGCCACACAATCATGAATGATCATGCATTTTCTGTGCTATTTGTATAATGATCCTTCTGACAACATTATTGACTTAACAGTTACTGTTTTTTTGTTAAATATCTTGGTTGTGCATATGCACAGCACATTTTTCGAAATGTACAAATTGATATGAAATTTGCGAAAAAGAATCCACGTGTCTTGGAGGAACGCAAACGTGACCTTTAAGTGGTCTTGTTGTATAGGGGCTATCACGCCTATCTAGAGAGTATGAGGTTGAGGGTTCGAGTCGCTCCAAGACACGTGGATTCTTTTTTGCAAATTTCATATCAATTTGTCCATTTCGAAACATGTGCTGTGCATATGCACAGCCAAGATATTTAACAAAAAAATGATTTTCGTACTTCCGAGTTGCAGAATAATATGCAATTAATAGTTACTGTTTGTTTGTTTTTATTGACGAAGTATTTTGACAGATTCCATTATTTACTATTGTACCGAATATTTTTGTAATTCAATTTAATTTAGTTTTTTACTTCATTAAGACATAGGTCAGATGGAGGTGACCAAGCAAATAAATAAATCTTCTATGAATTTCTGTCTGTCTGAACTTTAAAGACTCGGAAACTACTCATCCGATCGAAATGAAAATTTGTGTGCAAAGGTTTTTGGGGCCGGTGAAGGTTTTTAATATAGTTTGAAACCCCTCCCCGCTTTGGAAAGGGGGGCTCCCATACAAAAAAACAAGATTTAACTCGAGAATTAATCAAGCAAATGGAACCAAATCTGGCATGTGGAGGTTTCGGAAATGAAGATATGTTTCTGTGGTAGTTTGAAACCCCACCTTCTTCTGAAAAGAGGGGCTCTCATACAAATGAAACAGAAATTTCTGCATAACTCGAAAACTAATTTTAGGCGAAACAAAGTTCGTCGGGTCTGCTAGTAAATAAATAAAAACATATCTAATAGTCAAATTTCTTGAAAGTAACGATAATTTTCCTACAAAGCTATTAGCATATTCAACCGTCTTAGCATATTATTTTTCAAAGAGAGCTCGTACTTTTGACTGTAGAAGTTTTTCGGCATTCAGTGTTTTGGTGGTCATCTTGTAGAGCACATAGAAGTAAGCTCCTGGATGCTTGCAGCATAAGTAGTAGGGTAGTTCAAAAAATCGATTTTGCCCCACAGCGCTCATCTGATTCTTTACCATGTTCTGAGTGTCCTCTGAAAATTTGAGCTCGTTTGGATTAAAACTGATTTAGCACAAGCCGTTTCAAGTTTGCATGCAAATTAGTATGAGGAAATTTATTTTTTCATTATACTGTTAATGACGTTTCCCCATTAGGCGCAGGTTAAAAGAAAACCTGCATAGCTAAAAGGAATACTCAACAGCTTTCACCCAACGAAAACCGCATGTTGATTAATCGCCCCAATAAGGCCGTTACTAATGTTTAATTAACTTTTTGTCCTACTGGTTTCCGAAAGGTCAGGGGGGGGGATAATAAAAAATAAATTTTAAAAATGGAAAAATTCAAAAAAACTCCTCGAATTTGTTAAAGAATGTTTTGAACATCCTCAAAATTATCCGAATTTTATTTTGTTGCCCCCTCAAAATATTATGTTTTGGCAAAAAAAATCCGAGGGGGGGGAGACAAAATAGATTTTAAATATTTGTATCGGCCTAATTAGTAATCGATTTTAGGACAGGTTGTGAATCTTTAGTCATGATCGTTAAACTTCTTTGAGGGCATCACTGAAATGTGCAGTTCAACATAGTAGCCTGAATTTGCGTGTGCTATCTTTGACGCCACAAGCAGCAATGTTGGCTGTTGATGAGTTATGCAATTAGCTCCAGAAAACCACGGTATAGATTAAATTCGATTACTAATTATTGCAACGATTAATTGAGATGCGATTTTCACTAAGTGAAAGCTGTTGAATATTCCTTTTAGCTATTTAGGTTTTCTTTTAACCTGCGCTTGATGTGGAAGCGTTATTATCAGTATAATGGAAAATTAAATTTCCTAATACCAATTTGCATGCAAACTTGAAACGGCTTATGCTTAATTAGTTTTAATCCAAATGAGCTCAAATTTTCAGAGGACACTCAGAACATGGTAAAGAATCAGATGAGCGCTGTGGAGCAAAATCATTTGTTTGAACCACCCTAATAAGTAGCTAATCTCGATTCATTGCGATTCGATGAATGATTGTATAATACTTTTTTTTTTAATATTTCAAATGTACATATATTTTAATCTGCATTCTAAAGAACTAATGAAAATTATATTCAAAATTTCTTCAAAATTGAACAAAATATTAAAGCTAGTTTCTTTATAGCTCATGAAATGTAGAGTAAACAACAACGCAATTAACTTAAATATCGCTCGTGTTCATTTTCCCTTTATGTTAGCATTGTATCCTAACGCAACGTTTTACGACCTAACCGTAATAATAATATCAGCAAAACAACTCATCCAACATGTTCTGAACGTCCATGGAAGACGAATGTGGAGCAAGAAAACAAAGAGAAGGAAACATTTTTTCCTCGGTTTTCTACGTGCGTACAGTATACGTACTTGCAAAATGGTGTAATATTTTTCTCTTCGGCTCGCTTATCCACTGAGAATTGATGTGCCACCCAGAAGTTTTGCCATTGCTTTCTGGTATTCATTTTGATATACTTTTATTATTGGTTTCAAGATTTTCTGTGACACTGGTGGATATTTGATTTTGAATTGTAGTGGTAACCTTGCTAGAAAAAAATCCTTTCTAGAAAAATAATATTTCGCTTACCATTTAAATTAATCGGAATATTTCCCGATACAGTTATACATTTACAGCAATTAAATTTCACTGATTGTGAAGTACTGCCTAAATATTTAAAAATTCACAGAAAGATATTAAAAAAACGCTGATCACAAGACCTCTCTCTAAAAATCGATTGGAAAACGTAAACAATTCAGAAGAGAAGTTTATGGGATGGTTACTGTTTATTTTACATTATGTTAATCGGCTTATGCCATTTCTCTTACTGGAGAAAGCCTGCAACTGAAACTTTACTAGGGCGCTCATTTATTATATGATAGAGTCGTTAACAGCCATGGACGGACGCTGTGATCGAACCGTATCCAATTGAATGCTGATCTGAAATTACGAGTTGTTATTGAAGCATGGTGTTTTTTACTATTAAATAATTTGGGTTTAAGTTTGTGATTAAATTTATGCTAAAAAAGATTCCCTAGCATGCTTTCTAATAGAGAAATTAGCAAGGTTTTCACACGGTTGGAAATTATTAATTTTTTGGTTTACTTGAGCTTACTCAACTTTTTGAACAACAGATCAAATCGCATGAAAATTCCTTGGTGTACCTTCATAATACAGTTAATTTTCCCTCACTTCATATTTTGTAACTCAATGTAAGTCTTGAAACAAGCTTGATTTGTTCCTACATAATAGTTTCAACATATACCACTCCTACACATCCTGCATATATTCCAAATCTTGTTTTCTAATAAGCACTCTTTGGTTGAAAAATAAAGCTGTTCTATGTATTCGGATTGTTACATAATGTATAATCGTACCCTTTTGCCTCCACTGACGCACGATGGCTTACATCCAGGGCCTTTCAACGATATTGGCAGATTTGCAATGCAAGATGGACTAGTATTTCTCTTAGGATTGGGATTTTCCCTGATGATGATGATTGCCCTACTCGGTCGCTTTTATCGGATAAGATAACACATGCGGAAGTGACTGATCCCACACTGGACGTTTGCTTCTATTTCGAGCTTCTTATTCTGAGAGAATGGTACCGACAGCTTGTAGGCGTCAAGACCGGCGGTATCCATGGAGCAGCTGTCCGCGCCAAGAAAAACTAAATGAGGGACTGCCATTCTGATTTTTGTTCATGAATTTGATTTGATCGTATTAAGATTGAACATAAGTACAATTTAGGATTGTTTTTCTCTGGGAAGGATATTTCAAAAATTTTAGTATAGAGTTCGATCGCAATAAGCGACGTGTCCGATTTCATTATTTTTCGGTTAACACTTGTTTGAATCAACAAATTTTGTTCTACCGTTCGGATGGCGCTCCGCTGGTACTACCCCACTCAAACGAGTAATCTTTAATCGATTTAAAAAAATAGGTTTCCGTCAAGCCCATAACGATGCTATTGCTATTATATCGCCGCGTGTCATAATCTGAAATAAAATTTATAGTATAGTGTATTGTGGAGTGTACCGTGTAGAATGAAATGCATAATTAGTGTTTGTTTGATGTAGCGGCCAACATGTGTTGAAATGTTACTCTAATTTTCGAATCTTGGATCAACAGATATCTGGTGAGGATGTTACATGTCATTTATATGCGACTAGTTTATTTGTGGACGCAGGACGCAGAAGCGCCCGAGGCAAGTTTTTTTTTCCAATATAAATGGTTCATTAATTCATGCATTAAAAAAATCAAAATTTTCAACGTCTTTTGTCTGTGATTTTTTTCATCAAATGCTTTGTCTGATTGTCTAAGGTTGTCACTGGTTTTATTTTCTGTATCGGATAGTAAAAAAACAATTGAAGAGTCAAATATTTTAATTTTTGTGAGAATTTCCCCGCGTGCTGCGTCTGGTTGGCTATAGTCACCGGACAGACAAACAGGGCTATTATATATAGTATATATATATATGATGATACCTACATTCTATACATCTCAATGTTCTTGTTTCAGATGGCGACGATTAAAAAAATCCTTGCAGCTCATCTTATACCACATAATTTTATATGTTTTTCTATCAGAACGCTAGGTTGCACAAGATCTACACTCAGATTGATTTTTATACAATCTTTTGAATTTTTTAACTATTCGCTTTCGTTGAGATTTTTGAATTTTCTACGGGAAAAATCATGGCTTTTTCTATATTCTATATATTATTGCCCATTATAGAATCGAAACGTTCATAAATCATGCAAATCGGTCAACCCGTTCGTGAGTTATAGTGCCTCATAGGAAATGCAAACTGATTTTTATATACAAAAGATATTGTGAATCGTTCAAAATTCTATTATATTTCATCACTCATATAAATAAAGGTTTTACAGTGATGACCAGATTAATTTGGTCATAATTTTGCTATGCGCATCTACCCCCGAATTCACCACTTTCAAAATTATGAACAGTTTTAAGTTGTCCGGACCAGTGGGACCTCCCTCTACGTTTAAACTTTTTTATCTTCGTTTTAATCGTTTTACATTTGTATGTACATTCACCGTTTTAATATGTTTTCATTCATGATATTTGTATCATCAGTCAACTGAACATCCTGGACTGTAACGAGAATGAACCCATACACTCCTGACTGACGATGCTGGCCAAGGGCGTAGCCACAGGGGGGCATGGGGGTTTTCGTCGCCCCCCCCTTAATTGTTGGAAAGATTGAACGGGTACTGAAATGAATTCCCTTAAACATGTGCACTTCACGATCCAATCATATTCAGAAATAGGTGGTTAAAATTCAAAAGATTTCCAAAAACTTATTAGGGCATCCAAGATACATAATATATGAAAGTTCAAAACAACTCGAAACATTTCGGCCTCAGAAATTCTCCTTGAAATCCTTCTAGAAGCTCTCCTGGGAACTTCTCATTTCCTCCGGAAAGTTATACACACATTCATTCACCGTTTTAATATGTTTTCATTCATGATATTTGTATCATCAGTCAACTGAACATCCTGGACTGTAACGAGAATGAACCCATACACTCCTGACTGACGATGCTGGCCAAGGGCGTAGCCACAGGGGGGCATGGGGGTTTTCGTCGCCCCCCCCCCCTTAATTGTTGGAAAGATTGAACGGGTACTGAAATGAATTCCCTTAAACATGTGCACTTCACGATCCAATCATATTCAGAAATAGGTGGTTAAAATTCAAAAGATTTCCAAAAACTTATTAGGGCATCCAAGATACATAATATATGAAAGTTCAAAACAACTCGAAACATTTCGGCCTCAGAAATTCTCCTTGAAATCCTTCTAGAAGCTCTCCTGGGAACTTCTCATTTCCTCCGGAAAGTTATACACACATTCCTCTGAAAATCGTTCGAAAATCCTTCTCATGTAATTGTAATTCCTCCTTATCTAAAAACAACATTTTTTTAGGAAATTCATGAGGAAATTCCTTGAAGATTTCTTTTATTCTCTCCAAGTTTTACTTCTAGACATTTCTTCGGCTATTCTTTCAGAAAAATCTCCGGCATTTCCTTCTCCACCAAAAGATTCTTCAGAAATTTATGACGGAAATCCGCCGATTTCGCTCCATGATTTCACTTGTAAATGTATAAGAAATTCCATAGGAACTTCTCCGGGCATTCCTTTAATTCCTCCGGGATAACTTCCAGGAAATTATCCGGGAATACCTCCATAAATTCAATAGCGAAATCCTCAAGGATTTCATTCTGGAATTCTTTACTCATTTACTTCAAACTATCCTTCAAGAATTCCTCTAGAATTCGTATTTCATATTTCCCTGGTAATTTTTACAGGTATTTTTCTGGGAATTCCTCCAGGTACATACTTCTCCAGGAATTCCATCAGGAATTTCTCCGGGATTTTTTTCCGCGGAGTTATCATAGAATTCTCTCCGGACCTCAGTCGGAATTTACTCCAGAATTTTATGCGGAAATTAATTCGAATGTTCCTCCAGGATATTTTCCAAGAGTTCTTCCAGGAATTTCTTCAGAACAAACCCCCGGGAATTCATCCGGTAATTTCTTCTGCAATTCATCTGGGTATACTTTCAGGATTTCATCTGGGAATTTCTGCATTGATTCCTCTTGTTATTTTTCCGCGAATTCCTTCAGATATTTCTCAGGAAGTTCCTTTAGGAACTTCTCCAAGAATTTTCAGGACTTCCTTGTGGAATTCCTCCGCAAGTGCTTGTGGAAGTTCCTCCGGGAGCTCCTCTAGGAGTTTTTCCAAGAGTTCCTACGGGAATCCCTCCAGGAACTTCACAAGGAATTCCTGGAGGATATTTGGCAGAAATTTCACGGGAAATGGGATTTCAGCATTTCCTCTAGAAATTCAACTCTGGGTATTCCACCGGATGTTCCTCAGAAAATTCCTCCGGGAGTTCCATCAGTAGTTCCTCTGGGAATTCATTCAGGGCTTTCTTAAAGAAACTCATTTAGGCTTTTATTAGCAATTTATCTACAAATTCCCCCAGAAGTTGGAGAATTTCTCTGGGTGTTGCTCCGGGTATTCCTCCGGGAGGTCCTTCCAGCAGTTCCTCCTGGAATTCTTACGAAAGTTCATTTGGGAGTTCATCTAGGAGTTCTTACGAGAGTTCCTCCAGGATTTCCTCCGGAAATTCTTCCTGTAGTTCTTCAAGAAATTCCTCCAGAAGATTCACCGGCAGTTCCTCCGAGAATTCTTCTGATAATTTCTCCGGGAATTCCTCCGGGACTTCCTCCGGAAATTACTCTGGGAGTTCCTCCACAGAGGAACACCCGGAGAAACTGCCGGTGAAACTCCCAGAGGAATTCTCGTTAAAACTGCTGGTGGATCTCCCGAAGGAGCTCCCGTAAGAACTCCCGGAGGAATTTCAGGAGAAACTCTTAGAAGAATTCCTAGAGGACTTCCCGGAGGAACTCCCAGAGAAACTATCGGAGGAAGCCAAACTGCTTTCCTGAAAAAAGCATGAATGATTTTCTGGAAGAACTACTGAACTCCCGGAGAAATTACCGAATTAATTGCCAGAGGAATTCTGAAAGGAACTTCCGTAAGAATTTCTGAAGAATTTCTCTCCCGGGAGAATTTTCAAAGGAACCCCAGGAAGAACTACCAGAAGAATTCTCGGAATTTTTTTTTGGAAAATTCATCTTATGAACAAATGTTGTCTTAGCTGAAACCTTTGTAGGGGTATGTAGTTGGAGCATCACCATCATCAGAAGAGTTTTCGGAGGAGCTCTGGTGGAATTTCTATATAAATTCCTGAAGAAGCCTAAATGAATTCCAATTCTGAAAAAGATAAAACTACCGATAGAACTACCGGAATAATTCTTGCAGGAACTCCCGGAGGAATGGAGGAATTCTTGGAGGTACTGCCGGGGGAACTCCCGGAAGAATTTCCAGAGGAATTTTCGGAGAACCTCCTGGATGATCTCCCAGTGAAAATCTTGAAGTTTCCACCGGAATGCTTTCAGGATTTCTTTTGGAATTAATCTAGAAATTCCTCCAAAAATTCCATTGTTGATTTCATTTTTGATATAATTTCTGTATAAATTTTTGGTGGAATTCCTGGAGAAATAATTTGAAATTTTTACAAGATATTATTCGAAACTTTCACGGAAAATTTTAAGGAATTTATACAAGAAATTGTAAGATTTTTTGCAAAATTCTCAGGGATGTTTACTGGCAATTCTATGAAATTTCCACTGAATATTCTTAGGAATTCCAAGGAATTCCAATTATGAAAAACCGCACGAAATTATTTGAAGAATTCCCTGCAGAGCTTATAAAGGAATTCGTGGAGGATTTCTTGGAGTAAATAATGGTGGAATTTTCGGATCAATTCCCGGCGAATTTTATGGTGGAATTCCTGAAGACATTGCCAAAGCAGCTGCTGGAGGTAATTCTAAATAATCCCTGATAGAATTCCGGATAGAATGCCTGGAGCAATTGTCGAAGGAATTCCTGGAGAAAGCTTGCATTGCATTTGTTTAGAATTTCAGATGTATGGTTCTAGTTTTTTAAAACTCATGGAAGAATGCAGGATTTTTATAATAATTGTTAAAGCCGATTTTATATTCTTTCTAAATACTAAGTTCGTTAATAATTTTGTCACTTTATTTAAAAATATTTGATGAGCAATAAATCATGCATTTTTAAATCCATTATTTTTTTAATCATTATTGTTGTTAAATAAACGCACAACGCGAACGTTGCATTGTGGGCGTGAAAGCGAAACGTTCATTTGAGGAAGACATTATCACTTTCTTTCCCCTAATACCGGGCGACGCTATCATCTGAAGAAGGAATTATCTTCTACCGTCATCTTATACCGGAAAAACGCGTTCATTTCAAGAAGACATTCCCACAGTTATCGAAAGCTTTCCGGTACCTGCCAGTTGCATGAATGTCTTGTGTAGCAAGTACAATGGATACACTGTGCACAAGGAGCCGAAAATGCTTCCCACCCTGAAACATCTTAGGCCACACCGAGAATCGAACTCACAACCTCCGGATCGGCAATCATACCACTTTGCTCGCATGGCTTACTTAATACCCATCGCCTTGTGCCTCACTCAAAAAGAAGGGAGATGCATTCGGGGAAATGTTACATTCGGGGAATTGTTACAAGGATAAATTAATCTGAACTCTTCTATGGATCTGCTAAGACTGATCTTTATTATAATAAAAAAGACTTAACCTAAACTCAAGAGTACGATTGCTTAGTAGGTAGCAATCGTTCTCTTTGCTTTCTCATTTCATGTTTCTTCGCACGCAGGGCAAACTGCCTGCCGTTGGCGCGACAATGCTTAAGATGAAAAGATATTTTAGTTACTAGATAAAGATTGTCGCTGTCGTCGCTGTCCGGAACATCTTTTGCTGGCGAGGATAGGGGAGCTAAATGTCAAAGAAGGACAATCCATACGATTTGACAGGTATGTACCACACATGTTTCGGACAGCAGAACAAAGGGAACCGAAGCGACAATCTTTATCTAGTAACTAAAATATCTTTTTAAGATGTAATAAAAATGTATTACATCCTCTTGAAAAGAAACATGGAAATAATCTATTTCGGTAGATAGACATGTGGTGATATTTAAACTAGTCCTTCCAGCTCACCACACTAATCATGTTTACCAAGGTCGATTCTCTATTCTGACTCACAGTCAACAGAACAAGTCTTCTCGGACGGAAAACAAAATTATAGTGGACAGCATCAGACCTTTTTAACGAACTTCTAAATATGTTTTTATTCGATGCGATATTTTCATATTGATTTGGGACTAATCACTATCTCTTAGTTGGAAGTAATGCACTCTCCAATAGTCAAGATCTGTCCTGGCCACGTCCTTGCGAATGCTGAGGAAGGGTAAGGATGGTTAGTTGGACGCCTACTTAGGAAAGATGCAGAAAACTCTACGACCTCTCATAGGTGCCACGGGAGGTTTTGGGATTGTGTGGGAGGTTATAACAGTAGGAATCGTTTTGGTAGAACGTGAAACACAGATAGAACTAAGATAGAAATACAAAGCAGGAAAGGAACGAGCTTGGAATTGAACCCACGACCTCCTGCTTATAAGGCAGAAGCGGTAGCCACTAGACCGCCGAGCTCGTCATATTAGTGAGTAAGAATAATATACTACAAAATACGCATTGGGAACTAGCTCTACAAAACGTCGTCGAACCGTGGGCACGACGCTATTTTGGTACCAGGGTGTTGGGTTTTAAGAGAAGTTTAGACGCCGGATCAAAAAGTGAAGAAAACCCAACTATGGGTTTTTCAGGGCTCAGCTTGTGCCAAATCGGCCAGTGAGTTCTTCGGTTCGGACCTTTACCCTATGAATTTCAATGTATGTAGTATGTTGGAAGCTGCGTTTGCTCTAAAACATCATGTTTTTTTCTTAAGTTCTTAAGCGAAATCTGGTAATATCTCACAAGAGCACGTCAATCGTCTGTGACGAGTTCGAAGGACGAAATAGATGAACTTGACCAGTGAACTTTTAAAAATTGGTACGTTTTCTATAGTGAAGTTGAATGAAACTGAAATGAAATATTTTTATTTTGATTAATTTTATCTGTTTATTTTATTTTGAACTAGCAGACCCGACGAACTTTGTTTGGCCTAAAATTGATTTATTCTCTGATTAGTTCTCGCGTTATGCAGAAACTTCTGTTTCCTTTGTATGGGAGCCCCCCTTTCCAAAAGGGGAAGGGTCTCGAACTATCTTAAGAACCTTCCCAGGCCCCAGAAACCTTTGCATACAAATTTTCACGCCGATCGGTTCAGTAGTTTCGGAGTCTATAAGGTTCAGACAGACAGAAATTCATTTTTATGTAGAAGAAAGAAGATATCAAAAACATTTTATTCTAAATATTTATTACTATTGTTGTATACTCACCACATTGCTTCTTATCATGCGTATAAATCATAATTTTAGTTTTAATATGTACATATACTCCAGTGATCGTGTAGGCGATTCTAAACTTATTGAAAATTTATATGAAAAATGTATGGAGAAACACGAAGGCGCATCATCTGTGGAAGTCGGGCCTACTACGGGCTCCAGAAGAAACTGCGGTCGAAAAAGATTCGCCACCGCACCAAATGTGTCATGTACAAGACGCTTATAAGACCGGTTGTCCTCTACGGACATGAAACATGGACAATGCTCGAGGAGGACTTGCAAGCACTTGGAGTATTCGAGAGACGGGTGCTTAGGACCATCTTTGGCGGTGTGCAAGAGGACGGTGTGTTGCGGCGAAGAATGAACCATGAGCTCACCTAACTCTACGGCGAACCCAGTATCCAGAAGGTGGCTAAAGCCGGAAGTGTACGATGGGCAGGACATGTTGCAAGAATGCCGGACAGCAACCCTGCAAAGATGGTGTTCGCTTCCGATCCGGCTGGTACGAGACGGCGTGGAGCGCAGCGAGCGAGATGGGCAGACCAGGTGCAAAACGACTTGGCAAGCGTGGGGCGTATCCGAGGATGGAGAGATGCGGCCTCGAACCGTGCATTGTGGCGTCAAATTGTTGATTCAGTGTTATCTGTTTAGATGTTAACTAAATAAATGAAATGAATGTATGGAGAAACATCTAAAAACAGTAATTTAGAGCTAGGTATCAAATAAAACGAAATTAGCGGGCGGCACATTTGAAATAAGTTTGAAAGTGCCTACATTTTTCTCACAATAGGCAAATGATGTGACTGTAAATATATGAGATGGGGTCGGGATGGCGCATCAGGGCATCGATGAAGTTACAATTGGACAATGAAGTTGGAGCCGATCGGAGTCAAAGAAGGAAGATATTAGCCGTTCGCGTCTATTACTTTTAAGGCTGCAAAAGGTCGTGTTCGTCATGAGACAGGGTGAAAAGCTTCTTTTTTATCCGTCTAAGACGAGTTTAGTACTCTCCATTTAATTCCACCAATTATTTTGATATCTTTGCAGATACGTATTTCGACCACAACTGTGTGTTAGTCTTCAGTGTCTCGTACTTTTTTTTTTTTACATCTTTATTATAGAGGTTTGCAGCCCTAGGCTGGCTCACCTCTTAGACTCGTACTTGACTCGACTCAATAATTGGTGGAATTAAATGGAGAGTACTAAACTCTTGACTAAACTCGTCTTAGACGGTTGAATACTTTCCTATAAAAAGTGCTTAAAATATTTTTTCTGGGTCTTTTTTATATTCTCGGGCGACCAAATGAAAGTATAGTGGGTTCTTTGATCAATATCGCATGAAAAACAGTCATGAAAGGATGCTGTGCTTGGTTTAAAATTAAAATTACTGTTAAAATCTATAAGATACTGGAATACTTCGACAAAGGTATGGTGCTAGAACATTTATAGAAAAAGTATTCACGGTTCAATGATAAGACTTCGAAACTATAATAATGATTACAGTCAGAGAACAGTTGTATAATAAGTGATGATTACATCCAATACCCTGGTACAACACAATCGATTTAAAAATCATGAACCGAAAAAAAACCTTTGCCCGCAGAACCCAGGCATTTTCATTCGAAGGCGGTAGCTTGTCCTACCACAGCCAACGCAAATATTAGAAAATGAGAAAAATCGCTCAACCGTGAAATTGAAACGGACAATGATGAATTTCACAAAAAAAACTCTGATTAATCCATCTAGCGGTAAAAGTACCTCACTCATGTATTATTTATATATTGAATATTGACCACAACTTTTGAACTAGGTAATTGCAAAATGCTTGCGAAAAGCCAAGAAAACGCAAAGAGCGTGGAGACGCATGGGTTCACGCAGTGTTGAACTTAATCTGTGTAATAAAAACACATAAAGATTTTAAAAAAGCATTGTGTACTATAAGCTATACTGTTGTTTATGATGCAAAACTGTTTAATGTTTAATCTTCTTCTTCTTCTTCATTGACATTACATCCACCACTGGGACATTACTGCCTCGTAGCTTAGTGTTAATTAAGCACTTCCACAGTTATTAACTGCGAGGTTTCTAAGCCAAGCTACTATTTCTGCATCAGTATATCATGAGGCTAACACGATGATACTAATATGCCCATTTTTTTTATAATCTTTATTAAAGTGATTAACAAAGTTCATCACTCCTAGTATGTCCAGGGAAGTCAAGACAGTTTCCAATCCGGGTTCAACACCCATAATGACCGATTTTTTTTCGTAAGGTTGCTGAGGTTGTCGAAGTATACAGCATTCCAATCCTAGATGGGAGTGCTAAATTGGATCCAATGTAGACACAAACACATAATCCGTTATTATTCCCTCGTGACCGAAGACCTAATACAAGGGCCTGTCGTTTACTTAATGCATATGTCGCAAATTATGGCAAACTGTACGTGAAACTAATGCGAGATAGCAATAAAATGTTGCAATCTCTGGTTGGGTATATATTAGGGTGGCTCAAAAAACACTTTTTCAAATTTGATGATGGGCCGCCATCTTATTCGGTTCTATTTGATGCCCTGATGCTCTGGACAAAATTTCAGCTAAATCGGTCAACGTTTGGGCGGTGCTAAATTCGTTGGAAGTTTATATGGAAAAATGTATGCAGAAACATCCCAAAAACAGTGATTTGCAGTTGGACTGCACAATTTACGATCAAGAACCATGATGCTCATTCGGTCCTTGTAGAATTAAATACAGAATGTTATGCTGAAAACCGCGAGAAGATTAGAGTTTATTACGCAAAGATATTAGCATTTTACTGGAGTGTTGTAGGGGTGAATTTATTTCTTTTCAAAGGTAAAAGAAACGAAATTTGCTCAAACCCCACTTCAGAGATATGCTAATAACTTAGCCGGTGAAACTCTAATCTTCTCGCGGTTTTCTGCATAACAATCTGTATTAAATTCTCCAAAAGTATCATAGTTCTTCATCGTAAGCTGTGTAGTCCAGCTGCAATTTACTGTTTTTGGATGTTTCTGCATACATTTTTGCATATAAACTTCCAACGAATTTAGCACCGCCCAAACGTTGACCGATTTGGCTGAAATTTTGTCCAGAGCATCAGGGCATCAAATGAAACCGAATAAGAGGGCGGCCCATCAAAAAAATTGAAAAAAGTTTTTCCCATACTAATTTGAGCCACCCTAGTATATATCTTCTTCTTCTTATTGGCATTACATCCCCACACTTGGACAGAGCCGCCTCGCAGCTTAGTGTTCATTAAGCATTTCCACAGTTTTTAACTGCGAGGTTTCTAAGCCAGGTTACCATTTTTGCATTCGTATATCATGAGGCTAACACGATGATACTTTTATGCCCAGGGAAGTCGAGACAATTTCCAAACCGAAAATTCTCTAGACCGGCACCGGGAATCGAACCCAGCCACCCTCAGCATGGTTTTGCTTTGTAATCGCGCGTCTTACCGCACGGCCAAGGAGGGCCCTAGTATATATATTAATCATAATAATCTTGATTACTGTGTTCGTTCAATGTGTCGAAAATTTGATGGCGTATGGTTTTCGTCTCTTCATCCATCTATCTGTAACTGAACGTCTTAATCATTATAATAATTTTACTTATTCATTACATTTAATATTCTTATTATATATATATCATATTCATCATACACCTTACGTTCAATATATTATGTATAATATAAACATTATACTTATAACAACTGCAACCATTTTTTACAAGCTAATGTCTGGCTGTTTCAATTGATCACAGTTCATATAGGATTCACTCAATAAGTAGCTCTGTCATTTATTATATGGTTACGGGTCCGCTAATCCCTTCCATCCCTTGATTGACCCAGCGATATAAATATTGTATTGAAAATAATAATGCGATCCGGGCGAAACTGCATACTGACCAACACTTAAACTAGAATTGTGGTGGCCTACATCAAAACATACATAGTATTAATATAATTTATCTTTCGACCTTATATTTTATTAATAGAGGATAATTTGTCGACGATTCTTATTGTTGGCCAACATCATTGTAAATAGTTGATACTAGCCAATTTCTACATGATCAACTGTTCATCGTTCATCGGTTAGATAGCAGTTTAAGGCAAATATGTGCGTTATGATTCTTCAGGCGAACTAAACTTCCCAGACCGAACACGGAATAAAATCACCATCATCATCATCATCACCAGATTAAAGCTTTTGAAGACATTATAATCATCATTTTAATTTATTATTTATATATTAATCGTATACATCATGTTCATACTGTTCATAATATTTAATACAGATTCGACTTCAAAAGACAATGTTTCTTCTATCATGATGCTGCTTCTTGATTACAGCGATAGCTCTTTTGAACGACTCGATAAATAAATTTTGTTTTTTGAAGCAAATGAATGAATAATTTCGGTAGATGGAGGTTCGACTGTAGTTTTATTTTATTCTTACCTTACAAATTGTTTCAAAGAATTGAACTATATTCACGCTGGATTCAAAATATTTTTATATTTATGTATAAAATTTTGAATCCGGAAGTTTGATTATGAAACCTTTATCCATTTGATAAATGGTAGCATAACCAGGCTAACCATTGTTAGTGATAGTGATCTCGGAGTGGACATAAAATAACAGGCAATCTGAAACGGGTCGCTTGATCTGCAGTAGATTATAATATATTTCAGGCTAAGGCCGAAGTGGCCTGTGCGGTATATAAGAGTCTTCTCCATTCGGCTCGGTCCATGGCTGCACTTCGCCAACCACGCAGTCTACGGAGGGTCCGCAAGTCATCTCCCATCTGATCGATCCACCTTGCCCGACTCGACTTCTTGTACCCGTCGGACCGTTGTCGAGAACCATTTTCACCTGGTTACTGTCCGACATTCTGGCTACGTGCCCGGCACACTGCAGTCGTCCAAATTTCGCGGTGTGAACGATGGATGGTTCTCCCAACAGCTCATGCAACTCGTGGTTCATTCGCCTCCTCCACGTACCGTCCGCCATCTGTACCCCACCATATATGGTACGCAGCACTTTCTTTTCGAAAACTCCCAGTGCGCGTTGGTCCTCCACGAGCATCGTCTATGTCTCGTGTACGTAGAGGACTACAGGTCTAATGAGCGTTTTGTAGATTGTCAGTTTGGTACGGCGGCGAACTCTATTCGATCGGAGCCTCTTGCGGAGTGCATAGTACGTACGATTTCCAGCCACTAAGTATCTCCGAATTTCTCTGCTGGTATCATTTTCGGCAGTCACTAGTGAGGCCAAGTACCCAAATTCTTCTACCACCTTGATTTCGTCACCACCGATGCAAACTCGCGGTGGGTGGCTCATATTGTCTTCTCTTGAACCTCTTCCTATCATGTACATGTGTTGATGACAAGCCCCATCCGCTTAGCTTCCCTCTTCAGTCTGATGTAGGCTTCCTACATCTTCTCAAAGTTACGTGTCATAATATCTATGTCGTCGGCGAAGCCAAATAGCTGGACGGACTTTTTGAAAATTGCACCACTCGTGTTAATCTCTGCTCTTCGTGTTACCCCTTCCAAAGCGATGTTGGACACGAAAGACCATCACCTTGCCGTAACCCTCTGCGCATTTCAAAGGGACTCGAGAATGCCCCTGAAACTCGAACTACGCACATTACCCGATCCATCGTCGCCTTAATCAACCGTATCAGTTTATCCGGAAATCCGTTTTCGTGCATTAGCTGCCATAGCTGGTCCCGATCGATTGTATCATATGCGGCTTTGAAGTCGATGAATAGATGATGCGTGGGTTTTATTCGCGGCATTTCTGCAGTACTTGGCAAATGGCGAACACCTGGTCTGTGGTGGAGCGTTCGCTCAAAAAACCCGCCTGGTACTGCCCCACGAACTCTCATGCAATTGGTGTTAGTCGGCGGCATAAAATTTGGGAAAGTACCTTGTAGCAGGCGTTCAGCAATGTAATTGCGCGATAATTGCTACAATCCAGCTTATCTCTCTTTTTGTAGATGGCACACACGACACCTTCCATCCACTCCTGCGGCAAAACTTCCTGTTGTTCTTCAGCCGGCCGATCTCCTCCTGGATTCCATGAAGACCCGGAGCCGGTAAAACTATGTCCTGCGCGCGTTCTCCCAAGTTCATCACCATACCATAGCCATCTTCGTCTGCCACATCGCCATTCAGGTGTTCTTCCTAGTGCTGCGCCACCTTTGGATCACCTCACGCTCGTTCGTAAGAAGGTTCCCATTTATGTCCTTACACATATCAGGCTGTGGCACGGGGCCCTTACGTAAACACTGCTAGGCTGCGAAATGGTGAGCTGACATCTGGAAAGGAGCCTACACAGTTCTGGTCCTCACAAGTTCCAATCTCACGCTTCCACGGGTCTTCCGATGACAATCGACCGCCAGCTAAGGGTTTTGTACTAATCTGGTAGTGCAGCCTGGGCACTGTTGTCCTTCTGACATCAGCTAGAGTGAGTGGGTGCGACCAAGGAGACCATCGTCCCTAACCCCTAATCCCAAGGCGTTAAGCGACCCGTGCCGAGGGGATGCATGGCCAGGGGGTGAAATAATGAGCTAGGCCTTTAACGGAGCCTGTGGGGTACCTGGGCACCCTCCACAGTAATTGTCCCTTACCGCGTCATGCTGGGCTCTGGCGTGGTTGACCTCAGTGTAGGTGAAAACCCCTTCGCAAGAGGTGGGTTGTTCAGGTCTCCGCCTAGGAGGTCAGAGGCAATAGTCGGCAGCTCGGTGCGCAGCGTCAGCGTGGGTCACTTAACCTTCTCCCCGGCTACACCGGTAGTGGTAATGGACAGCCCATGGCTTTTGGAGGCGATGAACCGCAAACGCGATGGGCTTTCGGCCTTCGAGGTGGCGATGGAACAGCTGGACGCCATCATCGACTTTGCGTCATCGAAGCATAATATCAGTAAGGACCTCAAGAGGAGCTTGCTGAAACTTCGAAAGTCGATGTTGGACGCCAAGCTGGAAAAGGCGGTCGGGACGGCCAAGTGCGAACCCGTGAAATCTGTGGAGTCGAGGTCTACCCAGACTGAGGCCCAAGAATTCGCGGGCACATCGGGGTGACTGCTCCAACGGAGCAGACACAAAAACGGGGGAGACAGTCTCCAGGGGATGAGCTCCCTGGGTGCCGCTCAAAAACGCTGAGGGTTACTACCCCGAACAAGGGTAGTGGGGCTGGGAAGCTAAACCCCGGCCAGGTACCTCCAAAACCGGGGGAGTAAGGACCTGGAAAGGTCCGTCCACCCAGGAAAGACGGTGGTAAGGGGTTACGGCAGGCTGAGAGCTCCCAGCCGCACCAGACCAGGGAAATAGAGGGGGATGACGCCTAGGGAGCGTCAAGGTGGGGTGGTCGGTATGCCCTGTGGGCATATATGAGCAACCCGAAGTTTGCTTCAAGTGCCTGGAACCAGGGCACAAGCAATGGGACTGCAAAGGCCCTGACAGAAGCAAGCTCTGTCGACGCTGCGGATTGGAGGGACATAAGGCACAATGCTGCACGCAAAGCTGCGAACAGCAAGCACTCCGTGGGGGGTTCGAAGTCCCCGGCGTTTAAGCGTGCTGCAAAATCACAGTGCAGGTAACGCAGCTAAACCTGAACCACTGTGATGCAGCCCAGCAACTGCTGTGTCAGACAGTTGCTGAATGGGGGACGGATATCGCCATCATAGCAGATCCTTACCGGGTACCCGCCAGGAACGGTAATTGGGTCACCGATGGGTCTAAAATGGCGGCGATATGGACTACGGGGAAATACCCAGTCCAAGAGATGGTGTCTTCGACACACGAGGGCTTCGTCATTGCCAAAATCAACGGGGTCTTCTTCGGCAGCTGCTTTGCGCCTCCTTGATGGTCGATCGAGCAGTTCGGTCGAATGCTAGATTGTTTGACGGCTAACTTGATGGGACGTAGGCCGGAGGTGATAGCGGGAGACTAGAACGCTTGGGCCGTGGAATGGGGAAGCCGATCCACGAATCAACGGGGGCAGATCCTGCTGGAATCACTGGCCATGTTGGATGTGGGCTTGGCTAATGTCGGTACCAAAAGTACCTACAGCTGGAACGGGGCCGAGTCGATTATCGACGTTACGTTCTGGAGCCCTGGCCAAACGAGTAGTTCGAACTGGAGGGTAGATGATGGCTACACTCACAGCGACCACCTGGCGGCTCGCTACAGTATCGACTATACGACCAGCATTCAGCGGACGGAAGAAGGGGCGAGGCCTAGCCCTCGTATGTGGAAGACATCATACTTTGACGACGAGATGTTTAAGGAAGCGCTTCACCGCGAGCACAATACTCTCGGTCTGAGCGGCGAGCAGCTGGTAACAGTACTCTCGCGTGCATGCGATGCCACCATGCCTAGGAAAGTCCACCCTAGGAATGGGAGGCCACCGGCTTACTGGTGGACTCAAGCAATTGCGAGCCTGCGCCGCGCCTGCCTACGGACAAGGAGGCGGATGCAGCGAGCACGCACAGAAGAGGATCGTGTTGAACGACGGGTGGCGTTTGTGGCTGCTAGAGCCACTCTGAAGACTGAGATTAGATCAAGCAAAAAGGCCTGCTTCGAGGGCCTGTGTCAAAGTGCCAACGCGAATCCATGGGGTGACGCCTATAGGGTCGTAACACACGTAAGACACGTGGGGCGATGGCCCCTACAGAGCGGTCTCCAGAGATGCTGGAGAGGATCATCGCGGGGTTCTTCCAACGTCACGACCCAAGTCCCTGGCCTCCCTTTGTGGAGCTGCCAGGGGCCAGGGTGGCCGACGAGGGAAAAGTAACTGTGGCGGAACTTGCGGGGATTGCACAGTCCCTTAGTATAGGTAAGGCGCCAGGACCGGATGGTATTCCGAACCTGGCCATCAAAGCGGCCATTGCTGAGACTCCCGAGATGTTCAGATCTGTCATGCAGAGATGCCTGGACGAGGGAGTCTTCCCTGAAGCATGGAAAAGGCAGAGCTTGGTCCTATTGCCAAAGGCGGGATAACCACCGGGGGATCCGTCGGCATATAGACCAATATGCCTGCTTGATACGGCAGGGAAGGTGCTCGAGAAGATCATCCTCAACAGGTTGTTGATAAGTGGATGATAAGTGGAGGAGTGGATGAGTTCCAGGAATTTAGAACTGGCTCCCCACAAGACTGAGGTGGTTGTAGTTAATAACCGAAAGTCGGAGCAACAAGCGGTGATAAGGGCAGGCAACTGCACGGTCACCTCTGAACGCTCCATCAAACTCTTGGGGGTAATGATCGACGATAAGCTCACCTTTGGTAGCCACGTCAATTACGCCTGCAAGCGTGCCTCCACAGCTATAGTGTCATTGTCCCGGATGATGTCCAATAGCTCTGCGGTTTATGCCAGCAAGCGCAAGCTTCTGGCTAGTGTCGCTCTGTCCATACTGACGAAGTTAGAAAGTACGTATAGGCTCACATGCCTAAGAGTTGCGAGCGCGTACCGTACCGTGTCGCACGATGCACTTTGCGTCATCACCGTTATGATGCCTATTGACATCGTTATCGGTGAAGACATAGAGTGTTTCGAAATGCGCGGCACGAGAGGCATCCATAGGACTGTCAGGTTGGCCTCAATGGTCAAATGGCAGCGTGCGTGGGACAGTTCCACTAAGGGTAGATGAACACATAGGTTGATACCGAAGATAGGTACGTGGGTCAAGAGGCGCCATGGGGAAATCACTTCCACCTGACCCAGGTCCTTACAGGCCATGGTTGCTTCAGACAGTACCTACACCGGTTTGGACACTCGGCCTCGGAAAGAGGGAGGAAACGGCGGAACACGTGTTGTTCGTGTGCCCACGTTTTCGTGTAATGCGTGACCACATGCTTGCCACATGTGGTCTGGACACTACCCCGGACAACCTAGTCCGGAGGATGTGGAGATGAAGTTGGCTGGAACGCCGTTTTATCGGCTATCGTCCAAATCGTCTCGGAGCTACATACACGCAGAAAAAACTATTTTAAAAACAATAATTTGAGCTTGAGCTTGAGCTTGAGCTTGATTGACTGCTCGTAGTTGCTACTCCATTATGACCAGATCAGCTGTTCTTGCACAGGGAACCAACAGATGTTTGCTTGGGACTAGCTCACATCTTCAATGTACAAGTACTGGTGATCTCATTTGTTAAGTCATACTGGCGCCTGCCACGTCAGAATGCAAGTCAATGTAGGGAAGGGGGAGGAAATGATGATGCAATCACTCGCCCACTGCAAGCCGAATATACCTCTGCACTTGCCACGAGTTCATGCGGAATTTGTTGGAATTTTTTTGGGGTAGGTTCGAGAGGCAGAGGTCCGTCTTGGTTAACGAGCTGCCAATGTGATAGATAGGAGAAAGCAACTGATAGAATTTCTAATTGGATGTAGGAAACGAGCTCTATAGTTCATTTCCAATTCTAGCAGATTACTGTTACAAACGAGTTGAAGGTATAGGAATAGTAATGGAAACGGTATGGAAGTCCATTTCCAGTTCTAGCGATTGCTAGAACATGAGAAATATAGAGAAAGATACAAAGTAGGAGAATGGAACGGACCTGGGATTGAACCCACGACCTCCTGCGTATGAGGCAGAAGCAGTAGTCATATGACTACCAAGCCCGCTACTATTTTAAAAACAATAATTTCTTACATAAATTCAAAAAGAATATCGCATTGTTTTGGCGGTAATAAGAATTCTTATTGAATCAACAATCCAATATTTTTGTTTTTACAAGACATTGGAAAGCTTAAGCTTTAAAAGCTTTTTTTAAAGTTTCGAATAAAAATAGGATTGTTGATTCAATAAGAAATTGATGTTTAACTCAAATATATATTTTTTTAAATAAATGGATTTTCTTTTCATACACGCAGAAAAAACTATTTTAAAAACAATAATTTCTTACATAAATTCAAAAAGAATATCGCATTGTTTTGGCGGTAATAAGAATTGTTATTGAATCAACAATCCAATATTTTTGTTTTTACAAGACATTGGAAAGCTTATGCTTTTAAAGCTTTTTTTAAAGTTTCGAATAAAAATAGGATTGTTGATTCAACAAGAAATTGATGTTCCATGGTGGCTGGTAGATTTAACAACTGGACTCAATCAAATATCTGTTCATCTGAAACAACATTTGTCTTTGTACTACAAGTTCGGAATAAATTTTGAATGATTCGCTTACCTAGTTAGAAATATCAGTTAACTAATGTTACTTCTGCTCCAGATGGTAGCGGCTGAAATGGTAGGATTTTTAAAATCCAACAAGTATCCGGGATATTTATGTCATTCCACTGAAATAATGAAATGCAAAAAGTAGATTTTCTAACAAGAAAACATATAAAACATACCTTGATTAATGGAAATAAACCCACTCGCAATAATTGTAAAATTATGTGGTATGACATCATTCAAGTGCAAGTCTATCAAGTTCCAAGTTAAATGTTGACATATGGATCAAGCCGTGCATTTCAAAATGCCTACTTTTTTTTAAACAAATATGTTACATGAATGTGAATTATTACTAACATAATATAAATTTATTAAGTGGATGTCTTCCATGACGGCAGTGTTGTTAAGAAATGAATTATAGTAAACACCAAGTGTTAAAAAATTACAAAATTAAAGTTGAACTATTATCAAATTATAAAAAAAATTAAGTGTGTAATACTTGGTGTAATAACATTTCTCAACTTAGTAATCGAGAATATTCTAATAGACGCATAAAAAGATATGAATAGTTTTTCTTGGGCCCTCCTTAGCCTAGCGGTAAGATGCGCGGCTATAAAGCAAGACCATGATGTGGGTGGCTGGGTTCGATTCCCGGTGCCAGTCTAGGAAATTTTCGGTTTGGAAATTGTCTCAACTTCTCTGGGCATTAAAGTATCATCGTGTTAGCCTCATGATATACGAATTCAAAAATGGTAACTTGGCTTAGAAACCTCGCGTTTAATAAGAAGTTTTTTTCTTATTTCTTGCACACATGTACACATTAAGGATCCCCCAAACACGAGCGACACAATTCTATCGCTTGACAACAGCGATTATTTTGCAGTTGGTATGGAAGCGTAAATAGAACATTGCCTGCAATGACCCAACGATAGAATCGTGAATACTTTATCGCGGCGATGAAATCAACGAAACCAAATATTATATTTTGTTTACAAAAACCAACTCAGGTTATTTTCAAATGTATGTATGACAATCATGTGAGCTTTTCCAAAAAGCTCATTCTCTTTATGTATTGTTGAAATAATAATACTTCGTTATTGATTTTATCTTAACAAATCTCGTTAAAATAATAAATTTCGTAGAATTTTCTATAAAATATGTTGATATGAAAATAACAATCAAATTTTTTGGTTCAATGTTATCAATTTTCTGTCCGTGTAGAAGATGGCGCGTGGACTCGAGGAAAAAAATACACACACACATCACAAACAACAATAATTTTCATAAAACAACTTTCACCGCCTGTGGCTTATTATAAATCATTTCTGAGTACCTGTCAAGAATTTTGTAAGCCTTTTCCACAGAGAAACAGACGTCTCACTCAACACATGTTCCATCGTTCACCTTTTTAACGGTTTATTTAATTTTTTGTAGGTGGTCAATCGGCCACCGATGGCGCTTCCATCGATTTTGCTTATGTTTGACGTTTGCGCACTACCACCATCTGGTGGCCACTTGGCCACACACCGTGATTTTAGCATTGAGCGACACTGTTTCCGTAACGATTATTTTGATTGTATTTTGTTCTAAGTGAGACGTCTGTTTCTCTGTGCCTTTTCGTTCACGTATTTTGCCTTTCATATTTTTGAAACAAATTTAAAAATTGGAATAAATAAATGTTCCGATGTTGTCACATTTCCTATTTTATCACTCCAAAATTTACCAAAAAAAATCCAGATATTACAGCATGAAAAAAAAACACACACACACACACACACAGACGTAGTTCCTCATAAAAACAACTGACTTCCAGCCAATATGAATTTGCCGGCTGTAGATCATTAAAACATATGCTTATACATATACATTATCAATAAATCGCATTGTTGATCCAAGAGAGATAATTTGGTTGATTCATGGGCGCATTTTGCATCTACTACTCGAAATACGCCATAGTTTTATTTGTTTTCTTATATCAGTATCATGGGGATCAATGTTAATGAATTTCATTAACCATGAACAACATATCCGGAGACATCAAAGTATTCCGAGGATAAATCTATTTATATATGAGCAAAGCAATTATATCACGCAATAATTGTATCACCAAAGCAACACGGATAATATGATTTGTTTGTCTTCACTGTCACAGAGGCGGACGCTGGTTTCGTTTTCATGTTTACTGAAATGTCTTTTTCATCGCCCCGCTCATACGTATTGTGATTGTCTAACGAGTGAATGTGGAAACCACCAGTCAGCATCCTACCAAAGACAGCACGTCGTCCTATCGACAATTCAATTAGCCGACGCACACTGTTTTCTTTCAAGGAAAAACGTGATCAAAATTATGTTGGCATAGATTGTTCAGCAAAGTGATTCCATTCAATGTTCTTGATTTTTTTGATGTATCTGTTTTGTTATTAATCCACCTAGAAGTGAGAAACAAAATGTATTTTTTCATAATAGCTTTCAAAAACTTACATTGTTCGGTAAAGTGGTAGAAAAAGTCATAAGATTTTATTTGCTAAAGACACTATAAGGTTTATCTCCAAATTTCAATGCTCAAAATTGATTATTCAAAAAGAAAACCCGAATAGTCCAGCTAGCGGTGATGGAGCCTTTCTCGTTTGTTATTTTGGCCATAACTTTTGAGCCCATAGTCCGATATGGCCAATTTTAAATGGGAATTAATGGGAAAGGATTCGGCATCGAATGCAACTTGTTGCGAGCAAATCGATTAAGGATATGTTTCAAAAAATGAGTGAGAAATTTTTGTGCTGACGTTTTTTGGTATAATAAATTGAATTTTGGCCATAACTTCTGAGCCCATAGTCCGATATGGCCAATTTTCAATAGAAAACAATGGGACAAAATTCGAATGCAACTTAATGCGAAAAAATGGATTAAGGATAAGTGCCGAGTGAGTGTTTTTGGCGGGTTTTGCGCACACACAGACATCACTTCAATTCGTCGAGCTGAGTCGATCGGTATATAACACTATGGTCCTCCCGGCCTCCTATGATAAGTTCGTTTTTGGAGCGAACATATAGCCTTTACGTATACTTTGTATACGAGAAAGGCAAAAATACAGTGAAAATCACTTCTCTATAAATATTGTGCGTTACAACAAAATGATAACTTTCGTGAACATTTTTCAAGGCTTCCACAGATCTGAGAAATTTATCCGCAGTACAAGTAGCACGTGCTATCAAAGCATTTATCGCTACAAACCTCCACGTGGCGGACACATTTTCACAATTATCAAAGTAGCTTTTTTTGCTGCAGGTCTGATTTTCTTTGGCGACTTTCTGGCGCTTAGCTTTGGTAATAACATTTCCTATCGTTTTTGTACAATTTTCAAATGTTCTACAATTTTAAACACTATGAAAAAGTGCACGTTTTGCTAAAAAAAAACTTATTCTTATCTCTTATATAAAGATAGATATATGAGATTTTCTAACAAAAATGTCATTTTTCAGTTCCAAATATCTACTAAACATGCGTTTTTCTGCAAATCAAATTGCCTACATTTAAAACTGTAAAGTTAATGCTAATGAATCATGGAACAAACATTTGTCACTCGTTGTATCTTCCATGGTACAATCGTGAACGTAATGGATGCCAATTCAATTTTTAACCAGTTCAGTAAAAAACAGGTAGTAAAATGAACACGTTAAGGACTTGCGTTGAATTCAATCATAAAACGAGGATAATTTGCTAGTTTTACCACTTGGTTCAGCAATTTATATCATATTCTTATTGCACTGAACAATTTTTTCGCTAATAAACATTGTTTTATATAGTTTTTCATCGAAATAAAAAACATCGAAATTTCGAATGTACGAAAATAGTGCGGGTATTGCGAGAAGATTAAAAAATTCGAACCGAGGTACGACGGTCGACTGTCGGAAAGCTGTTCCGCAAACGTCAAATCACTTGTTGCACGGTAAAAATTATTGATTTATTTTTTCGGTGTGAATGTTGATTATTAAAATCAACGGGAATATGCAACTTTAAACGAGTGTTACATGCCGCTATATTTTTTAAACAAGTTTTATGATACTTTGAAGGCATTTTGTCATATATTTATGTGATTTTGAAACATTTTAGATTTCTTAAAAATTCTCGATATCAAGAAATATCAACACTTTTCGTACAGTGCATGCCATTTTGAAGTTTCCGACACTCAGTCTGCTTCTTCTTCTTTGCTCCGCAAAATTAGAATATTTCTCTTTTCTCGCAATAAAATAAACACTACCTGGTGGTGAAATGAACATCGCTTCTAAAACCCTTTTGAAACATTTAGTTATCTTCGCCGACGACATAGATATTATGGCACGTATCTTTGAGAAGATGGAGGAAGCCTACATCAGACTGAAGAGGGAAGCTAAGCGGATCGGACTAGCCATCAACACGTCGAAGACGAAGTACATGATAGGAAGAGGTTCAAGAGAAGACAATGTGAGCCACCCACCGCAAGTTTGCATCGGTGGTGACGAAATCGAGGTGGTAGAAGAATTTGTGTACTTGGGCTCACTGGTGACTGCCGAAAATGACACCAGCAGAGAAATTCGGAGACGCATAGTGGCTGGAAATCGTACGTACTTTGGACTCCGCAAGACGCTCCGATCGATTAGAGTTCGCCGCCGTACCAAACTGACAATCTACAAAACGCTAATAAGACCGGTAGTCCTCTACGGACACGAGACCTGGACGATGCTCGTGGAGGACCAACGCGCACTTGGAGTTTTCGAAAGGAAAGTGTTGCGTACCATCTATGGTGGGTGCAGATGGCGGACGGTACGTGGATGAGGCGAATGAACCACGAGTTGCATCAGCTGTTGGGAGAACCATCCATCGTTCACACCGCGAAAATCGGACGAATGCGATGGGCCGGGCACGTAGCCAGAATGTCGGACAGTAATCCGGTGAAAATTGTTCTAGATAACGATCCGACGGGCACAAGAAGGCGAGGTGCGCAGCAAGGTGGATAGATCAGGTGGAAGATGACTTGCGGACCCTCCGTAGACTGCGTGGTTGGCGAAGTGTAGCCACGTGTAGCCATGGACCGAGCCGAATGGAGAAGACTCTTATATACCGCACAGGCTACTTCGGCCTTAGTCTGAATAAATAAATAAATAAAACATTTAATTATCTTTTTTCTTAACTCTAGCACTATATATATAATACTAGTTAAGATTATGAGAGCCTTTTGGAAAATCTGATATAACTTTTGAAAAGCTCTTAATTATCAATATAATAAAAAGAAGAAAAAGAGTTTTGAGTTTTTAAAATAAATTTACGTATTCAAAGTTTTATCTTGGTTATTTAATTTGGTTTGTTTCTTGAACTTCCGCTTCACAATCGCACAACTTTTATCATAAATTTGTGAAAGTTTGATACAACTGTTCATTTTACCCTGGGAGCTGCGGACTCGATCGAATCCAATTTTCAAGATATTTTTTTTGAAACTCGCAGATTTCCTCCCGGTGTTCAATGTACACGTTACGATGTACACGATCTCACATTGAATTATCATTGTGTTTATCTTTATAAACTTAATTACAAAGATTTCGTCAATTTACTGCATCGCATAAATTAACGTGTCGAATATTAAATTAATTCATACCCTCCACTTATTTTGAATCCGTCGATACATTTAAAATGACGCCAGAAAATTGAAATTTGTTCAATATGAGCTATATTTAGTATGAGTTGATTTATACGTGTACTTTCTCGGCTGCGCTCAAAATGCATAAAACCTCTCTCGATGCGATGGATACTTTTTGACAGCTTACTTTGGTGATTTTTTGACACTCGTTTTGACTCTATCCGCAGCTCTTAGATTTTACCCCCATACGTGCCTTGTGATAAATAACTCTTTCTCTAACTATGCAAACCAGTGGCGTAGTCATGGGGGTGGTTTTGGGCATAACACCCCCCCCAAGACAAATTTTAAGCATTTTTTTACTATTTACCCCTGCAACATCTTTGTGAAGGTTGTCCTATTTGCCGCTGTGGTTAGAACAAGTTTGAATCAATGTTTTTATGAATTTATTTGATATTTTGGATAGTAATAACTATGTATTCGTTCGGTCCCAGAACCAAAATATTAGCTCAGGTACCTTATTTTATTTCAAGGAAAACGTGCATGATGAACATACGCCTAAATAGTGTTTTAATATAAATATAGCCAACTGTTCATTTTACCACCTCTTCTCCTATATTATGGCGTCATTCACAACATAAAGAGACTGTTTCCAGTTACATGAAATAGGTACATTTATTACATTTTTAATATTCCAAAATTGAATTATTTTGTTTTATATTTCAAAATCTTATCACTAAAGAAATAATCACCCCAATAATTCAATTGCTACGGCTTCACTCTCTGGTACTAACATCAGACAGTGCCAAAAAAATTGTTTTTGCATAATCCGAAGAAACCTTTTTATACTAGTTAGTGTGTTTTGAAATCATTTCAAATGTTTTTTGTTTTTTTTTTCTTGTACACTAAGTTGTAGCGAAAGGCTATCATTTATCTTGAAAACCAACTTTTTTATAGAGAGATTTGATACCCATAATGTTATGTACCAAACGACTCGGCTTGACAAGCTGAAATTTTTTTCTTTACTAATGTGTTCTCTTAATTGAGGATTGAAAAAAGCTGAGGTTATATTTGTATGTGCACAAAAAAACTCTCAAGTGTTTCTTGCGCGAATCATAGGTGGATAAATCAGGGGTTGTTTTTTCAATTATAGCATGTTCGTACCAATCATGATTTTATATTAACCGCCGTTTGTATTAACAATCGGAATATAAACCACCATTGAAAGCATTCTTCACATTAGATTTGTTTTATTACTCACTTTTTCTCATAGGGACTACGAGCAACAAATGATTTTCCCATGGTTCATTAGCTTTAACTTTATAGCTTTAAATATATACCCTATAGGGGTAATTTGGTTTGCATAAATTTGCACGTTTAGTAGATTTTCAGTACTGAAAAATGACGTTCTTGCTAGGAAATCTCAAATATTACTTTATATATCAGGGCTTTCTAAAATTACGTAACGCTAAATCAGGTGATTTTGGACCCCCACCCTCCCCTTCGTAACACTTTTTGTATGGAAGGTTTAATTTTTTTTGTATGGATCGTAACGCTCGGTTTGACCCCCTCCCTTCCCCTTCAGCGTTACGTAATTTGTGAAAGGCCCCTAAGAGATGAAAATAACATTTTTTTTAAGCAAAACGTGTATTTTTATAGCGATTCAAATTGTGTTCGACAAATTGTGGAAAATTGATAGAAAAAAATATTTAAAGAAAAGAGATTTCAACTGCATTTTCATTGAAAAATTAATTAAATTTTGACCATTGAAGTTTAAAGATAGACCTACAGTGTCTTCAGTCAAAATTTCTTATGACTGTCTCTAAAACATTGCTGAACAAAGTGGTTTTTTAAAATCGATAATAAAAAAATAAATTTCTTTTCTCACTTCTAGGTGGTCAAAATAGATATATCCAAAAAAAAACAGAATATTTAGTGTAATTATAGATGCCAAAATAATTTCGATCACGTTTTCCCTAAAAGGAAACAGTGTGCGACGATCTATCGACAACGCAGCCGGATACCTTACGTATCAATGTTTGTCATTGAGACAGAAGCCAGCTGTTAGCGCAAGGTAATTTACTTTAACCCTTTCAGGATGGATGGGTCATATATTCACAGCGCGCTGGGCAAATATGACCCATTCGTCCTGAAAGGGTTAAATTATGACCAACGAAGCAATAGATGCTGATGTTTCATTTGATTTTATATTTGCAAGTGATTTAAGTTAAATTTACGAAATCACTCAACTTACATCGATTTTGATTAGTGGTAAGGCAAATATTAAAAAGTCTAAAATTGTTGAAATAAGACGTGCTTTTGAACAGTTTTAGCTTATCTCAATAAAACGGTTCAACTGGATTGAGGGAGCCTGTCGAATATACATAGCGTACGGTGCACAGTTCGAACAAAACCTATTTACACCGCCACTTCTTGGAGGCTAATATGTTTAATGGAAAATAAAAAAGGGGCATCACGGGGGAATCGAACTTACACCGCCACTTCTTGGAGACTAAGTCGAGTCAAGTACGAGACACTGAAGACGACCTTACTGTTGAGGTCGAAATACGTATTTGTCAAGGTACAATCAAGTGGTGGAATTAAATGGGATGGTACAAACTCGTCTTATGACAAGTGAAGACATTGATCTAAAAAGCTCAAAATAATATTCCTAACATGTTTCACCCTCTAGCACAGAGAACAGACATGGATCCTCGTACAAAATTTTGTTAAAAACGTGTGTAAAGATTTAAATCGCACCTCAGCGCCGCCAACGCAGGTCGGGTCCGTCGGGTAGACCCCGCACTCGCTGGCTGTGTGCAATCGAGGAAGATGCGCATACGACCGGCGCGGCGTGCAGGGAGACTGGCGACTGGCGGCCCAAGAATGAGCGACCTGGAATAAGACATTACATTCGGGTTTGCTCCGGACAACACGGAGTGTATGACCAACCTAGGCATGGGTTTGCTTCGTAGATTGGACACTATTATTTTCATAAATTATTAACAGATTATGAGAATTCTGTTTGAAACGGTTCAAGATCGGTTGGATTCGATTCTGGTTTCCTTCGACTGACTTCACTTTTGCGCCAAGCAGACGATTAAATCGTTTGCTTGTGAAGCAGCAATATTTGTATGCCCGGCGAGACTCAGGGCGAGTCCATCAAAACACGCGGAAATAACGAAAGCGAGTCCGACCTATCCGACCACAATTTTCCACCCAAACGGCAAAGCACGCGAAATCCCTCTAAAATACCCAAAAATCCACTAATCCCACCAATCAAAAAACTTCCTTCCTCTAAAGTGATTAAGCAAACATTCAATTCACAGGTGTATTGTCAAGTTCTCAAATCCTCTAGCTTCTACTTAACAGATTCCAATTGGAATTTCTGCGCACGGCCGTGCTTCTAGGCTTGGTCCCTTTCGCTTTCTACTCTACTGTTTACATATAGTATAGATAGATCTGACCTTGAATCATGCTCGCTCAGCTCGAGCTCAGGTTGGTCCAACGATGGATGCGGTGAAGGCGTAGCGGAGCAGTTTCGGCGGAGTACGCCGCCGATGCGACGATGGCTCGCTGATAAGTACGCCGCCGGTGTGACGACAGATGGTGGTGTGAGTGGCGAGTTCGCCGCCGGTGCGACGAAGGCGATCAAGCTGTGTGCGTGTGCGACGAAAGCTGTTTCTTGCCGTCGGAGCGACGAATGCTGTGTGTTGGCGAACGAATCGTGTCGCCGGAGCGACGATGGCTGTCCGTGTGGTCGTGAGTGCGATGTCGGTGCGCCGAAGGGTATTCGCGCGGTAGTGTGTGTGCTTCGCACGATGGCCAACGTGGCGGTGCTCGTCGACTGGAGATCACCCAGCGATGCTGTGGGTGGTTCGCTTGAGCTGTAGTGTGCGCCGACCCTACCTAGTGCCGATCGTTTGGACGTCGATCTGCCAGCTGTCTCGAGGCCAACGAGAAAGGAGAATGCGTCCGGTTGTTGGCTACCGAAAAGCGATTCTCGGGAGATGTGGTGTTCTCCCTGGCCCGTAGGTGCGACGATGAACCACTGGCCCGACGATGAGGCTTAAAGCCTACGGGCCCCACGGGCTCCTTCATTCGGTTTATTTCCCTTTGCATCTCCTTTTCAATCGCCGGAGACCAACGATACCGTGGCGGTCTCTTCGGTTTTTCCCCTTCCAGAATTTCTATTTTGTGCTGCAGAACTGTTGTTCGTCCAAGCTGCCCATCACCCTGTAGATTGCTTACAATTTCCAAGAGTTCACGTCTTTGACTCTCAGTAAGGTCATGTTCGGTTTTGATACTGGTTAGCTCGCAGTTCTTCGGGGTTTCAATTGACGGCAAATCTAGACTCGTATCTTCCTCAATTCGAATTGGTGGAAGGACGTCAGTGGATTGTTCGAGTACTAGATTGATCTCGACATTTTCTTCCGCAAAATATTGATCGACACAATTTAGGCCTAGTCGCTCGACACCGATAGAATTTGTTTCCAGTCGTGTAAGATTTCCGTTTCTCTCTACAGCTGGAGTTATTTTGAAAACCTTCCAGAAGTCATTTCCTAAAATTAACTTTTTTGCTAAATTGGGAACAAACAAAGTCGGAATGACCTTTGTCGTGCCTTTGAAGGTGTATGGAATGTGGACGATACTGACACAGTCATGCGGGGTGCCATCTGCAGTTCTGATTTGCAACTTCGATGGGGTCTTGAGAAAATTATGCTTTTCCAACAGTCTCTGATCGCTAAGAATGCTGGCTGCGGCTCCAGAATCCAGCAGTCCTTTTAGCTCTGTCCCCAGAATATTGACTGTCAGATATGGACACCGATTTTCTTTGACGTTGATGGTCATTATGTGCGGAAATTTGTCATAAACAGGTTGGTTGGGAGTCGAATCCATTAGTGGGGAAGGGCTGCTCCCTGGTTCCCTTCCATCCGCTCGTTTTTGCTTCGGGTTGCGAATAACGATGATTACTGGGACAGTTCATCACGACCACTTCTGGCTGTCCGCAAATGTGGCAGAACAAGCGTTTACTCTTAGAGCAGTTCCTCCAGAAGTGTCCGAATTGACGGCAATTCCAGCAGAGAACAGTGTTCTGTTGTGTGTTTGTTGCCTCGGCGATATTTTCTCCTCGTTTTTCTGGGTTTCGAGAAGTTGGTTGCCTATTTCGGGTGATCGCGTTGATTTCAGCTGCTTCGTCTTCCTCCGTACATTCCTGGTTCTCTATACAATGCACGTTGTATGGTCGGCCTCTTGAGGCATACGAACGATACACAGATTTATCAAGTTCGTGACATAGATTACACAAGGTCTCGACATCCAGAGTGTCCGTGTCGATGAATGCTAAATGAGGCCTATACCAATCCCGCATATTATCGATCATGATATTCCGCTTTGATCTTTCTGACAATGGTCTCGACAATTGCTGACACAGGCGTTCAATTTCACCCATAAATGTGACAAACGTTTCATTTGGCGCCCAACGTGGGGCATTTTGAGAAATTAGGGCGTGCGAACAAATTATAGAATTTTGAAATTGAATTGGAGTATAAATTGTGCTTGCGAGTGCATTTAGGCTAAGACTTTTGAAAATTGAATTGGAATCATATTTGAATTTGCTTATTATTAATTAAATTATTTTCAGAACTCGTAAATTAGGATTAGTACTTACATTTGGTTTTTGGTTGAAATCGTCGAATTGGGATACGTTAGAAATTCGCTGGAATAATTTATCCATCGTCGTGTATTCGGTTGAATTAATCGGTCATACCTAAAATAATAATCTAGTATAAGTGAATTGCATTTTTGAATTGAGTTTGAAGTTATTTAGTATTAAGGGTGTTGGAATTCAAATCGTTTATTTTTCTTTATTTTTCAAATTTCAATTGATAGCCAAAATGGCTTACGCTTCTAGCCATGCAGGCCAAGGATCGTACATCAATCCCAATGATCTTTTACCGGACGAAGTTCAATATGAGCTAGAAATCCGGAACATTAATATGTCTCGCGCTCCCATGGAGGATCAAAGGGGAGAGTTGAGAAAAGTGCAATTGGATGAGTTACGTAACCCCAGAGTAATAACAACACAAAGAACAATAGAAGATGAGTTGTCTGTGGTACAGGTCAAATTAATTATGATTAGACAAGAGTTAGAAGTTCAGGGGAGGCAAGCTCTAATTTCAAGGCTTCGCCATATCCGTGTGCAGTGAATCGTCTAAACGCATACGACGAGAGACAGGTTAAGATGAAAGAAGAGGTTCTCGACGAGATAGAATTCCTCCTAGATACTTTTGGTAATCCTGAGGATCGAGCTCGAACGATAAATATTTCTAACAGCCAACGGACTATGTTATATAGAAATACGGGGCGATTCCTAGGAATCCCTTGTATGAGTTTCCACTACCGAGCAACGAACAAAGGCCGTTAGAGCTTGGAACAACAACCACGGCGAATTTGAGGGATAATGCTACGGAATTTCAAGGGACGCAACTAGCACCTTAAAGCGTCCCAGAGTGGGATTTTACCGAATTCTACTCAGGCAACGAACAAAACCTTGAATCCATTTTTGAACCAGTCGATTCGTTCGGATGATTCGTTCCGCCCATTATTCCAAGCTACTTGTACTCAAACCCTTCCGTCAACAACTTTACCTCCGCCTCCAATCGAAGGTTCTCAATCGCCTCCAACACATCGGACACCCCCCTCGTTACCACCACCTTCTACGGGAAATCAACCACCTCCGCGCCAAGCACCCTATGAAGCTCCGGAAGAAGAACAGAGTCCCGCTACTCCAACCATCGGTGATAATACTAGACTTAGGGCCGAAGTCAGCCGGATTGTGGAAGACGTCTTATCGAATCAACTGGAGAATCTCATGATCCGAATTTCGCAGGGAATGCAGGAATTTCAGAGAAGAGCGGTACCAATGCCAGATGTCGGGGCTGGAGATAGGAACGTCACTCGAGGACAGGAGCAACACCCTACTGTTAACTACGAGCAGTCAGGACGTCCAGGATGGGCCTCCGACGGGAGACAGTTCCAGCCGACCCAGACCATTGAACCGATGAGCAACCGAACGAACAACAGAACATCCACACCGATTCAACCGATTAATAGAAGAGAGCAACCTACACACTATTCGCGAGCTGAAAATCGGGTAGACCATCGACCGTTTGATCAGTTTAACAGTGAAAACCGTAATTTTCAGAATCAACACAAAATACCCATAAACAAGTGGCCAATCAAATTTAGCGGGGAACCAAGGGGTATGTCCGCTGAGGAATTTCTGAAGAGAGTTGACGTTTTAGCTAGAAACAATCAAATTTCAGAGGAAGAACTTTTGAGTAAGGCAAATTTCTTATTTCGACCTGAATCGCCTGCTGAAATTTGGTACTATACCTTCAGCAATAAATTCAATTCTTGGCAGACTTTGAAGCATTATTTACGACTTCGATTCGAAGTTCCCAACAAGGACAAAGTGATAGAGAGGGAAATCAGGGACCGGAAACAAATGCCGAATGAAACGTTTGTCACATTTATGGGTGAAATTGAACGCCTGTGTCAGCAATTGTCGAGACCATTGTCAGAAAGATCAAAGCGGAATATCATGATCGATAATATGCGGGATTGGTATAGGCCTCATTTAGCATTCATCGACACGGACACTCTGGATGTCGAGACCTTGTGTAATCTATGTCACGAACTTGATAAATCTGTGTATCGTTCGTATGCCTCAAGAGGCCGACCATACAACGTGCATTGTATAGAGAACCAGGAATGTACGGAGGAAGACGAAGCAGCTGAAATCAACGCGATCACCCGAAATAGGCAACCAACTTCTCGAAACCCAGAAAAACGAGGAGAAAATATCGCCGAGGCAACAAACACACAACAGAACACTGTTCTCTGCTGGAATTGCCGTCAATTCGGACACTTCTGGAGGAACTGCTCTAAGAGTAAACGCTTGTTCTGCCACATTTGCGGACAGCCAGAAGTGGTCGTGATGAACTGTCCCAGTAATCATCGTTATTCGCAACCCGAAGCAAAAAACGAGCGGATGGAAGGGAACCAGGGAGCAGCCCTTCCCCACTAATGGATTCGACTCCCAACCAACCTGTTTATGACAAATTTCCGCACATAATGACCATCAACGTCAAAGAAAATCGGTGTCCATATCTGACAGTCAATATTCTGGGGACAGAGCTAAAAGGACTGCTGGATTCTGGAGCCGCAGCCAGCATTCTTAGCGATCAGAGACTGTTGGAAAAGCATAATTTTCTCAAGACCCCATCGAAGTTGCAAATCAGAACTGCAGATGGCACCCGCATGACTGTGTCAGTATCGTCCACATTCCATACACCTTCAAAGGCACGACAAAGGTCATTCCGACTTTGTTTGTTCCCAATTTAGCAAAAAGTTAATTTTAGGAAATGACTTCTGGAAGGTTTTCAAAATAACTCCAGCTGTAGAGAGAAACGGAAATCTTACACGACTGGAAACAAATTCTATCGGTGTCGAGCGACTAGGCCTAAATTGTGTCGATCAATATTTTGCGGAAGAAAATGTCGAGATCAATCTAGTACTCGAACAATCCACTGACGTCCTTCCACCAATTCGAATTGAGGAAGATACGAGTCTAGATTTGCCGTCAATTGAAACCCCGAAGAACTGCGAGCTAACCAGTATCAAAACCGAACATGACCTTACTGAGAGTCAAAGACGTGAACTCTTGGAAATTGTAAGCAATCTACAGGGTGATGGGCAGCTTGGACGAACAACAGTTCTGCAGCACAAAATAGAAATTCTGGAAGGGGAAAAACCGAAGAGACCGCCACGGTATCGTTGGTCTCCGGCGATTGAAAAGGAGATGCAAAGGGAAATAAACCGAATGAAGGAGCTAGATGTGATAGAGGAGTCCACCTCAGATTGGTGTAACCCGCTTCTACCTGTGAAAAAATCCTCGGGCGAATGGCGACTGTGCCTCGATTGTCGACGGATAAACGAGGTCACGAAGAAAGAAGCCTACCCGTTTCCTGACATGCAGGTCATTTTGGGTCGAATTGAAAAGGCTAAGTACTTTTCGATAATCGACCTGTCAAAAGCATATTGGCAGATACCATTGGCCCCCGAAAGCCGAGACTACACCTCGTTCAGAGCAGGAAAGTCCCTATACCGATTTAAGGTTATGCCGTTTGGACTTACCGGAGCGCCGGTCACACAAACCAAGCTCATGAACAGGGTTTTAGGGTTCGACTTGGAACCACAGGTATTTGTATACCTTGATGATATTGTCGTCACATCCAACAGCTTGGAACAACATTTTCAACTACTTCGAACGATAGCCGAACGATTGAAAGCCGCAAACTTATCAATAAGCGTCGAAAAATCGCGATTTTGCCAAAAGAGAATCTCTTATTTGGGTTATATTTTATCCGAAGAAGGATTATCCATTGATAGCGGAAAATTGGATCCTATTATAAATTATCCTGCACCCAGAACCTTAAAAGAGGTCAGGAGACTGCTAGGAATGGTCGGGTTTTACAAGCAGTTCATTCCAAATTATTCCACCATTCTTGCGCCGATTACAGACCTCCTGAAGAAAAATAAAATAAACTCATTTGGACCGAAGAAGCTGATCAGGCGTTGATTAACATAAAAGGGATACTCACTTCACCCCCGGTGCTGGCCAATCCGGACTTTAATCAGCAGTTCGTCATCGAGTCCGATGCTTCAGCGGTCGCAGCCGGAGCTGTTTTGGTCCAGTATCAAGAAGGAATACGCCGACCAATCGCATTTTTTTCCCGCAAATTCTCGGCCACACAGATGAAGTACTCCGCAACAGAACGGGAATGCCTCGCCGTTATCCTCGCCATAGAGAAGTTTCGCCATTTTGTCGAGGGAACCAGGTTCCGCGTAGTCACCGATGCGCAGTCATTGCGATGGCTGAACCAGATTAGCGTTGAGGGGAACTCCGCGCGTCTTGCAAGATGGGCGCTCAAGCTGCAACAGCATGATTTCACTCTGGAGTACCGGAAGGGGAAGCTGAACATAATTGCGGATGCGTTATCGCGAGCTGTCGAAGTAGACGTTCTGGCCGTGGATTTAGATCTACAACAGTTGAAGAACAATATTGAGACAAAATCGGAGAAATATAAAGACTTCAGACTCGTTAACGGGAAAATTTACAAATACATTCCCTCGGGGCGGTCTGAAGACCCACGCTATGAATGGAAACTCATACCACCAAAGGCTGACCGAATAAAAATATTGGAAGCTGAGCATAATATTGCACATTTCGGATACTTCAAAACACTACGAAAAATTCAAGAGCGATATTACTGGCCAGGCATGAGTGTAGAGGTCAAGCGATATTGCAAAGGGTGTGACGTATGCAAGACCTCCAAATTTCCAAACAGTGCCCGCATTCCACCTATGGGTAGACCAAAAATAGCTAGCATGCCTTGGCAAATGATTTCAGTCGATTATGTGGGTCCGTTCCCAAGGTCGACAACTGGAAATACAACTTTACTCGTCGTCACGGACCACTTTTCCAAATTTGTTTTGATACAGCCCATGCGAGAGGCTAAAACTGCGACATTAGTGAAATTCTTAGAGTCAATGGTGTTCCTTATGTTTGGCGTGCCTGAAATATTAATATCGGATAACAGGCCGCAATTCAAATCAGGTTTATTCAATGGACTAATGACTAAGTACAAGGTTAGTCATTGGAAAAACGCGAGCTATCACCCCGCCAACAACCCTACCGAAAGGGTGAACAGGGTAATCGTTGCCGCCATCCGTTCCTATCTGAAAGGAGGCGATCAAAAACATTGGGACGCTCACCTACAAGAAGTGGCAATGGCCATAAGGACTGCCGTGCACGAATCTACCGAGTTTACACCCTATTTCATAAATCACGGGAGGAACTATATAGGTGCTGGAGACGAATACCAAAGAATTCGTGAAACTTCGGACGATTTAGATTATGACACGGTGGCACTGAACGAAGAGATGAGACAGGTTTATGAAAAGGTTAGAGGTAACCTGAAGAAAGCGTATGAAAAGTACAGCAAATATTATAATCTTCGAGCCAGAGCGGCGGTTTCAGATTTCAAAGTGGGAGAGATTGTATTGAAAAAGAATTTCTTTTTGTCTAATAAGGCAAAGAACTTCAATGCAAAATTAGCCGATACGTATTCGCCCGCGAAAGTGGTAGCAAAATTAGGCGCTCATTGCTACGAGTTGGAAGATCTGTCGGGTAACCGATTGGGAGTTTTCCGATCGGCTGATTTGCAGCGTAAATAAGAAATACATCTCTCCTTAAGCTATGACGGCGCATACTGGAAGGATGCGCATAAACAAATCATGAGAAACACTTTAGAAGGTACCTTCAACTCCAACGTCGAGATGTCAGTACGCTGTTTCCTCCGTTGTCGAGCTCAATTTCAACAGTTGCAAGCAGCATTTGAGATCGCTTAAAACCAAAACAATCCATTAGCTATGTCAGTGCACCGTTGTGTGGGTGCACATAAACAAACACAGAAAACCCTCTATGAGGCACAACACTCCAACGTCGAGAGGTCAGCTCGCTGTTTCCTCCGTTGTCGAGCATCATTCCCAACACTACAGTGATGATTATCTCATATTACTTGATACACAAATACACCATTCCCAAGCTATGTCGGCGCACCGTAATTGAAGTGCGCACAAACCAAAACAAATCAAACACTTTAAGAGGTACCAACAACTCCAACGTCGAGATGTCAGTACGCTGTTTCCTCCGTTGTCGAGCACTAATTCCAATATTAGAAATTTCGGATTACAGCGATTAGACCGTGATAATCAACACTCCTTAGGACTATTACCATGCGCATCAACGATCATAAATACAGAAATACACTGGGAAGCACACAAATCTACAAACCGTTGATAGTAAGGATAGAATAGTCGAAGACAACGAAATTCACATGCATGCAAAGACGATTCACTACGCAGAAGAGCCATTGGTTATCCATTACTGGTATCCATAACATTTGATCACCAACACTTTGTAAATATCACCACTTTAAATTTCGTAGATGTGTATGTAGATAGCTAGCGTTTAGATACGATAGGTAAGGTTTGGGATTTCGGTGACCTTGGACACTTGAATTTTTGTATATTTTGAGTAGGTAGTATTTTTTTCATCTTCAAATTGTAGGCTTAGAACTAGAATAATTTTCGTTTTGTTCATAAAAATAGATCACTAAATACCCAATTTCCAATAGACCTTTCACGATACTATCCACACAATTAATTTTAGATTCCATATCCGCACTCTAGGAAAATATACACAAGAGAACCAAAACAAAATACTGTATGCTTCTCAAATATTTTTTTTTCATAAACCTTCTTACTAAATTTCTTCACCAATTCAGCATGCCACTTCACTTAAATCATAATAATATTTTGCCTAAATATATATATGTTTAACTACAATATAAATGTAAAATGCTAAGAATTTAATTATTTCGCGTCGAACCAGCGATGCCAGATTGCTTCAACATCAATTCCGTAGATTAACTCAAAAATTTTGGCCAGCACTATTTCGGCGCTCATCCACAATATAAGATAACAATAAGACCACTAACCTTCAACATTTATAGTTACTTGTCTTGTTATATCCTAATTTTAATGAAAATACAAAAACGAAAGAGATTGCTAGGCACGGTGCCCAATACAGATTTCCACACTCATCATAAAGGCAATTGGCAGTTGCTATATATATTTTTGAAAGAAACTGTTTCCAACGCTGAGATTATCATTTCCACATTTTATTTATAGAACTTTTATTGACTCAACATAGAATCAGTTTAATATGATGGACTTCCTAATTTTCAGGACAACTCCAATTATAAAGCTGATTACTTGGTTCTTTAGTGCTAATAGGTTTGAGCATTCTTGAATATGGACCCTACATGGGAACAATCCCGATAAAAATTTTCCTATTTTAAAGACGGAAATGCTCCGATGACAATCCGTAACTACGAAATAAGCAAGGATAGCGTTGGGCCGAGCCCATTGTGTTGGGCCTAAATTGGATTGCTTCGCAAAGGTGTATAAGAGTAAGACTGTACAGATAGAAAAAAAACTGGATCCTTTCTACTGATTACACCTGTTGTAGTGAATCCAGTTTGGCTATGTACATAACTGGCAGTTTAGTTTCAAATTTATGCAGATCTCTCTTCAGTTTAGGCAGATGATGAAGTTTTCATCACTTAGGAGATCATTTTGACCATTGTAAATTAGTACTGGCGGTGCAAGAGTTGTGATAATGTTCGTTCACCAGCAATTTTGACGTAATTAGTTCATTCATAATTTAGCCAATACAGAAGTTTAACAAAACCCTATTTTGACGCTGAAATCAAGTTAGCAACCAAGAAAATTCCCTAAAATATCGACATTATATCCATATTTGGTGCAAAAATTCCTCGAAAAAAATCTTGGAACATTCATCCTGGTGTTATTTCATAAATTTATCCAGAAATGCTTCGGAAAGTCTTCCAGGAAATATTTAAAATAATTCTATATGCAATACTCCCAGGAATTAATTCGGTAAGCCATACATATATTTCTCCCTTCAACTTTTTAAAAGAATTCTTCCGGAATTTAGGTATTTCATTAAAAAATATTCCAGGAATTGATTTTAAAATGCCAACAGGACTTCTATTAAAAAATCCTCCGCAAATGAAATCAGAAATTGTTATTGAAAACTCACTAGCTGCCGAAAATTTCTTCGAAAATTTCTATAGGAAAACCAAATTCCGCAAGGAATTCTTCTGGAAATTCGTTCAGAAATTCTAAGGATTTTTAACGGAAATCTTCCAAAAAGTCCTTTTGTAACATTTTCAGAAATTCCTACAGGAATTCCTTAAGTAATAATTTCATTATTTCCCAGAGCAATCGCTACAGCGAAAATTATATTTTTTTATGAAATTTATCCAGCTGAATTCCCTCCAAATAGAAATGATTTTTTTTAGGAATGGATGCAAAAATGTTAAGACGAAATTCTATGAATATCCAAACGAATTACAAAAATAATTTCTAAAGGATTTTTGTAAAACAATTTTCGAAATTCTTAACCTTCCGGGACTCGCATGGTCTTGGATCGATCACGCAGTTCCGCCTCTGTTGTAAACGACACGCGAGCTTTTTTCGGTGGTGTTGTACTCTTTACAACGATGCGAGTCCTGGAAGGTTAAAGATCTTCAAGAATTATTTGGACAGAGATTTTTTTGGAGAACCCTCACGAAATTACTGCAAAAATAAATCCTGCGTATTCTGGGAAATTCCTCCAGACATTAATTTGAGAGTCTAATAATTTGGAAATTCTCTTAGAACTTTCTTCAGAACTGCCTCCAGCATATTTATTTTAGAGGGAGGTTAGGGAGTTAAGGAGTTTTATATGGATTTCTTAGAATATTTATTCAGAGGATTTCCCGTAGAATCTTTCGAAGAATCTTCTGGAGAAATTCACAAAGGATGTTGAAAGGATGGAAAAATGTTCAATGGAAATTATTTGGAACTCCTGCTGGAGCTCCCAAAAGTATTTCTGAAGGAATTTACAAATGATTTTTATATAGATTTTCCACAGAAAAACCCGAACGGATTTTCTAAAAGTATTCCTAAAGGAATTTCTGAGAAAATTTTTAATGAAGTTTCTAAAATAATTCCTTGTGGAACTTCCGCATGAATTCTCGAAGGGAGAGAATTTACGATGAAAGGTCTAATGGGATGCCTAGTTTCTCCAGATATTTCTTCGAGAATTACGCCAGGATTTCCCCCATAAAAATTTTATTTTCTAATCTGTGTGTTCTATATTTATAGCACTAGGTAGTTAGAATTAAATGAGGTAAAATCATCAATAAATTAAAAATCACAGATACTCCCATTGAAATTAAAAGTGTACTTTAAAAACAAATCCGTAGATTTCCGCAGAAATTTTCAAATTTCCGTAGTTTTTACCTACGGATCCGTAGATCCGTAGAAAGCACTCAATTCCGTAAATCTACGGAAATTTCCGTAGATCTGGCATCGCTGCGTCGAACTCGGACCGGCCACAGTGATTCGCGACGGAAGACTGACTGACAGCATAAAGCTTAGGAAGTCGTAGAAATTGGTTGATTGTGGTAGTATGCCTGGTAGTACGAACAGTACCGTCGCGAATAAAATATCGGATCATCACACGGGAACGTAAATACACGATTAGGGGGAGTAATTTAGGGATAGGTTTCGGGTTTTTCGGATCGTCATCTGAAATCGAAGCAAATTGCTTCAGTTTGAATTCGTTCGTCGCGTAATATAGTCGAGTCGTCACTTGACAAGTGAAGTAGTAACTTCAATAATCGGTTCGGTTCTCATTGTCTCGGATTGAAATCTGAGATGGCCATCGAGGCCTTGTGTTTTAGAAGGGGGGGATTAATAATACGTGGAAGATTAGGTGAAAAAGTTGAGTATAGTGATGATCCGAAGAAAAAGAAGAAGAGAGAAGAATTTAGAAAGGAGTACGAGTTCCGTGAATAATTGAAAAATTCTAATAGTGTAAATAGAAATTCATAATAGAAAATTAAAGAAAAAATGTACATAAATTAGTGTAATAGATAAACGAAGAAGAAGAGCAAGTTGTACATAGCTACCGCATGGATTAACCTCATAAGGATTATTAATGGATATTGTATGTTCGCATGCCAATTAAGGTAAGATTAGATTGATTTATTTTTGTTAATTGGTTTGAGTAGTATTATGCGTGTTTTATGATTTTTGTTAATTGTTTGTAATTGATTCCAAATTCAATAGTCATTTAAATTAAAAAAAAAAAAAAACAACATTTTCTCAGAATTCTCATAGTTGAATGTCCCCGATTCTTAAAAAAAATATATTTACTGGATAAATATATTTTTTTGGTGGGAATGGGTGTAATGTAACTATGTTACAAGATTAGACAAAATATTCTGTTTCAGTTCGATTGATCAACCTTTCCGTCTTGAGTAAGATTGATTCAAATCAGAAGCTACAGATCGCAGCCATATTTTGCCTGTTCTAGGCGCCTTCTAGTGGTGGATAGCCTAATTATTCTATTACCTTATCCCGATACAATTTTTATGCCCACTCACGAAATTAAATTATTTGTTTAACTCATGAGTTCAATTTTAACGGCAATTGTTTGAATCATTATAATAGAATAAAGCTAACTAAGAAGTAAGAAACCCAATCAAAAGTCTTTCCGATTCGATCAGTGACTCCAAGCGGACGTGGTCCCAAAAGATTGTGGAAATAATATAAAGTCTAAAAGTGACTGTTAACTGGTTGATAAAGTTATGTGAGTTAGGCTTTGATCAAACAATAATTCCTAAAAAGATGTATTATAATGTTTCTATTATTATAGTATTTATTCGGAAAGTATTTAAAAATACTGTGGAAACTAGTAGGCCCAAGTGAGTGGAAACAGAGATTTCCAATGTGAGTTTAGATCCGCCATGATGATGAGGTAGTTTTTAATGAAGATTTTGTGTCGTTTTTAGATCTTTTAAAAGATAATAGCTGGAGACAAATCAGCTAAATTAAGAATCTGCTGCTCGAGGCTCAGGTAAGCTCGGGAGAACCTAATTATTGATCTGGAGGGAGAATTTTGTGCTGTTAAATGTGTGTGATTTGGTGCTAATTATACGTGCGTTTGTTTCTTTTATCGTGAAGGAATTTTATCCTTCACGCGAAGGTGTTCCTGCCGGGTTCTAGAACCGGAGGTAGGTGTAGGAGGATTCGACCATTCCGGATCCTCTGGGTGAATCCAGAAGCCTTGGCGGTTTGTAGGCTTTAAGCCTCATCGTCGGGCCAGTGGTTCATCGTCGCACCTACGGGCCAGGGAGAACACCACATCTCCCGAGAATCGCTTTTCGGTAGCCAACAACCGGACGCATTCTCCTTTCTCGTTGGCCTCGAGACAGCTGGCAGATCGACGTCCAAACGATCGGCACTAGGTAGGGTCGGCGCACACTACAGCTCAAGCGAACCACCCACAGCATCGCTGGGTGATCTCCAGTCGACGAGCACCGCCACGTTGGCCATCGTGCGAAGCACACACTACCGCGCGAATACCCTTCGGCGCACCGACATCGCACTCACGACCACACGGACAGCCATCGTCGCTCCGGCGACACGATTCGTTCGCCAACACACAGCATTCGTCGCTCCGACGGCAAGAAACAGCTTTCGTCGCACACGCACACAGCTTGATCGCCTTCGTCGCACCGGCGGCGAACTCGCCACTCACACCACCATCTGTCGTCACACCGGCGGCGTACTTATCAGCGAGCCATCGTCGCATCGGCGGCGTACTCCGCCGAAACTGCTCCGCTACGCCTTCACAGCATCCATCGTTGGACCAACCTGAGCTCGAGCTGAGCGAGCATGATTCAAGGTCAGATCTATCTATACTATATGTAAACAGTAGAGTAGAAAGCGAAAGGGACCAAGCCTAGAAGCACGGCCGTGCGCAGAAATTCCAATTGGAATCTGTTAAGTAGAAGCTGGAGGATTTGAGAACTTGACAATACACCTGTGAATTGAATGTTTGCTTAATCACTTTAGAGGAAGGAAGTTTTTTGATTGGTTGGATTAGTGGATTTTTGGGTATTTTAGAGGGATTTCGCGTGCTTTGCCGTTTGGGTGGAAAATTGTGGTCAGCGATGCCAGATTGCTTCAACATCAATTCCGTAGATTAACTCAAAAATTTTGGCCAGCACTTTTTCGGCGCTCATCCACAATATAAGATAACAATAAGACCACTAACCTTCAACATTTATAGTTACTTGTCTTGTTATATCCTAATTTTAATGAAAATACAAAAACGAAAGAGATTGCTAGGCACGGTGCCCAATACAGATTTCCACACTCATCATAAAGGCAATTGGCAGTTGCTATATATATTTTTGAAAGAAACTGTTTCCAACGCTGAGATTATCATTTCCACATTTTATTTATAGAACTTTATTGACTCAACATAGAATCAGTTTAATATGATGGACTTCCTAATTTTCAGGACAACTCCAATTATAAAGCTGATTACTTGGTTCTTTAGTGCTAATAGGTTTGAGCATTCTTGAATATGGACCCTACATGGGAACAATCCCGATAAAAATTTTCCTATTTTAAAGACGGAAATGCTCCGATGACAATCCGTAACTACGAAATAAGCAAGGATAGCGTTGGGCCGAGCCCATTGTGTTGGGCCTAAATTGGATTGCTTCGCAAAGGTGTATAAGAGTAAGACTGTACAGATAGAAAAAAAACTGGATCCTTTCTACTGATTACACCTGTTGTAGTGAATCCAGTTTGGCTATGTACATAACTGGCAGTTTAGTTTCAAATTTATGCAGATCTCTCTTCAGTTTAGGCAGATGATGAAGTTTTCATCACTTAGGAGATCATTTTGACCATTGTAAATTAGTACTGGCGGTGCAAGAGTTGTGATAATGTTCGTTCACCAGCAATTTTGACGTAATTAGTTCATTCATAATTTAGCCAATACAGAAGTTTAACAAAACCCTATTTTGACGCTGAAATCAAGTTAGCAACCAAGAAAATTCCCTAAAATATCGACATTATATCCATATTTGGTGCAAAAATTCCTCGAAAAAAATCTTGGAACATTCATCCTGGTGTTATTTCATAAATTTATCCAGAAATGCTTCGGAAAGTCTTCCAGGAAATATTTAAAATAATTCTATATGCAATACTCCCAGGAGTTAATTCGGTAAGCCATACATATATTTCTACCTTCAACTTTTTTAAAGGAATTCTTCCGGAATTTAGGTATTTAATTAAAAATTATTCCAGGAATTCATTTTAAAATTCCAACAGGACTTCTTTAAAAAAAATCTCCGCAAATGAATTCAGAAATTGTTATCGAAAACTCACTAACTTCCGAAAAATTTCTTCGGAAATTTCTATAGGAAAACCAAATTCCGCAAGGAATTCTTCTGGAAATTCGTTCAGAAATTCTAAGGATTTTTAACGGAAATCTTCCAAAAAGTCCTTTTGTAACATTTTCAGAAATTCCTACAGGAATTCCTTAAGAAATAATTTCATTAATTCCCAGAGCAATCGCTACAGCGAAAATTATATTTTTTTCTGAAATTTATCCAGCTGAATTCCCTCCAAATAGAAATGATTTTTTTAGGAATGGATGCAAAAATTTTAAGACGAAATTCTATGAATATCCAAACGAATTACAAAAATAATTTCTAAAGGATTTTTGTAAAACAATTTTCGAAATTCTTAACCTTCCGGGACTCGCATGGTCTTGGATCGATCACGCAGTTCCGCCTCTGTTGTAAACGACACGCGAGCTTTTTTCGGTGGTGTTGTACTCTTTACAACGATGCGAGTCCTGGAAGGTTAAAGATCTTCAAGAATTATTTGGACAGAGATTTTTTTGGAGAACCCTCACGAAATTACTGCAAAAATAAATCCTGCGTATTCTGGGAAATTCCTCCAGACATTAATTTGAGAGTCTAATAATTTGGAAATTCTCTTAGAACTTTCTTCAGAACTGCCTCCAGCATATTTATTTTAGAGGGAGGTTAGGGAGTTAAGGAGTTTTATATGGATTTCTTAGAATATTTATTCAGAGGATTTCCCGTAGAATCTTTCGAAGAATCTTCTGGAGAAATTCACAAAGGATGTTGAAAGGATGGAAAAATGTTCAATGGAAATTATTTGGAACTCCTGCTGGAGCTCCCAAAAGTATTTCTGAAGGAATTTACAAATGATTTTTATATAGATTTTCCACAGAAAAACCCGAACGGATTTTCTAAAAGTATTCCTAAAGGAATTTCTGAGAAAATTTTTAATGAAGTTTCTAAAATAATTCCTTGTGGAACTTCCGCATGAATTCTCGAAGGGAGAGAATTTACGATGAAAGGTCTAATGGGATGCCTAGTTTCTCCAGATATTTCTTCGAGAATTACGCCAGGATTTCCCCCATAAAAATTTTATTTTCTAATCTGTGTGTTCTATATTTATAGCACTAGGTAGTTAGAATTAAATGAGGTAAAATCATCAATAAATTAAAAATCACAGATACTCCCATTGAAATTAAAAGTGTACTTTAAAAACAAATCCGTAGATTTCCGCAGAAATTTTCAAATTTCCGTAGTTTTTACCTACGGATCCGTAGATCCGTAGAAAGCACTCAATTCCGTAAATCTACGGAAATTTCCGTAGATCTGGCATCGCTGTTGTGGTCGGATAGGTCGGACAGGGTCGGACTCGCTTTCGTTATTTCCGCGTGTTTTGATGGACTCGCCCTGAGTCTCGCCGGGCATACAAATATTGCTGCTTCACAAGCAAACGATTTAATCGTCTGCTTGGCGCAAAAGTGAAGTCAGTCGAAGGAAACCAGAATCGAATCCAACCGATCTTGAACCGTTTCATGTTTCACAACTTTCCAGTGCATTGCATTGACATTAATATGGACCATTTACATTTGGGCCGAAAAATCATGGAAAAAGGTTCGAAATAAAAATAGCACCACTTTGGAGAATATATAATATATTGTAATTTTAACAGATTTTTATTTCGAATTTCAGTTACATGGAAACAACAACTAACATGGAAAGTGAAGTTGAATGTAAGAACCAATGAAATAGAGCTTTGTTTTTGGTGTTTTTGCAAAAGTGGGTCCAGTATAGCATATTCTTTCGAAATAGATTGAAAAATTAAATTTTGCTATGATGCACGTGGGCGTAGCCAGGATTTCAAGCAGGGTGGGAGGGGCCACCTTTTTGGGTCTTCTAATTCGTAGTTTTATAGTGGTTTTATGAAAACACATGAATATTAGTGCTTGGCACTATTTCCTTCTAAGTTCCAAAAACTTTGAAACGAAATCCACAACCAACTGGCTGGATCACAATAGCACGTTGCGCTGGGCGTTGAAGTCAGCGTTTTGTACTAGAATGCAACGCTAATAAACGTGACTCATTCATGCCCACAATGCAACGTTCGCGTTGTGCGTTTATTAAATAACAATAATGATATTTGAATTTCTAAACGAATCCGCTCTGAAATAATATTTATTATCAAATAGGCAGAAAAAAACAATATGCAAGCTTCCTCCAGGAATTCCTTCGACAATTGCTCCAGTAATTCTATCCGAAGTTCTATCAGGAATTCTTTAGCAATGCCTCCAGCAACTTCTTCGGCAATGTCTTCAAGAATTTCACTATTAATTTCGCCGGGAATTAATCCAAAAATTTCACCATTATTTACTCCAAGAAATCTTCCACGAGCTCCTTTATAAGTTCTGCAGGGAATTCTTCCGATAATTCTTCGTGCTGTTTCTCATAAAAATTTCTGAAAAATTGCACCGTAAAGTTCCTAAGAATATTCCGTGGAAATTCCGCAGAACTGCCAGTAAACATTCCTGAGAATTTCGCAAAAAATCTTCGAATTTCTTGTGTAAATTCCATGAAATTTTCCCTAGAAGTTTCAAATAATTTCTTGTGAAAATTTCAAAGAATTTCTCCTGGAATTCCGCCGAACATTTATACAGAAATTATACCGAAAATGAAATTTTCGGAGGAATTCCTAGATTAATTCCCAAAGTAATCCTGGAACAATTCCGGTGAAAACATCAAGATTTTCACTGGGAGATCCTCCAGGAGTTTCTCCAAAAATTCCTCCGGGAATTCTTCCAGGAGTTCCACTAGCAGTTCCTCCAAGAGTTCCTCCAGGATTTTCTCTGAGAATTATTCCAGTAGTTCTATCGGCAGTTCCTACGGGGGTTCCTCTGAAAATTCTTCCGGGAAATTCTCTAGAATTATCTCTAGGAATTCATTCAGGCTTTCTTTCTGGAATTTATCTAGTTTTCTTCAGGAATTTATATAGAAACTCACCCAGAAGCTCCTCCGAGAATTTCTCTGGGAGCTCCTCAGGGAATTCTCCGGCATGTCCTCTGACGATGACGATGGTCCAGCTATATACCCCTACAAAGGTTTCAGCTAGACGAGATTTGTCTGTAAAATGAATTTTCCACGATTTTTTCCGAGGATTCTTCTGATAGTTTCACTGGCATTTCCTCCGGGGGTTCCTTTGAAAATTCTCCCGGGAGTTTCTTCAAAAATTCCTCCGGAAGTTCCTACGAGAATTCCTCCGAGAGTTCCTTCGGGAATTCCACCAGTAGCTCTGCCAGGAACTCATTCAGGCTTTTTTCAGGAAATCATTTAGGCTTTCTTCAGAAATTTAAATGGAAATTCCTCCTGAAGTTCTTCCGATAGTTTCTGTGGGAGTTCCTCCGGGAGGTCCTCTAGGAATTCTTCTAGGAGTTCCTCCTGAAATTCTTTCGAGAGTTCTTACGGGAGCTCCTCCGGCAGTTCCTTCGGGAACTCCTCCAGGAGTTACACCTCAGAAGAGGAACTCCCAGAGTAATTTCCGGAGGAACATCCGAAGGAATACCCGTAGAAATTATCAGAGGAATTCTAAGTCGCTAAGTTAACTAAGTCCCGTTTTATTAGGAAATGCTAAGACAATGTAACAATAAAACCGGACTTAGTTAACTCCTTGATAAAGGTACAATATATGTAACCGAAACGTCGGATAAAAACGTAAAACCCGTTTTTGGGCATAAGAAGACTGAAAGCCATAACCTCAAATATTATTATTATCTTTATTTGGGAAGTTTTCAGTCCAAGGCTGGCTCACCTCGAATCCAGGAATTCCCTGTGAAGTTCCTGGAGGGATTCCCGGAGGAACGCTTGGTAAAACTCCAGGAGGAGCTCCCGGAGGTACTTCCACAAGGAAGTCCTGAAATAATTCTTGGAGAAGTTCCTGGAGGAATTTCCGGAGAAATATCAGAAGTAATTGTGTTGGAAATAAATTCAGTGTGCAACCGTCACCCCTCGTTATCAAGACAACTTTTATGTTCAGACCAAATGAACACACCGTGGTTGTGTTGTCAAATATTATTGTTTATATTTATGTTTATGTATTTGAATAAATTGTATTCGTTCGAGTCAAGTTGAAGCGACCGGTTTATATTTTCTCCGCTCCGGAAAATCCACTTTATTTTTTCTCGGTCCGCTGTTTCGTTGTTTCCACTGTTGGTGCGCTCAACAGGTTATTGGCCCAGGCATGGACGAGAAAATAAAAATCGCCGCGTTCGACGGATCCGGCTTCCACAACTGGAAGTTCCGGATGGAAACCGTCCTCGATACTTTCGATCTACTGGATTGCCTCCACCAGGAGATGAGTGAGATCGATGAGTTAAAAGTGATGGCGGACGATTCTGCGAGTGTGAAGGCGGAGAAGAAAAAGAAACTGGTGGCGCGAAGAGCCGCAGAGAAAAAGTGCAAAGCAGTGATTATTCAGGCGATAGCTGATAATCAACTAGAATTAGTAAAAGACTGTGCGACCCCGAAACAAATTTGGAACACGCTGAAGGCGGTATTCGAGCGTCGTGGTGTTGCCGGACAGTTGTTTATTCGGAAGCAGCTCCTCTCATTGAAATATGTGGAGGATGCTAGTGATAACGGTTTGTCGGAACACTTGCTTAAATTTGATCGGCTAATTCGTTGAAGGAAAGTGGTGCGGCTGTGGAAGAATGTGACGCGATTTGCCATCTGTTGTTAACGTTGCCATCGTCGTTTGATTCGGTAGTTACCGCGATCGAGACGCTTCCGTCCGGTGTAACAATGGCTTCCGTGAAGAAGCGTTTGCTCAGTGTGAACATAAAGAAAAGAAACCTACTGTCCCCTGGCGGCGACGATGAGGGTGTTGCCATGATGAGTAGACAGAGTTGGAGGAGGTTGACGTGTTTTCGGTGCGGTAAAGTCGGACACAAACGAGCCGATTGTCATGTGAAATTGTCAGAATCGGATCCGAGTGAGTACAGCAATGTGAGAAGACGAAATTATAAAGCAGACATAGTATTTGAAGAAAACCGTACCTCGGATCGCGCGGAGGTTGTTTTTATGGCGTCTAAAGAAAAAGAACTGGTGAAAGCGCAGTGGTTCCTAGACTCTGGTGCCACGGACCACATGGTGAACGACAATAGTTATTTTTAAAACGATGCGGCGCCTGGAGCGGCCTGTGGAAGTGTTAGTAGCGAACGGCGAAAAATTACTGGCAGAATACTGTGGTGATGTGGAGGTGTATGCCGTTATTGGAAATAAAAAGAAGAAGTGCGAAGCGAAGAATGTGCTATACTTACCCGGACTTAGCTGCAATCTGTTTTCAGTGAACCGTGTGGCGAGAGCTGGTTTACGAGTCAGTTTTGTAGGCAGAAGAGCGGAAATATTGGAGAATGGGGTAGTTGTGGCTGTAGCAAATTACAACAATAAACAATATGAACTGAACATGTTTAAGCATCGTACATAAAAAAGGCGGCATCTGGCAAGTTGCAGAAGTATATGGAAAATGAAAACGGAAAATGTGTTGAATGAATCGAAGATTAGAGAAGAATAGATAGTGCAGAAGAAGAATCCATGAAAGAGGACATACTCTATGGAATAACAGTATGTATCGACGGTGCTTGCGGCTAGGAGGGGCCAGGGGAGAGACAATGTTTTGCTTTGTTTGGTTGTGTCTAGTGCAGATGCAAAAGAAAATCAGGAAGAGAGTGACTCGAATGAAAAAGAAGAGAATAGATGATAAGAAAATGCTAGAAAGGAACATGTCATAATTAAAGTGTTCTGAAACTTGGTTAACTTGGAGATCTAGTTGTCGAAAGTTGAACTAGCATTGATAGGATCTGTGATATTTGTTACTGTGATACTCGGGTTGTCGACTTGAGGAGGGGTGTTGGAAATAAATTCAGTGTGCAACCGTCACCCCTCGTTATCAAGACAACTTTTATGTTCAGACCAAATGAACACACCGTGGTTGTGTTGTCAAATATTATTGTTTATATTTATGTTTATGTATTTGAATAAATTGTATTCGTTCGAGTGAAGTTGAAGCGACCGGTTTGTATTTTCTCCGCTCCGGAAAACCCACTTTATTTTTTCTCGGTCCGCTGTTTCGTTGTTTCCACTGTTGGTGCGCTCAACACCTTGTACGTCAAAATGGATGTGTACTTTTCACCCACCTTCTTAGACCGAATAAATCGGAGGATGGGTGAAAAACACCCATATGGATTTCGAATAATTTTGCTGAATTTAGAGATTTATCAGATATGAATTGCATTGTACTTCAAAGCAGCAAATAGATCGCAAGCATTGTTTATTCATTAAATTATAATAAATTACAATTGTTATTGTATAATATACAAATCGTATCGGAGTACATAATAATAGGTAACACAGGCCATCGATTCGATTATGAATGTGGTGAAGTCTGTTCCCCCTACTTAGCCAAAAACGGGCTGGCTCGCGGCCTGGTGCGCTTTTCTCAGATTCTTCTCGATACTAGACGCTTGTCCTTATAGCCTTTTATCAAATATCCTCAACATGTTTAGATCTGTGAGAGAAAAAAAAAGAAATGAATTCTTTAATTTTCTTGTAAAGAATATTAGATAAAAAAAAAAACACTGTGATAAAATGAAATTTTTACTTACCTTAAAAATAATAACATCTTCAAATGTTATCCAGAGCCTAGCTGAAGATTTTTTGATTCTCTCTTAGTTTAGATTTAAAAGATTTATTATTTTAATTAGGATTCTCAGTCACAAGGTTTGAACTGAATTGAAAAACTTTAAAGTATTTTTTCATCCATAAAGGAGTGAAAAATACCCACATTTATTTCTAGTCTGATCTATTTCAAAGTGGGTGCTTTTGATACATTTCGCATAAATTCAAATAACCCATTTTTTGACAGCTTCATATGGCATCTTAAGATGGGTGATTTTTATACACAAAATGCGTATTCTGAAATCTCAGTGTATATTATCACAATACTCTAACGTTATACTATCCAGGTATAGTTGGACTGAAATCGAATTTGGGGTCATTTATTACGAGAAGATTGAAAAATTCGAACCGAGGTCCGACGGTCGACTGTCGGAAAGCTGTTCCGCAAACGTCAAATCACTTGTTGCACGGTAAAAATTGTTGGTTTATTTTTTCGGTGTGAATGTTGAATATTAAAATCAACGAGAATATGCAACTTTAAACGAGTGTTACAAGCCGCTATATTTTTTAAACAAGTTTTATGGTACTTTAAAGGCATTTTGTCATAAAATTATATGATTTTGAAACATTTTAGATTTCTCTAATCTTCTTGATATCAAGAAATACAGTCGGGATTCGCTGGTTGGGATCTTAATACTTGGGTCGCTTTTTAGTTGGGCCTCCGCTGGTTGGGCCATGGCCCAACTAAAAAGCAACCGTACGTCAAAATTCAATGTAAACACGGAAAACGTGATTGGGCGTCACTGGACATCATTTGTGATGTTCAAGTCGAAATACACGTGTTCAAATGGCTGTCAGTTGGCCCTATAGATAGTGGAATATATAGATGAGCGAAGATAAATCCTCTGTCTCCAAACGAACTGTCAAACGTGTCTCCAAACGAGCATGACGTCACGATTTCAATGGAAACGTTAAGGGCTGTGACGTCATATGCGCGTGTGCACGGGCAAAAAAATCGACTCATCCATGCATTCGCTCATCTATAGATTCTACTATCTATAGTTGGCCCAACTAAAAAACCGAATTCGTTAGTTGGGCCGAGGTCGTGGCCCAACCAGCGAATCGCGACTGTATCAACACTTTTCGTACAGTGCATGCCATTTTGAAGTTTCCGACACTCAGTCTGCTTCTTCTTCTTTGCTCCGCAAAATTAGAATTTTTCTCTTTTCTCGCAATAGTATGACTTTTAACCTATTTGGTATTTAAAAATTTCTGAGTGTACTGAAAAGTTGCAGAGCTTACCTACATTCTGAACTGAAATTACCATCATCTGTTCATAATTTAAGGAAATATCAGTAAAAAAACATGGTGGTGCTATTTTTATGTTGCTCAGTGTATAGGTAAGTTTTAACATATTTGTAGTTCCCCGTCATAATTTTTAGTCAATCGGTCATCAGGAAACAAAGTAATAGCAATGTCGAAGATTACCATTTTGTATTAAAATCGTCCTCCATTGGCATACACGTGTGGATAGATAACGAAAAGCAAGTTTCTTTATTCTCAGATACCTATTTTGGTGGCAGACAATTTTATCAAGAAAAATAACAAGCAATATAGAGCCATTACACGTGTACCTGTCATGGTTCATTTTATTTTGTTTGTTACAGTTGCAAATGATCTGTGAGAAAACTTAGGGGTCGTACACGAATTACGTAACGTAACGGTTAAGGGAGGCCAAAGAAATAGGTCAATTTCTTACGCTCTATATGAAAGAAAAACATTTTTTGAATTTTTTGAACAAATACTTTGGGAGAGAGGATTGAAAATCCAAGAAAAAGCTTGTATGTAATTAGTATACAGCCCCTTATCAGATTTGATGGAAGCTTTGCTTGTGTCTGCTAAATCAATTCTGGGAATAAACTGTTGGGCGCATAGCACATAATGAGGCAATATCACGGTACGAATTCAATTTTTACTCCCCGAGGTCTTTTCTCACCAACAGCCTACTAACGACCTAGGTAAAACATTAAACTGCTCATTTAGCACACAGAGCTTACCTTCTGGAAAATCTATCGAACAGGTCAGCAGTATAAACTTCAAAACAAAATGAAATGTCACAACATTTATCAGCGCGAAATTTATTCGAATACGATTATTTCATTCGCAGAACTGGTCAGACGCCTCAGGGCACGCTGAAAGCAGCACATTTTATCTTGATAAAGTTGGTGTTTGGTTTTCCCTAATTTCTCCCCTCATCTCAACAACCCGTGAATTTCAGCCAACACGAGCGTGACGAAATTTCCAATCGATGCATAAACGTAGGTACATTCGAGATCTAAAACAGTCTCTCAATTTGAAAATGTAAAGTGAGTGAAAAAATAAAATCCTGAAATTGATTTTTTTTTTTCTGGCGGAGCTCGGCACACAGCAACTGTGTTGTTTGATTGAATGCATTCTGTTTCATGTTGTACAAAGAAGAGTTTGTTTTTAGTTGGTGATGCTACCTCTATCACACTGGTGGTATTCGTACCATGGTACTAGTTGTACCATTAGTGTGTCACCTTGTACCATGCTGGTACAACGTGGAAAACCATGGTACAATATGTACTAGGGTATATAACCGTGGTACTTGTACCACCAGTGTGTCTTTAGTATAAGGCGGAAGTATTGTTATCGTCTAATGCAGGCTTCGGAATTCTCACCTCACTCATATGAATAAAAATCTGCGATAAATCCATTAAGCGGAGTGTGATTTTTCATGGTCCCCTGTGAGGAAGTGAATTTGAGAAACTGCATAAGTCCATTTTACACAATTTCGAGAAAACAACAAAAAACTTTTTTTGAACAAATTGGCACCGAACCTTTCGATTTCTTCGATACATATCAATAGTTTTTGGCAAAACTCAACACCCTGGGGCACTTCCAGTGGAAAACCTGTAAGCAGTACTCCATAATTGCTCTTCAAAGTGCGTGGACATATGTAGTTTCTCAAACAAACGAAAAAAAATTCATACATTCCTGAACAAAAATTTTTTTTTCGTATTTTTTGCCAGAAAACGTATTTTTGGAAGAGGATTATATTCTGAATATAATAAAAATCTCATTTTGGCCAAAAATGTTACACATGCAGTTTCTCAAACAAACGGTTAGTATTCTCACACAACATTTTTATCCGGATAGAATGGCGGGTGATAAATTCGCGAATTCGCGAACAAATTTTCCTTGTCGTCGCCTCACCAGATAAATATTACAAGCATATTTACAAAAATTTAGGACCGCAACGGGATTCGAACCTAAAGCAATTTTAAAATGTTTAGACCGCCCACTATAATCACGACACCACTTGAATTGATTGAAAGCGTAAGGAAAAACTGCTGTATTTTTTTTTTTTAGTTCTTTATTAAGGTGTTTTTTTAATCTTCAGACTAAGTTCAACACCGAAGAGAAAACTGCTGTATTGAACCTTCTGCTTATCATGGCGCATCGTCAGATACAATCAGCAGGGGGACTCAACTCAAAGTAAGCAGCATTTGATTTTTGCAAAACATGGGAAGAAGGATAACAATTTTTCGCACCATCGCTTGTGCCGGTGTTTATCGCACTGTAATTTATCCGGATAAAATGCATGGTGAAGTGATCAGTTGTTGCGTGAGTGAGTGAGAAATCCAAACCCTGGTCTAATGATTATTAACGCAATAATTAAATTATAATTAAAACGCAAGAGCTTAAATGTATTGGATTTATTCTAAAAACAGCTTCAAAACACTTCAATACACCCCCAATAAAGTAGCAACAAGAAACTCTCGTGTTTGCACTCTGATGTGACTTGGTTACCGAATTAAGGCTTTGGTCCGATTCGCGAATTAAAATCAAATTAAACTTAAAAGTGACACTATTGTCAGATTTTCTGGATATGATACACAGCGCGGCGTTTGTAGTGTTCCCAAATGGGTACTTGCTCAACACTTCACGCGGCGAATGACTGTCGAAAGGTACGGCCGCGCCAAACGATACACCGCAATGCTATTCACCCATAAGAATCAAGTAAACGGGGTGCAGAAAGCGCGGCGGTACCTTTCATGAAGGGTTCGCCGCGTGCAATTTTGAGGAAATCAGGCAATAAATTAATGATTTCGTGTGTGTTACTTCTACGTGAAGTTAAACGATTTACAATGATACGGAAATGCTAATATGTATCATCTTCCAAACTTGGACGTACATGTTCATGATAGAATTAGAGGCGAAAGTATAGAATTGATAGTTCCGTTAGGATACGGCAGGCATGAAGAATGTTTTTATAGAAGTCGATTTGAAAGCGAGCGGAGGGCAATATTTGTGATGGCACATATCACACGACCTTCCTTCTGCCAAGCTCCCGTATGAAGGGGGAGGGAAGAATATCAGTGTGGAAGCTGATATATCTCCACTGGCAAAAGGAAGGTGGTTTGACTTGCTCATATGCCATCGCGTGCGGAAGGATTTGCTATCGACGAGTACTGTCTCCCTGTCTCCAAATTTCTAATATGACATCAGCATTTAGTCGAATAGGATTTTTATTGCACAGTTCTGTTTTCTCATTGCGTCCGTCTCGTCGCAACCAACTTGGCTGCCTCACTGGTTTTTGGCTTGACATTTTTAAGTTGAATTTGATTTTAATTCACGAATCGAACCAAAGCCTAAAAAGCTTCACAAGTGAACACTCCCGTGAAGTCACTTGAATGCTACGTTTAGACAAGGCAAGTGAATTGAGCAAGTCGCTTGAATCGGACGCGAACTGAACGTGTAAACACCTTAATTCAATTCACTTGAACGAAAAGAAAGTTGAACATGTTCAACTTTTGGCAAGTCAATTGAATTCAACTGAGTTGTTCAACTCACTTGCCCTGTCAAAACGTAGCAGAAGGGTTAAACAAAAATTTGTTGCCAACATAATAACAAGAGTTGCCAATCAGTATGAGAAGGTCCTCTTTGCGCAACTTTATAATCAGAAACTTTGATTGTTTCAATAATTCATCACGATCATCGTTCATATTCCAAAACGTTTTATTCATAAATAATAGGTAATCGTTGACAAAAATAAATTTAATCGTTAATCATAATCATTATTCATTGGTAAAAATAAAATAAATCCTTAATCATAGAGTTGGATGATTTAATTATAACAAATTTAATCGTTCGTCGGAAGCTTTATTCAATAACGGTCTGATTCTATTCTGCTGGTAATTTATCACTGCTCAATTTATTTGCCTAGTAAAAATCGTTCATTTCACGGTGCCACCAGAAGCGAATATTATCGCACTTTCATGAACCTCCGTGGTTTTCTCACGAAAAGAAAGCTTAGAGCACCAGGAAAAGGATATGGGGTGTTTTAAAATCTTTCATCGGTAAAATTTTGAATACGTCCTATTTGAAAATTGTATGGTTTTTCCCATATACACACATGTTAGCTGCAGAATAGAAATATATATAGAGCTTTTCTTTTCCATAGTAATTGAATCAAGTATTGTTAAAATGCCAGTAGCAATACGAAATCTTCCAAATAGATGAATGTTCTTCGACATTCGGGCAATGTGTCCAGCCCACGTAGGTTTGTCATACATCAAGATTGATCTAACTATAAATCTGATGGAACAGCAATACTGAACGTTTTTGCTCTTGATTGTACAGTTTACTCTCCAGATTAGACAATTCCATGTTTTCATGATAATAAACCCATATGTCAAAACATGTTATAATATTCAGTAAGTGATATTTGTTTATTTGTTTACTTTTTAATATTATCCAACTGATAACAAATGTCTAAATGAATATAGCTTAAACTACTTGGTTGCGGCCAGCAGTGCGGAAAAAGTCTAGTAACCGATGACGAAACACGTCAACTGAAAGTCAAAGTCAAACATGTCGAAGAATTCATTGAAGTGCCGACTGATAGATCGAATTGGCACGTATAGTGCATAGTTGCTAGTCTGTGGTTCTAGATACAAAAATAGGCGTTTGCGAAGAGGTCTTTCAGGTACGTACAAATTTAACTGCGATAGTAGTACTGGACAATCGATGTGACCCGTGAGCAGCTTTCCAGCAAACGTATTTTGAGCGGCGATCCGCCCAACATCTAGTGGTTCAATGCTGATCAAACGACAGCCTTCCTCGTTTCAGGTTTGTCGGATCACGCCACCTTAGAAGATCAAGCCATATATTCACAATAGTCATGAAGATCGATCACGAAAAGCGAAGTTTAATTTACCCAAAATGTACTGTGATACACACAATATTGAGAATATTTAATGTACTCAAATTTGTGTTATTGGGACGTTTTTGTAACCAGTGATTTGTTTTTAGTAAGATTTTAATTTTACATATCTGTGCTCAGACTTTGACAATTGTTGATGAATTAGGAAAGCTAATATTTTATGCTTGTATTAATTTATTATGTTTACATGTGCCACTTTTCTTTCAATACCTACACACTTTACTCGTTTCACAGTATTTGGTAAATTTTACCGAAATCTCAACAGCAGATCTGATCGGTAATTATTTTACAGATTTTTTGTAATTTTTTCCATTGCTCAACTGTCAAATTCACCGAAAATCAGTAAAATTATTTACCAAACAGTTCTGCTGTTGAGATTTCGGTAAAATTTTACCGAATTCGGCGATTTATTCTAAGTGTGTATTATCCAATAAAATCGTAATAATGCAATAGCGAATTGGCTTTTGCACACATCTTTTATTAGGATTTCCTTTCCAAACACAGAACGCAAAATAAGTTGCGGCGCTTTTCGTGATCGATCTTCATGACTATTGACATATGGGTTTATTACCATGAAAACATGGGATTGTCTAATCTGGAGAGTAAGCTGTGCAATTAAGAACAAAAACGTTCAGCATTGTTGTTCCATCAGATTTATAGTTCGACCAATCTCAATGTATGACAGACCTACGTGGGCTCGACACATTACCCGAATGTCGAAGTACATTCATCTATTTTAAAGATTTTGTATTGCTACTGGCATTTTAACAATACTTGATTCAATTACTATGGAAAAGAAAAGCTCTATATATATTTCTATTCTGCAGCTAACATGTGTGTATATGGGAAAAAACATACAATTTTCAAATAGGACGTATTCAAAATTTCACCGATGAAAGATTTTAAAACACCCCGTATCCTTTTCCTGGTGCTCTAAGCTTTCTTTTCGTGAGAAAACCACGGAGGTTCATGAAAGTGCGATAATATTCGCGTCTGGGGGCACCGTGCATTTTTTTGGTTTTCATGGTGATTTTTATTTCGGGGCATAAAGTCAGATTTTGAAATATATGCACATAAAACTATAAAGTTTGAAAAACAACCACGATTCAGCGAATTCGTTCCTGAGATTTTTAGGGTAGCATTTGTAATTTGTATTTTTTTAGTCTTAGACGGTTAAAGAACTAATGTTGCAATGATGACGAATTTTGTTTTCCATTCCATTTGGTTCCATTCCAGCATATCAATAATAACTGATTTCGATATTTTCTCTTTTGCAAATATAAGGCTATGGGTTTGCTATTATAATAACAAAATTAGTTGTGCATGAGCTATTTGCTCGAATAACGTCTGTTATTATTATGCTTTTGTTGGCAACTATATCAAACAAACCAATATCAGATTTTGCTACTAAGTTATTCATATATCAAAGGTAAAAATTGTTATTGTTTTGCTTTTTCCTTCTACCCGGGTTATTACTTATCAGTCAAACCCCGCAAATCAAACAGAAATAAATACAGTAGTTCACATAATGTCTCATTAAAAGTTACGAACATCAAGGCATATGTGCCTAAATATACCACAAACCATCAAACGTTAAACTTCCAAACAGTGAAAGTCATCTGATTGCCTTGTGTCCATTAATATTGTGCTCGTTGCTTAATTTGCAAAGAGGTGGAGAAAACAACATACTGAAACATTACGAAGTAGGAGTACTTCAGAATCCAATTGTGCAAATACCAAGCATCTTCCTGCACCATTGAAATTTAATTTGTCAAAACGATTCACTCAGCTTTGTTGACTGTATATCTAGTAGCAAGCTGTATTTGATCTTGGTAAACTTTTCAAACCAGTTGGCACGCATTTATTCAGTAACGAAAATTGAAGCAGGGAAAAGCGCTATATCGTTGTGGCATGCCCAATTGGTACGGAAGTTTTGGATATAACAGTTTGATGACGAGGTGAATGGTTACATTCCGTACAACATCGCCTCTGACAACGAGCAATCTCTCATCGAGACCATGTTCGCCAACGGCCTACGTCAAATTAACAATGTGTTGAATGGAAGGCGGCTTGTTTACCAGAGTACCTAGATTTAGTCGAACCACCCTCATCATTGCTACCCATTGATACACACCACAAGCCATTCGTTTTGTTTTTGATGCAAGCATCTGCAGTTTTTTCGTACGAAATGTCAATGACGGCAGCGCAGGATACGATTTCAACACGTGTGATTACACTGAGCTGAGAACAGCATTCGCCAGCGTTGAATGGGATTCTCTTCAAGACTTTGGATCAATCGATGACGCCTTATCAGCATTTTACGACAAACTGTTTGCAATTTGCAACGACCTCGTACCACGTAAGAGACGAAAAATTAATTCGACATACAACCAACCATGGTGGACCTCTGAGTTACGATGTCTTCGCAACAGGCTTAGGAAGGCTCGGTGCCGATTCTTCCTCTCGAAATCCGAAAGAGACAGTAATATTCTTGATATGGAATCAACGTACAAAGGAACTCTTCTATCAACGTATGAGGATTACCTATCTAGTATCCAAGCTAATGTGAAGGAAAATCCTTCAAGATTTTGGGATTTCGTGAAAAAACGAAAATCATCTGGTCGTCTCCCGTACAACGTATGCTACAACGAAACTCGAGCTAGTTCCAATGAAGAAGCTGCTAATCGTTTCGCTGCGTTCTTCGAGAGTGTGTTTAGCAAGGTGTCACCCACACCTCGTTACAATTGCTTCAGTCATATCTGCGCGCACAGCATTGACTTGCCTATTATTCAGTTTTCTTCCGATGAGGTACTGAGAGCCATCGATGAGCTTGACACCACTAAGGGACCTGGGACGGACAATAAACCACCATCATTCCACAAAAACTGCTCCATGGAACTAGCAAAGCCCATTGCTATGTTGTTCAATAGGTCGTTACGTGAAAAAACCTTTCCGCTGGCATGGAAAACAGCTTCCGTTGTTCCAATTCACAAATCCGGTAATTCAAACCAAGTGTCTAACTATCGTGCTGTTTCCATCCTGTGCTGCCTAAGAGCATCATTATCGGTCGCGAGCATTCTAATCATCCGCACAGCGCTTTCATTTTAGTTTCGTCACTCGTTTCCGTATCGGTCACTATTTTCGGCTCTCAATTTGGTTGCTGTATTCCGTACCGGTGTCGTTTGACAGTTGACAGTTCATCAAATAGCAGCGCTCTTATCGCGCTACCAAATTTGGTCACCTGTCAGTCGCGCTACTGTTATAGCAGCGCGTTTAGTAGCGACCAGTAAACCCAAGTAACAATTTCAAGGCTGCATGTATTTAAAACTCTCATAAAGACGGATATATTGGTCATGGACTTGTCTTACGCATAACGTAAATAAAACTTAGTAGTTTTCAAAAGGTTTATAATGGCATTGTTCAAGAGCATAATGTTTATGCTAAATTTCATGAACTATGGTCATTCGAATGGCTAAAAACAAATGTTTTTGTTACATGTTCCTCAAATATCTTAAACAAAGAAAACATTAAACACAATATTCCCAACTGATCGTTCGCTTATTTAAAATATTGTTGTTTATTAACAATAAAATCCATTGGTCAAATTCCTTTCCTGAGAATGGAACAGATAATAATAATAATAAAATCAACTAAAGGAGCGTGTTATCTTCCTACCGGTAAATGAAAATGGTATAACTACGAATACGCAACTAATGGTGAGATAAACACGATTTGAGATGTTCTTCTGCTGCTGCTGGAAGCATAAGTTCTATTCAATTTATCATGGACCTGGCAGCTTTCAATGCGAACATTTTTTAATTTAAACCTCATTGGCTCAAACATCGTTAAAATTAAAAATAATTCAAACGTCGTTCAGCAAGTAGGATAGCGAAAATAAAAATTAAACATCGGTAAACGAAACGCATAATCAAAACAAAATAGCAGAGAGTAAATTAGCCTTGTTAATTTGAATGAAGTACCGTTTAAATTAACGGGGGTTCACAGTTCGGATTTGGCTCTATTCCCTATCTTCTCACGGCACGGTACATGCTAAATTTGACAGGCCTTTGTATTTTACTGGAATTAGGAAAACTTTTCAATAATATTAGTTATCCATAGTTGTGGAAATACTAACTGAACATTAGCTTGATAAACTGACCAAGCTTCCGTTGGAATGTAAAACCATCGCACGAAGAAGAACTAATCGTAAGGAACCGAGTGCCGCGACTTTCAGCAAAAACATCTTATTTTTGAAAGTTATGCAAATTTTATTTTGACTGTTAAACTGCCCACAGTGTAGTAGCCATGCTGTTAGCATGGTTAGCATAGAAATGATTTTATATTGGCGAAAATATTTTGCGAAATCCATTGCCATTATTAATAACGGCTGTCTTTCTCGATGATTTTCAAATATTGAAGCATAAGAAATGTTTTGTTGCCAATCGGAATGCCACTAGAAAAATAGACATCATATCGATTTAATATTTACACTAATTAATAAGCCGTAAGCTACAATATTACGACGGCGCGCTTCATTGAACTAATTTTCTTACCTGGTTTCACCAGAAATTCGAACGCGCTTAAAAAATGTAAGTACGCGAACGAATTCTGAGGCATCAAGTTTTCGATAATTGAATAATATTTCTCATCCATGATCAATGTCCATGAATGTTGTTTTTTTATTTATCAATTTCTACTGTTTTCCTTTTTCTCCAAAACAATAACAAAAAGCTCCACGGAAAAGAAATTCCTTTTTTTTGACAGCGGTTTTATGGCAGTTTTATGAACATTCTTGAACTTGCTTTGAAGACGTTCTCAAGAGTGGTCCACTTGGTCATAGCATAATCTTATAGCGGTCACCAAGAGGTTGATATGTAGATATTAGTTTTATTGCTAGTCTTGAAAATTTGTTCTCCAAATCCGCTAATAGACTATGATAAAACTCAAAATGTTACTTGGGAAGTGTCAAGTAATGATACTGCGCTGCCAAACGGCTTAAACTCACCACCGGTAATCTTGCTCTAAGCAAAGTGTTTGAGAAGCTGATACATAATGTGCTATACACTGTTGCATCGCCTATTATATCTGATTCTCAACATGGGTTCATGAAGAATCGATCAACAACGACGAACCTGATGTGTTACGTTTCGGCATTGTCACGTGAGATGGAGAAGGGAAGGCAAATCGATGCGATATATGTGGATTTCGCTAAACCTTTTGATACCGTACCGCACAATCTTGTCATCGAGAAATTGGAGCATATTCGCTTCCCGAGATGGATAACGGAGTGGATAGCTTCATATTTATCTAGTCGTAGTGCATACGTTGTGGTTAACTCAACACGATCTCGATTCTTCGACATTACGTCTGGGGTACCTCAAGGGAGTGTTCTTGGACCACTGATCTTCAACATCTATGTGAATGATCTCTGTGTGCTTCTTTCTTCGTCAAAATTATCATTCGCCGATGACCTCAAATTTTATCGCATCGTACGCTCTCCGGCTGATTGTGCGATCATGCAAAATGACGTCAACTCCATGTTAATTTGGTGCAGCGATAACGGTATGCGCATCAATAGCAAGAAATGCATATCTTTCTTTCGCTCTAACAGTCAGATTATTCACCAGTATTACGTTGAAACCGAACCACTTGAACGTGTAGCATCAATAAGTGATCTTGGAGTGACCATTGATGCAAAACTACGCATGTGCATGTGGCGATCACGGTTTCCAAAGCATTCTCTGTGCTTGGATTTATTCGACGGCACGCTTTCGAATTCACCGATATTTATGCCCTGAAGACGTTGTATTGTTCGTTGGTGCGAAGCATCTTAGAGTATGCTGCACCGGTTTGGTCACCATACTATGTAGCACACACAGGCCTTGGAAAATTCGTTCAAAAACGAACGAATGTTTCGTTTTTAGCCCACAGTGAGGTTTTGATTTCGATGCACCGATTGATGTTCGCTCGATGATGTGCTGCTTGCTGCACGAACAAGGGAAGAGGCAAATATAAAGCATTCGTTTTGTACATTGAAAGAGGGGAGTTTTGAACGTGGCAGCTTCACAAGCCGGGTAGCGCCGAGGCGACGTCGTTCAGTAGGACAGTGTGAAATGAGGATGCTTCCTTCGTTCATCGGCAGTGTTTCAGATGCGAGTGTTGTGTAAATACAAAACCTTATTAGCGAGAAAGAGAGAGAATGTATTATATACCTCTCTTTTGCACATTCATTCCAACAGAAATGCGCAACTCAGTATAAGTGAGGCAAGAGAGTTTATTATTCTCTGCACTAGCGGGTGCTTGATTTCACTCTCCAACTATTTCGTACAGTAGTGCCAAATGGAGCGAGGAAGCATTCTTCACTAAGCACTTTGAAACTGTTCTCTCATGAAGCTGCATTCCTCGGGAGTATATCTGGTGCCGAAGCATAAGTCCTCATCTTCATTGCTTCATTCATCCAAGCCCTGAGCACACATGATAACCATAGAGCGAGTACAGAAGAAGTTTGTCCGCTTTGCGTTAAGGATCCTGCCTTGGAATGACCCAGACAACCTTCCTCCATACTCTGAACGATGTCAACTCATAAATTTGGAGTCCTTATCTGCCAGACGTGTGAAAATGCAGCGATTATTTGATGTAATACAAGGAAATATTGACTGCCCTACACTACTTGAACAAACTCCGCTGTATATTCCCCCTCGAATACTAAGGCATTCTTCCTTACTAGCTGTTCCATATCACCGATCAAACTATGGTTACAACAACCCACTAGACTCCTGTATCCGTGCTTTTAATGTAATTTGTAACGAATTTGACTTCAACATCTCCAAAAATGTTTTTAAAAATAGAATAAGTAGAATTAATATTTAAGTTCAGTCTGTACGATTGTTTTATCGAAGACGGTGTTAATAAATAAATAAATAAACATCATATGAATATAATGAACTTCTGAAATACCTTTTTTAGACCAAATTATTTTTATACATAACCAAAAAAATGCTCCTTTTGAATGTATTATTGCGAAAGTGGTTCAACTCAAGAGGGCAACACTGCAAAAATATGTTCTGTTTCCAGAAAAATACCACAACATGTAGAAATTGTGTCCTATTATTGCGGTTGTTTGCTTTCATATTGTAATAAAAACAAAACGAAAAAAATCAGTACAATTGACATAATATTTCTGAAACTAAACTTAAAGAGCGACTTTTCGATAATTATAATATAAAATTTTGTTTTTTTTTTTAATACAATGCTTGGCTCTCTCAGGGACCCTCCTTAGCCGTGCGGTAAGATGCGCGGCTACAAAGCAAGACCATGCTGAGGGTGGCTGGGTTCGATTCCCGGTACCGGTCTAGGCAATTTTCGGATTGGAAATTATCTCGACTTCCCTGGGCATAAAAGTATCATCGTGTTAGCCTCATGATATACGAATGCAAAAATGGTAACCTGGCTTAGAAACCTCGCAGTTAATAACTGTGGAAGTGCTTAATGAACACTAAGCTGCGAGGCGGCTCTGTCCCAGTGTGGGGATGTAATGCCAATAAGAAGAAGAAGAAGAAGGCTCTCTCATAATAGTTCGTCTTACCCTCCTACTATCAGTTATATTTCTTACCTTCTACAGCGTGCGCGACCGTTGAAACGAGACCATATTTTGGTAGAACGTTCGTAGCATTTTCCTTATGATACTGTTCACCATTGCAGCGTCGTAACAAGCAACAACACGGTTGGTTTAGGACCAATGGCCACGTAGCGTTTTTTCAAGCTGCGTACACGCCGTGTCCACGCAAGCTACCTAGCAAGTATACACACGTATACGTGTGCTTTACTCCATTTGATGCTGGGTACCTTACGTAACCGCGGCGTGCACGCAGTTTAAAAACCGCTACGTGGACATCGGCCCTCAAAGCTATCATCATGCCGGGTCGTTGACAATTTCAATTTCTTCTGCGGTGGCTCATTCATATCATGTGCGGCTTATAAAAGAACCGACTAATTGGCCGTTCCTATCGAAGCCTTAAGAGTATTCAAATGTATTTCCAAATTTCAGTACACGTACCACTGTGCATCGAAAGCTAATCCTTTTCTCTGATAGAATAGTCGGAAGCTTTTTAGATGAGGTTGAGGGGGTTTAATAAACAGGATCTTGTTTGGAAGAGAAAAGGGTAGGTTTATTCTACATTGATATTTAAATTCACTCCATTGTACAGGCTTTTAGCTAAAGGACTTGTCGTGAAAATATGCTAAATCTCAAAGAAGCTTTTTTACCCTAGAACGAAGCTACGTAGTGTGCTTCAACTTTATAGCTATGGCATGAGCGGCGTTTTTCAAACAAACAGTTTTTGAATCTCTTTATCCAAACTCAACCATTTCAATAAAAAATCTGTTAATATTATTTCATTCATTCATTAATTGATCAACGAAAAACCCAGATTAATCCACCTGGCGGTGATGATGCCTTTCTCGTGCGGTAAAAAATAGTATTTTGGGCATTACCTCTGAGCTTATCGTCCGATCGGGCCAATTTTCAATAGGAAATAATGAGACAAGATTCTGCGTCGAGTGCAACCTGTTGCGAGGAAATCGGTTCAGGGTAAGTGCATTAAAAATGAGCTAGACTTTTTTACGCGCTTTTTTATGAGAAAAAGTATTTTGGCCATAACTACCAAGCCCATTGTCCGATCCGTCTAATTTTCAATTGGAAACAATGGGGCAGGATACTGCGTCGAATGCAGCCTGTTGTGAGGGAATTCGTTCAGGGTAAGTGCATTAAAAATGAGCTAGACTTTTTTACGCGCTTTTTTATGAGAAAAAGTATTTTGGCCATAACTACCAAGCCCATAGTCCGATCCGTCTAATTTTCAATTGGAAACAATGGGACAGTATACTGCGTCGAATTCAGCCTGTTGTTAGGGAATCCGTTTAGGGTAAGTGCATTAAAAGTGCGATAGATGAGAATGAGATGAGATTTAATGAGAAAAAGTATTTTGGCCCTAACTTTTAAGCCCATAGTCCGATCCAGCCAATTTTCAATAGGAAACAATGGGGCAGTATACTGCGTCGAATGCAACCTGTAAAGTAAATTGGGGGCGAGTAAATTGGTTGAGGGTAAGTGCGAAAAAAGTGAGCTAAACTTTTTGCTCTTTTGGTGCGCACACACACACATACACACACACACACACACACACACACACACACACACACACACACACACACACACACACACACACGCGCCCAAATCGTCTCGAAGCTACACAGAAGGTGGCGCGTGGGATGTAGTCCTGTCTCCCTCGGTGATCCCTAACCCCGCACTTCCTGGTCAACCCAGGATGTCTGTTGAGCAGATTCCCCCTCCATTGTTTAGGAAGAAAACACACACACACACACACACACACACACACACACACACACACACACACACACACACACACACACACACACACACACACACACACACACACACACACACACACACACACACACACACACAGGGGGCAGCAGGGACTTTGTCCAAGGGCTTGACGACCCCTCCCCATGGCCACTGCGAGTTAGGGGGCCTGTCTAGGATGTGGTAGGGTTTGACAGTGGGCTCTGTTGATCCTCTATAAAAGCTGCATGTGTCTGCAAGCAGGCCCTATCACAGCGACCGTGCGCCGCTCAAAGCACACAAGCCCAAGAGGAGTGCCAACCGGCACATCAGGATTCATACCAGTAAGATCCTGATTATGGTATACTGGTCACGGCAAACGACATTGGACGATTCTCGGTTTATGGATAGGACTAGGCGTATATGGGCTGACAGTCGAGCTATTCTGTTTCCTGAGTAAAAAGAGTGACATCTTCTTGAAATGGCAAGCAGGCTAATGGTTCGTCTGCCTCCGTCCCGATAAACAACCTGGCAGGCCTCCGGTAACGCTCAAAACCTGTCACCTATACCGGTGGGTAGTAGGTTCAGATGCACCATTCCTGATTTACACCGATCCGGCTCTGAACACGGTGTTATAAGGCACCGGAGTCAACCCTTGCATGGACCTCACTGTTTACAAAGGCACCCATGGGATCATAAGAGGCGACTATCTACAACAGGTAGAGATAACGGCCCGGAGGGGACCCTTTAACATGGAAACAAATTCTACAAACAACGAAGGAGCAGGCGGGGCGAATGTTTTCGCAAAGAGTGGGAAGCTGCAGCGATCTCCAGTGATGTCGCAGGCAGCAGTAGCGAGTACCAGTAGTACGGCCAAGACTGCTGAGTACCAGGCAGGCCAACAGGAGCTAGGATCCGGGAATAGGGTGTCCACCCAAAAATCGGAAAGTAGTGCTACTCAGGAGGAGATACAATTCGGGAGGTCCAACCTGATGGAGGTGCGGAAGCGAGTCAACGAGCTTTATGACTTCGTGAAGGACAAGCACAATGTTCACACGAAGATCAAGCTTCTAGTGACAAGCATTAAGTCCGCCGTAAAAGCAGCCGAACACGAACAGATCGCGCTGAAAAAGAAAGCCGAAGCAGCTGAAAAGGTGCTGAAAGATGCGGCGGAGCATACAGCAGTTGAGACACAGCAGGCACCCAAAAGTCCCCGAACCACTCGCACGGAAAAACGAGGAAGGGATTCGCCTGGAGAGCAGGAAGGCACGAAAAAGCAACGGAACGTGCAAGACTTTGCCAGCGTTCTGAAGGAACGTGTCAAGGATGGTGAGTGGCATACCGTGGAAAACCAGCGGGAGAAGAGGAAGCAGCAGAAGGAGAATGTGGAAAAGAGGAAGGAACAGAAGAAACAAGAAAAACGTCGTTCTCCTCGGGAGAGAGTTAAAGGTGATGCCCTGATCGTAGAAGCGAGCGATAAAACGTCGTACGCAGCGATCCTGAAGAAAGTGAGAGAGGACCCGGAGCTAAAAGACTTGGGTGAGAAAGTGGTGAGAACTAGGCGTACCCAGAAGGGGAGTTGCTGTTCGAGCTGAAGAAGGATCCCACGATCAAGAGCTCGGCCTTCCGGGAGCTCATTGCCAATTCATTGGGCAGTGACGGTAACGTAAGAGCTCTAACGCAGGAAGCAGTGGTCGAGTGCAGAGACCTGGACGAGATCACGACGGAAGACGAACTGAGGGATGCACTGGTCTCACAATGCAAGCTGGGGGAAGTGCAAATGACGGTTCGACTGAGGAGAGCGTACGGTGGCACACAAGTAGCAGCGATACGACTACCAGCAGAGGCTGCCAACCAAATGGTGGAGGCGGGCAAGGTAAAAGTAGGATGGTCGGTGTGCCCATTGAGATTCGCCCCACGAGTCACCAAGCAGATGGAGCGATGCTTCAAATGCATGGCGTTTGGCCACCAGGCGCGAAACTGCAAAGGCCCGGATAGATCCGGTCTGTGTAGGAAATGTGGTGAAGAAGGACACGTTGCTAGGGACTGCACGAAGCAACCAAGATGCCTGCTCTGCAAACCGGAGGACGGAAACGACCATACGACGGGTGGCTTCCAATGCCCTGCATACAAGAAGGCGATGGCGGGCCGGGATTAATGGAGATCATCCAGTTGAATCTCAATCATTGCGACACCGCACAGCAACTGTTGTGGCAGTCGACAACAGAAGCAATGTGTGACGTGGCAATTATTGCTGAACCGTATCGGATCCCTCCTGACAACGGCAACTGGGTGGCGGATTCATCGGGGATTGCAGCTATCCAAGTGATGGGCAAATTCCCTATTCAAGAAGTGGTAGATAGCTCAAGCGAGGGTTTCGTTATCTCCAAAATCAACGGGATCTTCGTGTGTAGCTGCTACGCACCCCCAAGATGGACTTTGGAGCAGTATAACCGGATGCTGAACTCACTCACGGAGAAGCTGATCGACCGAAAACCGGTAATCATAGGAGGCGACTTCAACGCTTGGGCAGTGGAGTGGGGAAGCAGGCTGACTAACCCCAGAGGTTACAGTTTGCTGGAGTCGTTGGCAAAGCTGGACGTCAGGCTGTGCAACGAAGGTACCGTTAGTACATTTCGCAGAGATGGCAGGGAGTCCATCATCGACGTCACGTTCTGCAGTCCGTCGCTGGTGAGGAACATGAACTGGAGAGTTAGTGAGGACTATACACATAGTGATCATCAGGCGATCCGGTATTGTGATGGAACACGAATGCCGACGGTACGGCGAGAGATTAGGAATAGCGGGCGAAAATGGAAGGCGAAGGACTTCGACAAAGATCTTTTTATCGAAGCACTCCGAGCGGACAGCGGCGCTACAAATCTCGATGCAGACGAGCTGACAGAAACTCTTGCGAGGGCATGCGATGCGACGATGCCAAGGAGACTGGAGCCAAGGAAAAGCCGGCGGCTAAATTACTGGTGGAACGATACTCTTGCTAGCCTTCGTGCTGCGTGTCTCAGAGCCAGAAGACACTTTCAGAGAGCAAGGTCTGAAACAGTCAGAGAGGAGCGTAAGATAATCTTCCGTGAAGCTAGATCGGCCTTCAAACGGGAGATTAAAGTCAGCCAATCCAACTGCTTCAAGGAGTTGTGCCGAGAAGCTGACGCTGATCCTTGGGGCAACGCTTATCGGGTCGTAACAGCGAGGATCAGGGGTCCAGCGACGCCAGCGGAAATGTGTCCGGACAAGCTGAAGATCATCGTTGATGGTCTCTTCCCGCAGCATGATTCTACGATGTGGCCACCTACACCGTACGTAGATGAAGACGGAGTAACCATTGCAGGTATGCAAGTCTCCAACGACGAGCTGTCATCAGTGGCGAAAGGTCTGAAGATGAAGAAAGCTCCGGGTCCGGATGGAATTCCAAACGTGGCTCTAAAACTGCGATACTGGCGTTTCCAGATTTGTTTAGGATGGTGCTGCAGAAATGCCTAGCAGATGGTAACTACCCGGATAGGTGGAAGATCCAGAAACTAGTGCTGCTGCCGAAACCAGGGAAACCGCCGGAGAATCCAGCATCGTATAGGCCCATATGCCTGCTGGATACACTGGGGAAGCTTCTGGAAAGGATTATCCTTAATCGGCTGACGCAGTTCACTGAAGGCGAGACCGGCTTATCGGAAATGCAGTTCGGATTCCGAAAAGGCAGATCGACGGTGGACGCAATCAGGACGGTCATTGAAGTTTCAGAGAAAGCGGCCAAGAAGAAGAGGCGCGGCAATCGATTCTGCGCTGTAGTAACGATTGACGTCAAAAACGCTTTTAACAGTGCCAGCTGGGAGGCTATCGCCACAGCGCTGCACGGTATGCGGGTTCCTGACTACTTGTGTAGAATCATTGAAAGTTACTTCCAGAACCGGATCCTGGTTTACGAAACGAATTCGGGGCAGAAGTCGATTAGGGTTACCGCAGGTGTTCCGCAAGGTTCCATTCTAGGCCCGACGCTGTGGAACATTATGTATAACGGAGTTCTAAAACTGAAGTTGCCCAAAGGCGTGAAGATTTTTGGATTCGCGGATGATGTCGTTCTAACGATAACCGGAGAGTCGCTGGAAGAGGTAGAAATGCTGGTGGCGGAGACGACCGACGCAGTTGAAAACTGGATGAATGGAGTCAAACTGCAGCTTGCTCACCACAAAACAGAAGTGATGCTGGTTAGCAACTGCCGCGAGATCCAGCGGATCCAGCTTACCATAGGAGGGCACAACATACCGTCCGTGCGGGCTTTGAGGCATCTAGGAGTGATGATCGACGACCGGTTGAATTTCAACACCCATGTAGACTATTCCTGCGAAAAGGCATCTAAAATGGTCAGTGCGTTAGCAAGGATCATGCCGAACGTGGGTGGTCCTAAAAGCAGCAGTAGGCGTCTTCTGGCAGCAGTAGCATCCTCGATACTGAGGTACGGAGCTCCAGCCTGGGGAGCTGCGCTCAAGACGAAACGTAACCGCAGAAAGTTGAACAGCGTGTTTCGCCTAATGGCCGTTCGAGTCGCGAGTGCGTACCGAACCATTTCCTCGGAGGCAGTTTGCGTTATCGCAGGGATGATTCCAATCTGCATAACCCTAGCAGAGGATATCGAGTGTTACCAACGCAGAGGTACCAGAAATGTGAGGAAGACGGTGAGACTGGACTCTATGGTGAAGTGGCAGCAGGAGTGGGACAATGCGGATAATGGAAGGTGGACCCACCGGCTCATCCCCAATGTGTCGACGTGGGTGTATAGGGAGCATGGAGAGGTGAACTTTTACCTCACACAGTTCCTTTCCGGACATGGCTGTTTCCGTCACTATCTGCATCGGTGTGGCCATGCGTCATCGCCATCCTGCCCGGCGTGTATCAACATAGAGGAGACTCCAGAACACGTGGTATTCGATTGCCCAAGGTTTGCGGAAGTACGTAGAGGAATGCCTGCCCTACGGGCGGACAACATCGCAGAGCGAATGTGTCGCGATGAGGGTACGTGGAATGCAGTAAGCAGAGTCGTGACGCAAATACTGTCAGAGCTGCAGCGTCAATGGAGAAGGGACCAGCAAATAAGCGTCGGTTTGGAGCGAAATCCAGCACAGTGAGCAGTGTTTGGTTTCGGGTCGTCGGGGCGCCAGCGAACCGGAAGTCTTCTGCCAACCGGAATCGTTGGACCGACCTCGGCACTTGAATTGCCAACCTGCTGAAGAAAGAAGAAAGAAGAAGGAAGTGCTTCGGGTATGTAGGGCACCGCCAGTGCGGACGTCATCCACCACCGGAACTGTCGGACCACCTCTGCAATCCGAAGACGAAGACGGCGCAATGCGCGAAAGCGTCCCCTGCGATAGCCGCCGGTAGTCGGGGCACCATCAGTGCGGAAGTTTCCTTCACCGGAACTGGTGGACCACCCTCGACGCCGGGGGAAGTCAGGAGGATTCGAGTGAGGAAGTTTGCGGTACGACCGCCGAGGGATCGAGACAACGTAGCAGTGGATCTCAGCAAGCCAGTCGGCGAACTAGCCTAAGCTAGGGGTCGGAATTTTAGAAGAAGTGCATGAGCACAGCCCCCCCGAAGTAGTCGCAGCATCCCGTGGTCCCGGGGGGATCGAGGCAAGGAGGATAAGGGACCCGGTTTATCCGGGAGGCACATTTTTAGCAGGTCGGGAGGAGCCCATCCCTGTTCGCCTTCGAGCATAGTGTGGATGCTCAAGGTGTCTGTCGCGCAGATTTTTGATGGCCTTTAACCCTTGTTAAAAAAAAAAAAAAAACACACACACACACACACACACACACACACACACACACACACACACACACACACACGCACACACACCGGGCAGCAGGGACTATGTCCAAGGGCTTTACGACCCCTCCCCACTGCGAGTTAGGGGACCTGCCTAGGATGTGGTGGGGTTTGACAGTGGGCTCTGTTAAACTTCTACAAAAAGCTGCATGTATCCGTAAGCAGGTCCTATCAAAGCGACCGTGCGCCGCTCAAAGCACACTAGCCCAACCCAGTGGCATCGACAACGGCAACGTCAACGGACACGAGCGGAAATCGAGATATACAACGAATCTAGGGCTGACAGTTGTGTCATTCCACTCCTTGAGTAAAGCCGGGTGACACCGTCTTGAAATGGCGGGTGGGCTAATGCCACAGCTGCCTTCCGTCCCGTAAAACCGTGGCAGGCCTTGGGGCACGCCGTCCCAATCCAGCCGTCTGGCTTAACCAACCAGATGGGAGTAGGACCAGTTGATTCCTTCCTGGCTTACGCCGATCCGGCTCTGAACACCGAGGTGTCAACCCCGCATGGCCTAACTGCATCAGCAAAGATAACCGTGGGATCAAGAAGGCGACTATTCCAGTTGGGTTCGAGGGCAGCCTTAATGGAGACCCAATCAACATGAATGAAGCTAAAGTAAACAAACAAGCATCGGAAGTGAACCCCTTCGCAAGGAGAGGTTTGGAGAGATCTCCACCCAACGCATCGGGTGCGAGAGAAATGGAGACGAAGGACACGAGTAGCGAAGTAGTCGTCGTGGAGAGCGATAACGATACGCCAATAGTCGATAAGCAGCAGCACAATGCAGTGGAGATAGGGTCGAGTGGCATCCTGCCGAGCTTGACCGTCGTCATGGTGCAACTCGATGACATTATCGACTTCACCAATGAACGGGGCAATATGTCGAGGGAGCTGAAGCTGAAATTGCTTAAGCTTCGCAATTTGGTTCTTGCTGCCAAGCAAGAACAGGAAGTGCTTGCGGCCAGGCTGGAAGGCTGTGGTAAAGCGGAGAAGAGTGCACAGACTGCTCCCTTCTCCTTCCATAGTACCACAACCATGGCACAGGAGGCGTTAGATTTTGCCCTCAGCGACAGAGCGGTAGAGAGGAGAACAGATAAGCGAGCCAGGGACTCGCCTGGCATTAAGTGCTTTAAACAGAACGCAAAAAGGCGTCGGGAGAGCGCAAATCAAAAGAGCGGGCCCACGGAAGTTGCAAACATGGGAGAACGGCGTAAGAAGAAAGCGAGGACAAAACGAGCCAGTCGGCCACCGGAGGAGGGAAGCCAACCCGACCAAGACAACCTGCGGTCGGACGGTCCCTGGCAAACGGTAGTAAATAAACCGAAGGTGAAAGCGGCAATCACGCGCCCGGCGAGAGCCAGACAGAAGGGTGAAGCACTTCTCATTAAAACAGAGAAAGAGCGCTACGCCGACGTGCTCAAGGCGATGCGCAGCGCCGAGAAACTGGCGGACCTTGGTAAAGAGGTTTGTAGCATAAGGCGGACGAGAGCGGGCGAGATGATCCTTGTTTTAAGGAAGGGCTCACAGGCGAACGGTACCTCATATGGAGCGCTAGCCCAGGAAGTCCTAGGCGAGAGCGTAGAAGTGAGGGCTCTACACGACGAAGTGACTCTCCAATGCAAGCAGCTGGACGAGGTCACGACATCGGAAGAGATCGCCTCGGCCATCAAGGACCAAGGTGGAGTGGTGGTAGCAAATGCGTCCATCCGTCTGCGAAGAGGACCGCAGGGGACGCAGATTGCCACGGTGAAGTTACCGGCCATCGACGCTAACAAGGTGATCAAAGTTGGTAAGCTGAAAGTTGGCTGGTCAGTATGTCCAGTCAGCCTCTACCAACCACCGGTAGTCGACAAGTGCTTCCGCTGCCTCGAACCGGGACACAAATCGTGGGCGTGCAAAGGGCCGGATAGGAGTAACCTATGTAGGCGATGCGGCGAAGAGGGCCATAAGGCGCACACGTGCGAGAAAGCACCATCGTGTACGCTATGCGCGAGCAGGAAGCAGGAACATAACCACGCTATGGGTGGACCTGCGTGCCCGTTGAGTGGTTATACGAGGAAGCCGTGCAAGTAACGCAGCTCAACCTCAACCATTGTGCGGCCGCCCAGCAGTTGCTGTGGCAGTCGGTAGTAGAAGCGAGAACGGACGTCGCTATCTTGTCGGACCCGTACCGCATCCCCGCGGATAATGGGAACTGGGTAGCGGATAGATCCAAATCAGCGGCGATTTGTACGACGGGAAGATACCCGATCCAGGAAGTGCAAGAGCGGAGGGTACTGTTATAGCGAAAATAAATGGAGTGTACTACTGCAGCTGCTACGCCCCACCAAGGTGGCCGATAGAACAATTCACCGAGATGGTCGATCGGCTAACATCAGACCTAGTGGGTAGCAAGCCAGTAGTAATTGCAGGAGACTTCAATGCGTGGGCGATAGAGTGGGGAAGTCGCTTTACTAACCGGAGAGGGCAAACGCTGCTAGAGGCTTTCGCCAAGCTGGATGTCGTGCTGTGCAACGAAGGCTCCAAAAGTACCTTCCAGCGAAACGGAGTGGAATCGATAATAGACGTAACGTTCTGCAGTCCAAGTTTGGTCGGTGATATGCAGTGGATGGTCGACGACGGTTACACCCACAGTGACCATCTAGCTATCCGGTACAGGATAGGCAGCGAGGCAAGAAGAGAAAGCCGGAGAGCTACTCCCACAACCCGGTCGTGGAAGGTCGCCCACTTCGACGGTGGGACCTTCAGTGAAGCTATGGGTCTGGAAGAAAACACGGGAAGTTTAAGCGGCGACGAACTGGTTGCGGTCCTGTCTCGAGCTTGTGACGCGACCATGCCGAGGAAGGTGCGACCACGGAACTGCAGGCCACAGGTATACTGGTGGAGCGATGAAATTGCAGCCCTTCGAGCAGCCTGTCTCCGGGCTAGAAGAAAAACGCAAAGGACACGCTTGGCGGAAGTGAGGGAGGAACGCATCGAGCAATTCAAAGCAGCGAGACTGGCTCTAAACAAGGCCATCAAAGAAAGCAAGAAAGCCTGCTTCGACAGACTGTGCCAGAGCGCCAACTCGAACCCATGGGGAGACGCCTATCGGGTGGTGATGGCCAAAACAAGAGGAGCACTGGCTCCTCCCGAGCGATGTCCAACGAGGCTGAAGACTATAATCGAGGCACTATTCCCGCACCACGGCCCAACCCACTGGCCGCCAGCAGCGAGGGTAGCAAATGATGAAGCGGTGGAGAGGGTGACGGTAGAAGAGATATTGACGGTGGCAAAGTCCCTCGACCCGAGTAAAGCACCTGGTCCGGACGGGATCCCGAATATGGCATTGAAGGCAGCCATAACGACTAACCCGAACATGTTTAGGTTGGCCATGCAGAAGTGTCTGGACGAGAGGACATTCCCGGATATATGGAAGAGACAGCGTTTGGTCCTGTTACCGAAACCTGGCAAGCCACCAGGAGACCCCTCAGCGTACAGACCAATCTGTCTTATAGACACGGTAGGGAAGCTACTGGAGAAGTTGATCCTGAACAGACTGTCGCCGTACGTCGAGGAGGTAGGAGGATTATCGAGCGAGCAATTCGGCTTTCGGAGAGGAAGGTCTACTCTGGGTGCCATTAAATCGGTGGTTGACACTGCAAAGGTCGCCATCGAATGCAAGCGGCGCGGTATACGTTACTGCGCAGTAATAACACTCGACGTGCGGAATGCATTCAACAGTGCGTGCTGGATGGAGATCGCGAACTCGTTGCTTCGGCTGGGAGTACCGGTAGGGCTGTATAAGATTCTGGGAAGCTACTTTCAGAATCGATTATTGATCTACGAGACAGACGAAGGCTTGGCTACCGCCCCCATCACGGCAGGTGTCCCACAGGGATCAATTTTGGGTCCATTGCTGTGGAACGTGATGTACGATGGCGTGCTGCGGTTGAAGCTCCCGCCAGGAGTCAAGTTAGTGGGATTCGCCGATGACGTAACCATGACCGTGTACGGAGAATCCGTCGAAGAGGTCGAATTGACTGCAGCCTATTCGATCAGCCTAGTGGAGGAATGGTTGCGCAGCAAGAAGCTACAGTTGGCGCATCATAAAACGGAGATGATAGTCGTTAACAATCGGAAATCGGTTCAGGAGGCGACAATTAGAGTCGGCGGCTGTGACATCACCTCCAAGAGATCTCTTAAACAATTGGGGTGATGCTCGACGACAAGTTGAGCTTTAAAGTCATGTCGACTACGCCTGCCAGCGCGCGTCGACGGCGATAGCGGCACTATCGAGGATGATGGCGAACAACTCTAGGGTGTGCTCCAGCAAGCGCAAGCTGCTGGCAAGCGTGGCGGTTTCAATACTACGATACGGAGGACCAGCTTGGGTGTCAGCGTTGAGCGTAAACTGCAACGTGCGAAAGCTGGAGAGTACTCATAGGCTAATGTGCCTGAGAGTTATCAGCGCATATCGCACCGTATCTCGCGAAGCGGCATGTGTACTCGCGGGCATGATGCCTATCAAACTGGTGGTAGAGGAAGACGAGGAGTGCTACGCCCTCAGGGGCACCGATAACGCTCGAAGGAATATAAAGGCAGCAACGGTAGCCAAATGGCAGAGAGAGTGGGACAACTCGCCTAAGGGAAGGTGGACCCATCGCTTAGTCCCAAGTGTGTCGGCATGGATTAGCAGACCTCATGGGGAGCTAAACTTTGGCTTGACCCAGTTCTTAACAGGCCATGGATGCTTCAAGTGGTACCTACACAGGTTTGGTCACGCGGCTTCTCCCACCTGTCCGCAATGCCCAGACGTGACAGAAACGGCTGAACACATCCTGTTCACATGTCCTCGGTTCGAAACGGAGAGGAGTGCGATGTTGGGGCATGCGGAACGGACACCAACACCGATAACATCGTCATAAAAATGTGCCAGAACCCAGAACAGTGGAGAGCGGTTGCAAGAGCGACGTCCAGGATAGCCGACATCCTGCAACGAAGTTGGCGCATAGAGCAGCAGCAGGCAGCCGTTACGGATAGCGGACCATGAGTCGTGGAAGTCGTGAATATATATGTCGATAATGGATGGGAACGACAGCGTCGCAACTGTATTCAGCTTGCGGCGAGCGCGTAGCCGCAGAACGTGGCGAAACGGCCGGGTTCGGAGGAGCTCCCGCTTTCGGGGAACTTCTCGTCGGAGTAGGTTAGATCCGCCGTCGGGGACTATCCGAGTCGTTCGCGATCGCGACCGAGGCGGGAGCTAAATGGCTCAATGAATAAGGTGAGAGCTGAATGGCTCAAGGCAAATGAAACTCGGTTATCGGAGTAGGCTAGGTCCACCGCCGGGGATCAGCTGAGTAGACCGTGGCGTGCGAATGTACCGGCTTCGGGTCGTCGGGGCACCATTGAACTGGAAGTTATCTCCACCCGGAATCTTTGGATTGACCTCGGCACTCGCCCGGTCACCCGTTGAGACGGGTCGTCGGTTACGGGGGAGCTTCCGACGTCGGGGAACTCCCTATCGGAGTAGGATTGATCCACCGCCGGGGACTATCCGAGTAGTCCGCGACCAAGGTGAGAGCTGAATGGCTCATCGGTTAAGCAAGAAGCTGAAAGGCGCAGTTCAGTGGAAATCGGTTAATCGGAGTAGGCTAGGTCCACCGCCGGGGACCAGTTGAGTAGATCGTGCCGCGTGAATGCACCTGCTTCGGGTCGTCGGGGCACCACTGAACCGGAAGCTATCTCCACCCGGAATCTTTGGCCTGACCTCGGCACTCGTCCGGTCACCCGTTGAAGTGAGAATGTGCGTAGGACTTGAGCGGATCTATGAACATGCATACCAGGTGAATGTGTAGTGTTGGTAATGTAACAGTCATCCACGAATGCGGGTCGTCGGTATCGGGGAGCTTCCGCCGCCGGGGACTCCCCGTCGGAGTAGGGTAGATCCGCCGCCGGGGACTATCTGAGTAGCTTGCGAGCACGTTGAGAGCTAAATGGCTCTAAAAATGTAGATGCGTTGCTGAATGGCACAAGGAAAAAAAGTAAAGGGCTTAAGGGCCCACGCTTTTGAGTGCTTGCTGGCACCAATAAGGGAGCCAAAGGGCTCAGACGTATGACAAAACATCGAAGAGAGGCACTGTGAAAGGTGTTGTTTTGGGAGGAGTACTTTTAGTACTGCTTTTCCCCACAGAAGTAATACTGAAAGGTTGTCCCGGGGGGAATTGTGCATTAGAAGAGAGGGTAACTCAAGTAACCTTCTGTTGCTTGGGTGGGTTTAGTGGGTCCGGCGGTCTGGCCTTCTGCCAACCGCGCCAACCCCACTCCCTGAGTGATAATTTCAGGTGTCTGTATGCAGATTTGCCTTCATCCCTCTATAAAAAAAAAAAAAAAAAAAAAAAAAAAAAAAAACACGCACACACACAGACATCATCTCAATTCGTCGAGCTGAGTTGATTGGTATATAACACTATGGGTCTCCGGGCCTCCTATAAAAAGTTCATTTTTGGAGCGAACATATAGCCTTTACGTATACTTAGTATACGAGAAAGGCAAAAAGGTATTGAAATACTATTCCATAGAAAATATGCTTAATTGAATTGATGAATTAAGTTATTTTGTTGCTCTAATGATTTCTTAAATTTATGGCCGTTACAAATATTTAATTAACATTTTGTCCTACTGGTCTACGAAAGGTCGAGGGGGGGATAATAAAAAAATATATTAAAATAATATTAAAATGAAAAAAAAATCCAAAAACTCCTCGTATTTGTTAAAGAATGTTTTGAAAATCCTCAAAATTATCCGAATTTTATTTTGTTGCCCCCTCAAAATATTATTTTTTGGCAAAAAATCCGAGGGAGGGAGACAAAATAGTTTTTAAATATTTGAATCGGCCTTATTTGAAGTAAATAACTCGACCTGGGACTGAGCTTTTGATTTTGTTATTGTTAACACTAGGATTCATTCTTTCAGAAATCGGTGTTGAACTTAATCTGTAGATTAAAAAACCCAGATTAATCAAACTAGCGGTGATGATGCCTTTCTCGTGCGGTAAAAAAAATAGTATGAGCCCATCGTTCGATCCGGCCAATTTTCAATAGGAAATAATGAGACAAGATTCTGCGTCGGTCAAATGCAACCTGTTGCGAGGGAATCGGTTTAGGGTAAGTGCATTAAAAATGAGCTAGACTTTTTCTCGTGTTATTTTATGAGAAAAAGTATTTTGGGCAATACTTCTTAGCCCATAGTCCGATCAAGCCAATTTTCAGAAGCAAATAATGAGACAAGACAAATAAAATAATGAGACAAACAAATAAAGAGACTGCGTCAAATGCAACCTGCGTCGTTCGATCCGGCCAATTTTCAATAGGAAATAATGAGACAAGATTCTGCGTCGGTCAAATGCAACCTGTTTCGAGGAAATTTGTTGAGGGTTAGTGCATTAAAAGTGAGCTAGACTTTTTTACGCGCTTTTTTATGAAAAAAAGTATTTTGGCCATCACTACCAAGCCCATTGTCCGATCCGTCCAATTTCCAATAGGAAACAATGGGGCAGGATACTGCGTCGAATGCAACCTGTTGCGAAGAAATCTGTCTAGGGTAAGTACAAAAAAGTGAGCGAGACTTTTTTTTACACACACACACACACACACACTTCGACGTGGGTGAACAGGGAGCATGCAGAGGTGAACTTTTACCTCACACAGTTCCTGTCCGGACACGGTTGTTTCCGCCAATATTTGCACCGGTGTGGCCATGCGTCATCACCATTCTGCCCGGCGTGTATCAACGTAGAGGAGACTCCAGAGCAAATGATATTCGACTGCCCGAGGTTTGCGGAGGCACGTAGAAGAATGCCTGCCATAAGGGCGGACAACATCGCAGAGTGAATGCGTCGCGATGATGGTACGTGGAATGCGGTAACCAGAGTCGTGACGCAAATACTGTCAGAGCTGCAGCGTCAATGGAGAAGGGACCAGCAAGTAAGCGTCGGTTTGGAGGGAAATCCAGCACAGTGAGCAGTGTTTGGTCTCGAGTCGTCGTTGCGCCAGCGAACCGGAAGTCTTCTGCCAACCGGAATCGTCGGACCGACCTCGGCACTCGAACCTCAAACCTGCTGAAGAAAGAAGAAAGAAGAAGAAAGTGCTTCGGGTATGTAGGGCACCGCCAGTGCGGACGTCATCCACCACCGGAACTGTCGGACCATCTCTGCAACCCGAAGACGAAGACGGCGCAATGCGCGAAAGCGTCCCCTGCGATAGCCGCCGGTAGTCGGGGCACCATCAGTGCGGAAGTTTCCCTCACCGGAACTGGTGGACCACCCTCGACGCCGGGGGAAGTCAGGAGGATTCGAGTGAGGATGTTTATGGCTCAACCGCCGAGGGATCGAGACAACGTATTAGTGGATCTCAGCAAGCCAGTCGGTGAACTAGCCTAAGCTAGGGGCCGGAATTTTAGAAGAAGTGCATGAGCACAGACCCCCCCCCCTCCACGAAGTAGTCAAAGCATTCCGTGGTCCCGGGGGGATCGAGGCAAGGAGGATAAGGGATCCGGTATGTGTCTGTCGCGCAAATTTTTGATGGCCTTTAACCCTTGTAAAAAACACACACACACGCACACAAATGTGTCGCGATGAAGGTACGTGGAATGCGGTAACCAGAGTCGTGACGCAAATACTGTCAGAGCTGCAGCGTCGATGGAGAAGGGACCAGCAAGTAAGCGTCGGTTTGGAGCGAAATCCAGCACAGTGAGCAGTGTTTGGTCTCGAGTCGTCGGGGAACCGGAAGTCTTCTGCCAACCGGAATCGTCGGACGACCTCGGCACTCGAAACTCAAACCTGCTGAAGAAAGAAGAAGGAAGTGCTTCGGGTATGTAGGGCACCGTCAGTGCGGACGTCATCCACCACCGAAACTGTCGGACCACCTCTGCAACCCGAAGACGAAGTTGGCGCAATGCGCGAAAGCGTCCCCTGCAATAGCCGCCGGTAGTCGGGGCACCATCAGTGCAGAAGTTTCCAGAAGTTGGCTGGAACGCCGTTTTATCGGCTATCGTTCAAATCGTCTCGGAGCTACACAGAAGGTGGCGCTTGGACACGAGGAATGGCTAGTTCAGGCGCAAATAAGAGGTGGTCCAAGGGTTCGGAGTCGGCTTCATGGGTCTTACCGGTGCCCTGTGGTCGAACTCGATCCTTTTATCGAACAAGTGGCCGCGCGAAGAACAACATGGTATCGTCGCTTTCCCGGCGTCGGCGTAAAGATGAAGTTGGCTGGAACGCCGTTTTATCGGCTATCGTTCAAATCGTCTCGGAGCTACACAGAAGGTGGCGCTTGGACACGAGGAATGGCTAGTTCAGGCGCAAATAAGAGGTGGTCCAAGGGTTCGGAGTCGGCTTCATGGGTCTTACCGGTGCCCTGTGGTCGAACTCGATCCTTTTATCGAACAAGTGGCCGCGCGAAGAACAACATGGTATCGTCGCTTTCCCGGCGTCGGTCAACCGGGCGGGTTCCGAGCCCGAGGACGGAAAGGGGTCCTCGTCAAGGCTGGGGCAGGCGTAGGCACTGCGTCGGCAAGTCCCTCTGTGTGCTGGCGAATAGGCCCTATCGCAGAGAGGTCAATTTGGGGTGCACGCGGCATCATCATTCTTGATACCAGTCGTGCAGAGGGAAGCATGCGCGAAGTCGACCCTTCCCATCTTCCGAGGACATAGGGCGTGGTAAGGCCACCTGGAAAGCCGACAATGCGCTGGCACGATACCATGGTGTTCTTCTAAAAAAGCGTGTCACGATGTTCGATGTTGCAAGGACACGCAGCTAACCTCGAGGGTGCGTTGTGCACTGGCCCCCCTTTGAAGCATTACTTTCTGGTTGTACCGAAGAGACGATAGGCTTGGCGGCAATGGAAAAGGTTTAGCGGGTTAGGGATGCAGTCCTGTCTCCCTCGTTTGCTGTTGGTGGTGGCCCCTAACCCCGCACATCCTGAACAACCTGGGAGTTGACATCTGGGAAGGAGCGACCTACACAGCTCTGGTCCTCACAAGTTCCAATCTCACGCTTCCATGGTTCTTCCGATGACAATTGACCGCCAGCTAAGGGTCGCGTACTTAGCTGGTACTGCAGCCTGGGCACTGTTGTCCTTCTGACATCAGCTAGAGTGAGTGGGTACGTCCAACGGGACCATCGTCCCTAACCCCTAATCCCAAGGCGTTAAGCGACCCGTGCCTAGGGGATGCATGGCCAGGGGGTGAAATAATGAGCTAGGCCTTTAACGGAGCCTGTGGGGTACCTGAGCACCCTCCACAGTAATTGTCCCTGTCCGCGTCATGCTGGGCTCTGGCGTGGTGGACCTCTTTTCCAGAGCAACTCGTGGGACCAAAATGGAAAACCAAGTCAATTCTTCAATTAGTGGTAGTAGTGTAGGCGACAACCCCTTCGCAAGAGGTGGGTTGTTCAGGTCACCGCCTAGGAGGCCAGAGGCAATAGTCGGCAGCTCGGTGCGCAGCGCCAGCGTGGGTCACTTATCCTTCTCCTCTGCTACGCCAGTAGAGGTTATGGACTCCCCATGGCTTGTGGGGGCGATGAACCGCAAGGGCGATGGGCTTTCGGCCTTCGAGGTGGCGACGGAACATCTGGACGCCATCATCGACTTTGCGTCATCGAAGCATAATATCAGTAAGGACCTTAAAAGTAGCTTGCTGAAACTTCGAAAGTTGATGTTGGACGCCTAGCTGGACTGCAAAGGCCCTGACAGAAGCAAGCTCCGTCGACGCTGCGGATTGGAGGGACATAGGGCACAATGCTGCACGAACCCTCCCAATTGTTTGATTTGTTCCAGCAAAGCTGTGAACGGCAAGCACCCCATGGGGGGTTCGAAGTGCTCGGCGTTTAAGCGTGCTGCAAAATCACAGTGCAGGTAAAGCCCGAGTGTTTGGTGTGCGCAGGTTTAGAGGAAACGGCGGAGAACGTGTTGTTCGTGTGCCCACGTTTTCGCGCAATGCGTGACCACATGCTTGCCACATGTGGTCTGGACACTACCCCGGACAACCTAGTACAGAGGATGTGTAAAGATGAAGTTGGCTGGAACTAAAACGGCTATCGCCCAAATCGTTTCGATAATAAACACACACACACACACACACACACACACACACACACACACACACACACACACACACACACACACACACACACACACACACACACACACACACACACACACACACACACACACTGGTTGAAGCATTACTTTCTGGTTGTACCGAAGGGACGATGGCACAATGGTCCGATTCAGTTATTTAGCAGGAAAAAACTATTTTCCTCCGTTTTCGTTCTATTTAGACACTTGGTGTCTTCAGTGAAGTTGTTTATAATAAAATATTGCTTCTTCGGACAAAAAGTTTGATAGGGTGGTCCACACACACACACACACACACACTGGTTGAAGCATTACTTTCTGGTTGTACCGAAGGGACGATGGCACAATGGTCCGATTCAGTTATTTAGCAGGAAAAAACTATTTTCCTCCGTTTTCGTTCTATTTAGACACTTGGTGTCTTCAGTGAAGTTGTTTATAATAAAATATTGCTTCTTCGGACAAAAAGTTTGATAGGGTGGTCCTTATCGTTTCTCAAAACTGAAATTAAACTTTTTTATTTCGGGTTTTTTGTGGATGACCTCTTTAGCAAACTTGCAGTAAACATTATTTGATGCAACTTTGCCGAAGACACCTTGTGTCTAGCACATAAATTGAGTTCAGTAAATGAAATTTTCGATTTTAATCTACGGTGGCCCCAAAAAAATCAGTTTTTCTATTCTAACTTTTTTGTTTTGAGTTTTACGAGAATTCGGTCTTCAGAAGAAATGAAGAGCAAGTGATGGTGCATATTTTTGCTGAACACATCATGTTTATAAGTCTTACCATTTAAAAGTTATATGCAATTTATACCAAAAAACTATGCAATCTCAAAATTCCTATATCTCATGGAGATGGTTCGATTAATTTTTTTTGAAGGTGTTATCTGAAAGGGCACATATATAGTAACTTTTACTGCAAAAATTACGGGAACGGTTGTTTTTAAATCGAATAAATCGACTTTGAAAATTTCTTCGATTTTTTTTTAATTTACTAGTATTTCACTATATATTAAAATTATGAGTAAATTACCTTCGGCAAAAGTTCAAATTTAAACTAAAAATACATATCCGATTATTATTATTTAATCAGACTAAGGCCGAAGTGGCCTGTGCAGTATACAAGACTCTTCTCCATTCGGCTCGGTCCATGGCTACACGTCGCCAGCCACGCAGTCTACGTTCGTTCGTCGGATCGTTGTCGAGAACCATTTTCACCGGGTTACTGTCTGACCTTCTTGCTACGTGCCCGGCCCACCGCAGTTGCCGCGGTCGTTTCGCGGTGTGAACGATGGATGGTTCTCCCAGCAGCTCATGCAACTCGTGGTTAATTCGCCTCCTCCACGTACCGTCCGCCATCTGCACCACACCATAGATGGTACGCAGCACTTTCCTTTCGAAAAATCCGATACAAAACTTTTATTAACAATGTAAAATAAAAACCCTAATTGATCCACCTTGCAATAATATTGCCATTCCCGTTCATTGTAGAAAAAAAATGATACAGAATGACTCGACTTTGAAACTTGCAGTTCGTTTTGAGTTGCTTATATGTTTTGTACAAAAACGCAATAGTTATAAGCAGTGTTGTAAAATGTCATTTGCATTATTTTTCATAATTTTCCCAGAACTTTTTTCAGTAGTTAGCTATCATCTATCAAGTATGGCGAACTTATAGCGCTTAAATGTGGCTACAACTTTGTCTAACAAGAAATTGCTGTAAATATGTAATCTGAGGCGTGGGAGGCAAAATGTCATTCAAATGACATTATGTCAAATGACACGTGACATTTTGGAGAGATTTCACTCTCTAGCCTCAGATGTTATATTTAGAGTAATGTACCTTTAGACAAAAATATAGCACTACTCAAGCGTTATGCGTGCTTCTAAAATTTTGAAGTAAATTTGGCTTCCGAAGAAAGTTATGAACAAATTAGTCAAATGACATGCAGATGACATTTTACAAGCCTGGTTATAAGCCGATCGCCGAGTGATAATTTCCGTAATTCTAGTTGTACACGCTTTGTACAAGATTTCCACCCTAGCAGCACACATGTTCCACATAAGCTACTGTAACTCATATGTGAACAGATTTAGTCACAATCAAGTTATTGCACCCATTTTTGTCTGACTCGTGCTGCTGGGGCATTATAAATAGCTGTCATATAAACACAATCTTCAATTTCAATGGTACAGCACTCAACACGGAAGTAACGCACAACTGGTATACTTTTATTTTAGCTTTGCTGCGTCGTAGCATGCGTGAAAAATAAAAATGACAGTTTGTGCGTTGCTTCCGTATTGAATGGTGTGCCCTTGAAAACGAGAGTGAATTCAAATTCGGATTCCGTGAGGATTGTCTTTAAGTATATTCGTGCAATGAAGAGTGGTATAAAAAAAACCTTTGTACAGGAATCTGAAATACAATTCATTCAATTACATATATTAATTTCCAGTTACTTATAAAAATATAGCAGACTGGCTAATCACAGGAAGCGATTACAAGAAGAGCCCTGTGCAAATTTTGAAGCATGTGAAGCAAATGTCTTCCGTGTGCAAAATTGGTGAGAGTGCTTTGCTGAAACAAATTCGATGGATGAGCATTGAATTTAACAGAAAATGGAAAAATAGTCATTTTGACCGCAAACGTTTTTTTTCATCGAATGCATCTTGGCTGAATAAGAAAATTTGGCTCAAAAATAATGATAAAACGCCAGACGATAACACAAAAGCCAGGAAGGGCGGGCGTCCTTCGAAACTATTTTCGGAAGTCGGAAGGAAATCAAAGCAGAATAAGTTGCGTACGCTTTTGGTTATAAAAGTTTTGTATCGGATTTTTCGAAAGGAAAGTGCTGCGTACCATCTATGGTGTGGTGCAGATGGCGGATGGTACGTGGAGGAGGCGAATTAACCACGAGTTGCATGAGCTGCTGGGAGAACCATCCATCGTTCACACCGCGAAAATCGGACGATTGCGGTGGGCCGGGCACGCAGCAAGAAGGTCAGACAGTAACCCGGTGAAAATGGTTCTCGACAGCGATCCGACGGGCACAAGAAGGCGAGGTGCGCAGCGGGCAAGGTGGATCGATCAGGTGGAAGATGACTCCGTAGACTGCGTGGCTGGCGACGTGTAGCCATGGACCGAGCCGAATGGAGAAGACTCTTGTATACTGCACAGGCCACTTCGGCCTTAGTCTGAATAAATAATAATAATCGGATATGTATTTTTAGTTTAAATTTGAACTTTTGTCGAAGGTAATTTACTCATAATTTTAATGTATAGTGAAATACTAGTAAATTAAAAAAAATTCGAAGAAATTTTCAAAGTCGATTTATTCAATTTAAAAAAAAATACGTTCCCGTAATTTTTGCAGTAAAAGTTACTATATATGTGCCCTTTCAGATAACACCTTCAAAAAAAATTAATCGAACCATCTCCATGAGATATAGGAATTTTGAGATTGCATAGTTTTTTGGTATAAATTGCATATAACTTTTAAATGGTAAGACTTATAAACATGATGTGTTCAGCAAAAATATGCACCATCACTTGCTCTTTATTTCTTCTGAAGACCGCATTCTCGTAAATCTCAAAACAAAAAAGTTAGAATAGAAAAACTAATTTTTTGGGGCCACCCTAGGTTAAAATCGAAAATTTCATTTACTGAACTCAATTTATGTGCTAGACACAAGGTGTCTTCGGCAAAGTTGCATCAAATAATGTCTACTGCAAGTTTGCTGAAGAGGTCATCCACAAAAAACCCGAAATAAAATAGTTTTATTTCAGTCTTGAGAAACGATAAGGATCACCCTATCGAACTTTTTGTCCGAAGAAGCAATATTTTATTAAAAACAACTTCACTGAAGACACCAAGTGTCTAAATAGAACGAAAACGGAGGAAAATAGTTTTTTCCTGCTAAATAACTGAATCGGACCATTGTGGATGGGCTTGGCGGCAATGGAAACGGTTTAGCTGGTCGGGGATGCAGTCCTGCCTCCCTCATTGGAGGTGGCCCCTAACCCAGCACTTCCTGGTCAACCCAGGATGTCTGTTGAGCAGATTCCCCCTCCATTGTTTAGGAAGAAAAAAAAAAACACACACACACACACGCGCGCGCGCGCCAAAGTCAACGGGATCTTCTTCTGCAGCTGCTATGCGCCTCCTCGATGGTCGATCGAGCAGGTCGGCCATATGCTAGATTGTTTGACGGCTAACTTGATGGGGCGTAGGCCGGTGGTGATAGCGGGGGACTTCAACGCTTGGGCCGTGGAATGGGGAAGCCGATCCATGAATCAACGGGGGCAGATCCTGCTGGAATCACTGGCCATGTTGGATGTGGAGTTGGCAAATGTCGGTACCAAAAGTACCTACAACTGGAACGGGGCCGAGTCGATTATCAACGTTACGTTCTGGAGCCCTGGCCAAACGAGTAGTTCGAACTAGAGGGTAGATGATGACTTCACTCACAGCGACCACCTGGCAATTCGCTACAGTATCGACTACACGACCAGCATTCAGCGGACCTCGTATGTGGAAGACATCATACTTCGACGACGAGGTGTTTGAGGAAGCGCTCCGCCGCGAGCACAATACTCTCGGTCTGAGCGGTGAGCGGTGAGCCACGCCTGCCTACGGGCACGGAGGCGGATGCAGCGAGCACGCACAGAAGAGGAGCGTGTTGAACGACGGGTGGCGTTCGTGGCTGCTAGAGCTGCTCTGAAGATTGAAGATTGAGATTAGATCAAGCAAAAAAGCCTGCTTCGAGGGCCTGTGTCAAAGTGCCAACGCGAATCCATGGGGTGACGCCTATAGGGTCGTAATGGCCAAGACACGTGGGGCGACGGCCCCTACAGAGCGGTCTCCAGAGATGCTGGAGAGGATCATCGCGGGGCTCTTCCCACGTCATGACCCAAGTCCCTGGCCTCACTTTGTGGAGATGCCAGGGACTAGGGTGACCGACGAGGGAAGAGTAACTTTGGCAGAACTTGCGGGGATTTCACAGTCCCTTAGTGTAGGTAAGGCGCCAGGACCGGATGTTATTCCGAACCTGGTCACCAGAGCGGCCATTGCTGAGGCTCCCGTGATGTTCAGATCTGTCATGCAGAGATGCCTGGACGAGGGAGTCTTCCCTGAAGCATGGAAAAGGCAGAGCTTGGTCCTATTGTCAAAGGCGGGAAAACCACCGGGGGATCCGTCGGCATATAGACCAATATGCCTGCTTGATACGGCGGGGAAGGTGCTCGAGAAGATCACCCTCAACAAGTTGTTCATACGCACGGAGGGTGCGGATGGTCTATCGAGTAACCAGTTTGGCTTCCGAAAGGGTAAGTCGACCGTAGACGCTATCTTGTCGGTTACCAAATCCGCGGAGATAGCTATCCAGCATAAGAGGAGGGGAGTTCGCTATTGTACAATAGTGACTCTCGACGTGAGGAATGCATTCAATAGTGCCAGTTGGGCAGCTATTGCAGATGCGCTCCTGCGTCTTGGAATTCCCGAGTACCTGTACAAGATTTTCGGAAGCTACTTCCAGAATCGAGTACTGGTATATGACACGGAGGCGGGGCGGAAATGCGTTGATATAACCTCAGGGGTTCTTAAAGACGCGACGCGAGACAAGACATAACACTTATTGTTCTTACAATCGTCAGGGGTTCCTCAAGGTTCCATACTGGGTCCGGTGTTATGGAACGTCATGTATGACGGTGTCTTGAGGTTGAAGTTTCCGGTGGGCGTGGTAATCGTCAGCTTTACTGACGATATTATGCTGGAGGTCTACGGCGAATCGATTGAAGAGGTGGAGCTGTCTGCAGCCCACTCGATCGCAATTGTGGAGGAGTGGATGATTTCCAGGAAGTGAACTGGCTCACCACAAGACTGAGGTGGTTGTTGTTAACAACCGAAAGTCGGAGCAACAAGCGGTGATAAGGGCAAGCAACTGCGCGGTCACCTCTGAACGCTCCATCAAACTCTTGAGGGGGCATAGGCGCCAACTTTGGGGGGCGAGCCACTTTTTGCCCCCTCAATTATTATCTATAGGGGCAAAGTATCATTTAGCCCCCAATATATTTTGCCTTCAAAACTTCATTTTTGTAGATTTTTTTGTATAAAATCTCATATTATTGCAACGGTCGATTCGAATAGCTACCAGACTATTTCATTTACATTGGATGTGCAAATCATGCTTGCGTTGCTGTTTGCGTGTAGGGTAAAACGTCCTATCGTTGTGGTATGTCCTAATGTTGCGGTAGTGTTAAAATAGTTCATTCTGGATATAATAGCATTAAAAACAATTGTCGATACGCTAAAACTCATCGAATTAACGACTAGAATAGCTTTTTTTGACAAAATTTCGTTCAAAATAATGAAAAATCAACATTTTTCATTACAAATTTGAATCCTTTGAGCCTATTATTGCGGTAGTGCTAAGGTCCTATTGTTGTGGTATCGATTTCCATAAAAATTGCATGCAATACCGCAACAATAAGACTGCCTTGAAAAAATGTCGCAACGATAGGCAACAGCGTCCTATTATTGCGGTAGTTTGTTTTTATTGTGATAATAACAAAACAACATAAATTTAGCAAAATTGACGTAATATTTACGAATCTATAGTTAACGAGCAACCTATTCGACTATTGCAATGTGGAAAAAGACCAACAGGTCATTTTTAAAGAATTTTTGAAATCAATTTTGTTTTGACACGGGGCCTAACCCCTCCATAATAGGTCGTTTTACCCTATGACCATAAATCCATTGATGACGAAAGGAGAGCATTATTTGTTCATTGTTTGGCTCAATTATTAAACTTGGATGAAAAAGACACCATCAAGACTATTCTTGCCTGTAGGGATACATTAGCCATGATTAAGGACAGTGTTGATACAATTATACTCGAATCTCAAGGATTCATGAACGAGCTAACTCGAATCGTAGCTAGGCTGACCAAATCATTCCGATGAAAACACGGAACAAACGCGCTTGCAAAACGGGATATGTCAAAATTTTTTGGACCTAATTTACATTTTTCGTGTAAGAAATTAGAAATATTTTAGAATGAATCATTTCCCGCCATAACCTTCTATTGTATTAAGTTAGTTGTGGAAAAATACTAAACTACAAATATTTCACTCTTCAAAGCGATGCGGACAGAAACAGGAAGGAATAGAAAAATTACGCATCTCTCAATATTAAAAAAATGTGGAATTTTGAATTTTTATTTTAATCTACTCTTAGATTAAGGATTTTATTATTGACCAATATCAAACACTTTTTCAATTCTGAACAATTAAAAATAACAAACAATAGTCAAAGTACCCTGCCTAAAAACGGGTTTTAGGCATTAGAAGGCTAAGAAAAAATAGTTTTATGAAAAAATTTAAAAAGACAAGTGCAAAAAGAGCGATAGGGTTGGATTATTGGTTTCCCATGCAAGGAAAATATCTGCGATAATAAGAATCTCAACAGGGAAAGAATATTAATATAATGTAATTTTAATTATTTCCATGAAGATGGTTGTCGCGTGAGGATAAATGTCAAATCTAATCGATTCACAGTACCTTTTTATCGAAATTGATTTTAATGCTACTAAAAGTAGCATCACACCTCACATTTCGTCACGAAAAGTAAAAAATTCCACGGTTTGAAACTGCTTTAAACTCGATTTTGTTCAGTTGATTTATAAATTATGCTTCTATGTGTAGTAGTTTTTCACAGTGGATGATTTCGAAATATTCAGAACTATTCAACGACGCATTATTCCCAGCCAGTAAACACTACATATCACCTGACCAACATGGCTTTTATCAGGAGATCGACATCCACCAATCTCATTCCACTCACGTCTGCTTGTCTTTGAAATATTGACTCCGGAGCACAGGTCGATGTGATATACATGGATGTAAAGGCTGCATTTGATCAAAAAATTCTGCTGGCTAAGCTGAACAAGCTTGGAGTAATTATTAATTCATTGGTTCAAATTCTACCTTATACCAACCGCGCGCTCTGCGTTAAAATCGGCACAGCTAAGTCGTTTGAATTCACGAACCCATCAGTCGTACCACAAAGCAGCAACCTAGGACCCTTACTGTTTTCCATATTCATGAACGATGCCGGACTGACTATTCCACCTGGATTCCGTTATTTTTATGCCGACGACGGTAAAATCTTCATGATTATTCGCTGTATTCAAGATTGCATACTACTCTAAAATCTGGTGCAGAAGTTCGAGAAATGGTGCTCTTCAAATTTGCTAACACTGAGTGTACATAAGTGTAATGTACATAATTTCCTTTCACCACAAAAAGAACCCTATACTCTATATATATACATACAATACGTGATGCATGATATAAGTATGCAACGTACCAACAGTGTACGTGACCTTGGTATAACTCTGGATTCCAGTATGTCCTTCAAACATCATTATGTAGATATCGTAGCTAAAGCCAACAGCAACTTTTTTATTTTTTAAATTGCCGAAGAGTTTCGTGATCCTCGTCGCCTCAAGGCTCTATATTGCTCACTTGTTCGGTCAATATTAGAATTCGGCTAGGTCAATAGGTTAGAAACCATACAAAGAAGATTCGTCCGGTACGCCTTACGTAATCTTCCATGGAACAATCCAACAAACCTTCCTCCTTATAAAGAACGCTGCCAGCTACTCGGTCTGAAGACCCTCGAACAAAGGCGATCTATCGCTCAGGCGGTGCTCGTCGCAAAAATTTTAACCGTCGAGACTGATTGCCCTGAAATTCCGAATTAACTGAACTTCTACTCCCCGGAGCGGACACTTTGACCGGAGATCATACTCCAGCTAGAAGTTCGATCATACAACTACGGAATGCACGACCCTATACGGTTTATCTCAGCACGAGTTGTACGCACTGTTTGATTTCAACGGCATCTCGTCCACCATGTTCCGGAATAGAATTAAGGTTCCCTCAAACACACGCGACGCGACAGTCGCGACGCGATTCTATCGCTTGGGGACTGCGATTCGGTCGCCGTTGGTATGGAAGTGTAAATAGAACATTGCCTGCAGCGACCCAACGATAGAATCGTGGCGACTAGTTGTCGCCGTCGCGGCGATGAAATCCCTTTAGGAGCCTTTAGAAAAGAGTTATTGATCAAATTCCGTAACAATCATCGTCCATAATAAGTTTTCATTGTTAGTAGAATGCTATATTGTTTGTACCTTTGTTTACTATGTGTTAGATATGAGTTAGATATGAGTTTTTTACGCCAATTTGAGCATGGGCAACAATGTCAACTCAAACTGGCTTTTTCCCTCATCAAAAGATTTAAAAAATCATTAAGGCTAAGAATAAATAACCCGTCAAATGTTTCACTTCATTTGATAATTCACGATATGGACATCTTCATCGCTAGGTGGATTAATGAGCATTTATTATCAGCCTTTCCCAAGCTTGCATAACATTATGTTTGACATCAAATAAACAAATTCATGCAATGTAATGCATAAAATCTGTGTTGTACGAGAAAGGAAAAAACGATTAATTAACGACAGCTGAAAAATCTGGAAAGCACAAAATGCCGAACAGGCTATGTGCCTGTGGAAACACAGAGGAACGAAAAAGAAGAAACAAAACTGACTAGTGCAGTGATGTGTAACTAACAAGAACGGACAGGACATTTCCATGAAATTCCAAGAGAAGGATGGAAGAACATGTGCACCACATCAAATCGAATTCTGTGTAGGTTGTTTTTCTCGCACTCTTATTGTACACAAAAGCTATATCTTCGATCCAGAAACAATAGTGGGTGTGGGAGTGTGTATGTATGTATGTTGGGGGCATATGTGTAATGTGTGCGTATACATTAGCGCATATTTAAGGACATGTCGAATCGAAACGGAATATGAAATTGTGGTGGCTGGCCCCATGATTGCTTCCGGTCTTTTACTGACCGGATAGTAATGGTCAAGCGTTCGTTGTGGACCGAAGTTGCTTCATAAAGATGAATATTTCAAGCTGTGAGTACAACTTCTTTTGCCACGCATCAATACGCTAGGAGAAGAATGAATTCTGTCTTCAAAAGAAAAAGTAGAATCATGAAAAAAATTTCACAGCTAAGTATGGGATGCAGCTTTCAAAATAATTTTTAAAATTTCAAAATGATATTTATTTATAAATAATTTATAGCATGGGGCTAGAATTTTGATTACCTACATTATACATTTTGATTGTTAATGACATTAAAGTTTTTTCTAGACATGATTCCGGAGATGGTACTACTTTTAATGTTTATTGAATTTCTAATCCCACCTAATAAATCATTTTCATAAGTGCCAAAAATCCCATGGTCCGATCCGCCCAATTTTCAATAGGAAACAATGGGACAGGATTCTGCGTCAAATGCACACAGAAAAACACACACACACACACACACACACACAGCAGGGGCAGCAGGGACTTTGTCCAAGGGCTTGACGACCCCTCCTCATGGCCACTGCGAGTTAGACCGGGACCATCGTCCCTAACCCCTAATCCCAAGGCGTCAAGCGACCCGTGCCGATGGGATGCATGGCCAGGGGGGTGAAATAATGAGCTAGGCCTTTAACGGAGCCTGTGGGGTACCTGGGCACCCTCCACAGTAATTGTCCCTTACCGCGTCATGCTGGGCTCTGGCGTGGTGGACCTCTTTTCCCGAGCAACTCGTGGGACCAAAATGGAAAACCAAGTCAATTCTTCAATTAGTGGTAGTAGTGTAGGCGACAACCCCTTCGCAAGAGGTGAGTTGTTCAGGTCTCCGCCTAGGAGGCCAGAGGCAATAGTCGGCAGCTCAGTACGCAGCGCCAGCGTGGGTCACTCAACCTTCCTCTCGGCTAGAAAAACGCCGGTAGGGGTTATTGACGGCCCATGGCTTGTGGAGGCGATGAACTGCAAACGCGATGGGCTTTCGGCCTTCGAGGTGGCGACGGAACAGCTGGACGCCATCATCGACTTTGCGTCATCGAAGCATAATATCAGCAAGGACCTCAAGAGGAGCTTGCAGAAACTTCGAAAGTCGATGCTGGACGCCAAGCTGGAGAGGGCGGTCGGGACGGCCAAGTGTAAACCCGTGAAATCGGTGGAGTCGAGGTCTACCCAGACTGAGGCCCAAGGATTCGCGGACTCGGGCAAGGTCGAATCGACCGAAGGCGTGCCAGCGAAGACGGTGGTGACAAAGTCTACCCAGACTGAGGCTCAAGTATTTGCGGGTACGTCGGGGGTGACTGTTCCAACGGAGCAGACACAAAAACAGGAGACAGTCTCCAGGGTATGAGCTCCTGGGGCCGCTCCAAAACGCGGAGGGTTACTACCCCGAACAAGGGTAGTGGGGCTGGGAAGCTGAACCCCGGCCAGGTACCTCCAAAACCGGGGGAGGAAGGACCTGGAAAGGTCCGTCCACTCAGGAAAGACGGTGGCAAGGGGTTACGGCAGGCTGAAAGTTCTCAGCCGCACCAGACCAGGGAAATAGAGGGGGATGACGCCTCCTGGACCCTGGTCAAGGACAAGAGGAAACCGAAGACGTCAAGGGCCGAAAAGAAGGCCCAGGCGAATGAGGGTAGCAAGAAGTCTAGGGTAGGCGCCAATCGCTCCAGGGGCGATGCCCTAGTCATCACGGCGGACGAGGCTAAGTACTTGGACTTCTTGAAGGCGATGAGGAGTGACGTCAAGCTCGGTGAACTCGGCGCCGACGTACGTCGAATAAGACGTACCCGGATGGGCGAGATGATCCTCGAGCTGAAGCGGGGCGTCTCGCTATTGTCTTCTTTCAAAGAACGCGTCTGCCTGGTATAAGGTGAAGGGAGGAGTAACACCTTCTTTAAATGGATGCATCTGCCCGGTATAAGGTGAAAGGAGTTGATAATGCCTTCTTTAAAAGAACGCGTCTGCCCGGTATAAGGCGAAAGGAGTTGATAACACTTTTTTTAAATGGATGCATCTGCCCGGTATAAGGCGAAGGCAGAGGTAACGCCTTCCTTAAATGGATGCATCTGCCTGGTATAAGGCGAAGGGAAAGGTAACGCCTTCTTTAAATTGATGCATCTGCTAGCTATAAGGCGAAAGGAGTTGTTAACGCATTCTTTAAATGGATGCATCTGCCCGGTATAAGGCGAAGGCAGAGGTAACGCCTTCCTTAAATGGATGCATCTGCCTGGTATAAGGCGAAGGGAGGGGTAACGCCTTCTTTAAATGGATGCATCTGCTTGGAATTAGGCGAAAGGAAATGGTAACGCATTCTTTAAAAAACGCGTCTGCCCGGCGGCGGAGGGAAGGGTAATGCCTTCTTTAAATTGATGCATCTGCTCGGTATAAGGCGAAACGAGTTGATAATGTCTTCTTAAAAAGAATGCGTCTTTCCGGTATAAGGCGAAGTCAGAGGTAACGCCTTCTTTAAATGGATGCATCTCCCCTGTATAAGGCGAAATGAGTTGATAATGCCTTCTTTGAAAAACGCGTCTGCCCGGTATAGGGCGAAGGCAGAGGTAACGCCTTTTTTAAATGAACGCGTCAGCCCGGTATAAGGCGAAAGGAGGGGTAACGTCTTCTTTAAATGGATGTATCTACCCGGAATAAGGGGCAATTGAAATTTTGATAACTACTTCTAAATATTCTAGGAGGCCTTCCTTAGCCGTGCGGGAAGATGCGTGGCTGCCTTTTTAGGTATAAAAGTTTAAACGTGTTAATCTCGTGTTTAACGAATGCAAAAAAAAATTGTGACCTGGTTCAGAAACCTCGCAGGTAATAATTGTAGGAATGTTGAATGAACAAATGCTATTATTATTATTATTCCGCAAAATGGTGCATTCCGCGAAATGGTACATTCCGCCAAAAGTCATTCGGTGAAAAGGTACAAATCGCCAAATGTCGTACCGCGAAAAGTTACAAACCGCCAAATGTTATTCCACGAAATGTTCAACCGCGAAAATGAATTCCGCGAAATAGTTTTCGGTGAAATGTTATACAATCGTGTCAGACAGTTGCTGAATGGGGGACGGATATCGCCATCACAGCAGATCCTTACCGGGTACCCGCCAGGAACGGTAATTTGGTCACCGATTGGTCTAAAATGGCGGCGATATGGACAACGGGGAAATACCCAGTCCAAGAGTTGGTGTCTTCGACACACGAGGGCTTCGTCATTGCCAAAATCAACGGGGTCTTCTTCTGCAGCTGCTATGCCCCTCTTCGATGGTCGATCGAGCAGTTCGGTCGAATGCTAGATTGTTTGACGGCTAACTTGATGGGACGTAGGCCGGTGGTGATAGCGGGAGACTAGAACGCTTGGGCCGTGGAATGGGGAAGCCGATCCACGAATCAACGGGAGCAGATCCTGCTGGAATCACTGGCCATGTTGGATGTGGAGTTGGCAAATGTTGGTACCAAAAGTACCTACAGCTGGAACGGGGCCGAGTCGATTATCGACGTTACGTTCCGGAGCTCTGGCCAAACGAATAGTTCGAACTGGAGGGTAGATGATGGCTTCACTCACACCACCTGGCGGTTCGCTACAGTATCGACTATACGACCAGCATTCAGCGGACGGAAGAAGGGGCGAGGCCTAGCCCTCGTATGTGGAAGACATCATACTTCGACGACGAGGTGTTTAATGAAGCGCTCCGTCGCGAGCACAATACGCTCGGTCTGAGCGGCAAGCAGCTGGTAACAGTACTCTCGCGTGCATGCGATGCCACCATGCCTAGGAAAGTCCACCCTAGGAATGGGAGGCCACCGGCTTACTGGTGGACTCAAACAATTGCGAACCTGCGCCGCGCCTGCCTACGGGCAAGGAGGCGGATGCAGCGAGCACGCACAGAAGAGGAGCGTGTTGAACGACGGGTGGCGTTCGTGGCTGCTAGAGCCGCTCTGAAGACTGAGATTAGATCAAGCAAAAAAGTCTGCTTCGAGGGCCTGTGTCAAAGTGCCAACGCGAATCCATGGGGTGACGCCTATAGGGTGGTAATGGCCAAGAGGCGGATGCAGCGAGCACGCACAGAAGAGGAGCGTGTTGAACGACGGGTGGCGTTCGTGGCTGCTAGAGCCGCTCTGAAGACTGAGATTAGATCAAGCAAAAAAGTCTGCTTCGAGGGCCTGTGTCAAAGTGCCAACGCCACGTGGGGCCAAGACACGTGGGGCGATGGCCCCTACAGAGCGGTCTCCAGAGATGCTGGAGAGGATCATCGCGGGGCTCTTCCCACGTCACGACCCAAGTCCCTGGCCTCACTTTGTGGAGCTGCCAGGGGCCAGGGTGGCCGACGAGGGAAGAGTAACTGTGGCGGAACTTGGCCTGGCCATCAAAGCGGCCATTGCTGAGGTTTCCGAGATGTTCAGATCTGTCATGCAGAGATGCCTGGACGAGGGAGTCTTCCCTCAAGCATGGAAAAGGCAGAGCTCGGTCCTATTGCCAAAGGCGGGAAAACTACAGGGGGATCAGTCAGCATATAGACCAATATGCCTTCTTGATACGGCGGGGTGGTCGAGAAGATCATCTTCAACAGGTTGTTGATACGCACGGAGGGTGCGTATGGTCTATCGAGTAACCAGTTTGGCTTCCGAAAGGGCAAGTCGACCGTAGACGCTATCTTGTCGGTTACCAAATCCGCGGAGATAGCTATCCAGCGTATGAGGAGGGGAGTTCGCTATTGTGCAGTAGTGACTCTAAACGTGAGGAATGCATTCAATAGTGCCAGTTGGGCAGCTATTGCAGATGCGCTCCTGCGTCTTGGAATTCCCGAGTACCTGTACAAGATTCTCGGAAGCTACTTCCAGAATCGAGTACTGGTATACGACACGGAGTAGGGTCGGAAGTGCGTTGACATAACCTCAGGGGTTCCGCAAGGTTCCATACTGGGTCCGGTGTTATGGAACGTCATGTATGACAGTGTCTTGAGGTTGAAGTTCCCGGTGGGCGTGGTAATCGTCGGCTTCGCTGACGATATTACGCTGGAGGTCTACGGCGAATCGATCGAAGAGATGGAGTTGACTGCCCACTCGATCGCAATTGTGGAGGAGTGGATGAGTTCCAGGAAGTTAGAACTGACTCACCACAAGACTGAGGTGGTTGTTGTTAACAACCGAAAGTCGGAGCAACTGCACGGTCACCTCTGAACGCTCCATCAAACTCTTGGGGGTAATGATCGACGATAAGCTCACCTTTGGTAGCCACGTCAATTACGCCTGCAAGCGTGCCTCCACAGCTATAGTGGCATTGTCCCGGATGATGTCCAATAGCTCTGCGGTTTATGCCAGCAAGCGCAAGCTTCTGGCTAGCGTTGCTCTGTCCATACTGAGGTATGGGGGGCCAGCTTGGGGTACGGCCCTGCGTATTAACTGCTACAGAACGAAGTTAGAAAGTACGTATAGGCTCATGTGCCTAAGAGTTGCGAGCGCGTACCGTATCGTGTCGCACGATGCACTTTGCGTCATCACCGGTATGATGCCTATTAACATCGTTATCGGTGAAGACATAGAGTGCTTCGAAATGCGTGGCACGAGATGCATCCGTAGGACTGTCAGGTTGGCCTCAATGATCAAATGGCAGCGTGCATGGGACAGTTCCACTAAGGGTAGATGGACACATAGGTTGATACCGGAGATAGGTACGTGGGTCAAGAGGCGCCATGTACGCCACAGTACCTACACCGGTTTGGACACTCGGCCTCGCCCGAGTGTCCGGTGTGCGCAAGTTTAGAGGAAACGGTGGAACACGTGTTGTTCGTGTACCCGCGTTTTCGAACAATGCGTGACCACATGCTTGCCACATGTGGTCTGGACACAACCCCGGACAACCTAGTCCGGAGGATGTGTAAAGATGAAGTTGGCTGGAACGGCCCTTTATCGGCTATCGTCCAAATCGTCTCGGAGCAGACACAAAAACGGGGGAGACAGTCTCCAGGGTATGAGCTCCCTGTGGGCCACTCCAAAACGCGGATGGTTACTACCCTAAACAAGGGTAGTGGGGCTGGGAGGCTGAACCTCGGCCAGGTACCTCCAAAACCGGGAGAGGAAGGACCTGGAAAGGTCCGTTTACCCAGGAAAGACGGTGGTAAGGGGTTATGGCAGGCTGAGAGCTCTCAGCCGCCCCAGACCAGGGAAATAGAGGGGGATGACGCCTTCTGGACCCTAGTCTAGAACAAGAGGAAACCGAAGACGTCAAGGGCTGAAAAGAAGGCCCAGGCGAATGAGGGTAGCAAGAAGTCTAGGGTAGGCGCCAATCGCTCCAGGGGCGATGCCCTTGTCATCACGACGGACGAGGCTAAGTACTCGGACGTCTTGAAGGCGATGAGGAGTGACGTCAAGTTCGGTGAACTCGGTGCCGACGTACGTCGAATAAGACGTACCCGGATGGACGAGATGATCCTCGAAGCGGGGCGTCTCGCAAAAGGTCCGGTAGGGACGCAGGTAACATTAGTTCGGCTATCTGCAGTGGACGCTTTCAAGGTAGTCAAGTTAGGAAGCGTCAAGGTGGGATGCTCGGTGTGCCCTGTGAGCATATACGAGCAACCCAGAGTTTGCTTCAAGTGCCTGGAATCGGGGTACAAGCAATGGGACTGCAAATGCCCTGACAGAAGCAATCTCTGTCGACGCTACGGATTGGAGGGACATAAGGCACAATGCTGCACGAACCCTCCCAATTGTTTGATTTGTTCTAGCAAAGCTGTGAATAGCAAGCACCCCATGGGGGGTTCGAAGTGCCCAGCGTTTAAGCGTGCTGCAAAATGACAGTGCAGGTAACGCAGCTGGCTTGCTCGGCCTCGTCCGAGTGTCCGGTGTGCGCAGGTTTAGAGAAAACGGCGGAGCACGTCTTGTTCGTGTGCCCACGTTTTCGCGCAATGCGTAGTTTCTACGGAGGAAAAGTGTGGCTGCGGTGTAAGATGACCCATTGTTTATGTTCCAAAGTCCCATCTGCGATTTGCAAGTGGGTACGCGAAACTAAGGCCAAATGTCAAGTTGTGGGACAGTTGTGGAAACCTTATTGTTTTGAATAGGAGGTCATTGTGAAGTATAGCTGGTTTTGGGCATCTACACGTTGAAATGGTACGGTATTTATATGAGTGAAAACATCGAACAATTTTTTTATTAGCCCTAGATGTAACGTTGACTCATCCCGCAAATTAAATAATAATTAGTATAGATAGTGGAATATATAGATGAGCGAAGATATTGCGAGAAGATAGAAAAATTCGAACGAGGGTCCGACGGTCGACCGGAAAGTGGTTCCGCAAACGTCAAAACGATTGTATAACATTTCACCGAAAACTATTTCGCGGAATTCATTTTCGCGGAATGACATTTGGCGGTTTGTAACTTTTCGCGATACGACATTTGGCGGTTTGTACCTTTTCGCCGAATGACTTTTGGCGGAATGTACCATTTCGCGGAATGCAACATTTCGCGCAATATTAATAATAATTGCCTTTGTTCATTCATCATTCCCACAATTATTACCTGCGAGGGTTCTAAGCTAAGTTACCATTTTTTGCATTCGTTTAACGCGAGATTAACACGTTGAAACATTTATAAAAGCCGAACAAAAGAATTTCGATAAATTTGCTAGACCGGGCCAGAAGTTGAACCCAGCCTCCTTCAGCATAGTCTTACTTGGCAGTCACGCATCTTACCGCACGGCTAAGTAACGCCTTCCAGAATATTTAGAAGCAGTTTCAATTGTCCCTTATACCGGGCAGATACATCCATTTAAAGAGACGTTACCCTCCTTTCGACTTATACCGGGCAGACGCGTTATTTTCGAGAAGGTATTATCAACTCCTTTAGCCTTATACCGAGCAGATGCATCCATTTAAAGAAGGCGTTACCCCTCTCTTCGCCTTAAACTGGGCAGACGCATTCTTTTACAGAATGTATTATCAACTCCTTTCGCCTTCTACCGGGCAGATGCATCTATTTAAAGAAGGCGTTACCCCTCCCTTCGCTTTATACCGGGCAGACGCGTTCTTTTAAAGAAGGTATTATCAACTCCTTTCGTCTTATACCAGGCAGACGCGTCCATTTAAAGGAGCACCCGAAAACGCGAGCACTTTGAAACTTGGATCCTGTCAGGAGTGACCTTAAATAATTAAATTATGTCGGGTTAGGGTAGAGTACGGGCTTACGAATGCAAAAATTCTCGGGAACGGGTCGGATTCGGGTTCGCAATAAATCCAAAAAAATAGCCCAGATTTCATGTAATTAAGCAGAAATCGGTAAATATTTGAATGATAATTATTCTAACTGAATTCCGCCAAATGGCATTCCGTGGAATGATTTTCGGTGAAAAGATACATTCCGCGAAATGTCTTTCTGAAAAAAAGGTGCATTCCACGAAATGTGTTTCGGAGAGTTGATACATTCCGCCGAATGTCGTACCGCGAAAAAAAATTCCGCGAAATGTTTTTCGGCGAAATAGTATTCAACCGTCAAAACACTTGATGCACGGAAAATAATGTTGGTTGATTTTTTCGGTGTGAATGTTGATTATTGAAATCAATGAAAATATGTAACTTTAAACGAGTGTTACATGCCGCTATATATTTTAAATAAGTTTTATGGCACTTTCAAGCCATTTCGGAACGTATTTATGTGATTTTGATACATTTTACACTTCTCGAATATTCTTGATTTAAAGGAATATCAACACTTTCCACACAGTGCATGTCATTTGAAGTTTACGACACTCAGTCTTCTTCTTTGCTCCGCAAAATTAGAAGTTTTCTCTGTTCTCGCAATAAATCCTCTGTCTCCAAACGAACTGTCAAACGTGATAACTGATAAACTTGCGTTGAAAATCATTTTGACTCGTTTTTTTAGCAGCCACGAGCATGCAGGCTGTGCTAGAGTTTTTTGTTTTCTTTTGTCCAATAAAGTAGTTTTCTGAATGGACTTACCTATTTTTGCACATTACATGAATAGATAACAATCACACTAGTCTAGCATTCATATTAAATTCACAGTTTTTATTAGTATGGCGACACGATAAACTAAAACTACAGATAACAGCCATACAGGCTAGAACAAATTTTACTCAAAAGCTGTGTAAATCAAAGTATAGATAGTGGAATCTATAGATGAGCGAAAGCATGGCTGAGTCGCTTTTTTTGACCGTGCACACGCGCATTAACATTTCCATTGAAATCGTGACGTCATGCTCGTTTGGAGACACGTTTGACAGTTCGTTTGGAGACAGAGGATTTATCTTCGCTCATCTATATATTCCACTATCTATAAATCAAAGTACATTTCGCTATACATCGAAATACTGACTGTGGCAGGTGTCATTCATGTAGTCATGCGTACCAGCTGTCACTTTTCATTAAACAAATATTGCGCGCCAAAATGAAACCAAGCTTGCTGCCTTTTCCAGCACGTGGCAACTGTGGAACCAAAAAAGTCAAAACACAATTTCTACAAAATGCATTTTGTGCTCTTAAGCAACCTATTACCAAGTAGAGCCTGCCACTTCTCAAATGCATATTGTTAAATAAATATATGCTTTTCATAATATGTTCAGATTACGATTAGTTAAAATTGTTGACTACTATCGAAAAGAGATAGTGTTTTAAAACAATTAACTACCGGAAATAGTTGACCAAAAGAAGGGAATCCCCTCACAAAGAATAACAACTAGAGTTCCCTTTCTACTTCACGACAGGCTACTGACTGATATTTCTGCCAGCAGCTGCAGTTCTCTTTATTCAACAATAGATATATACAATACATCCATAACAATATTTCTTAATCTACCCAAGAGCAACTACAACCAACTGCTCAGTGATGAACTCTTTAGATATTAAAAAAAATCACTAAAATAAAGATTAAAAAAAAACCAACTGGCGTCTGCTTCCTATCCATCTTCGATCTATAGCGAAGCGTCGCACACTACCTGATATTCCAACACTCCTCCTTCTAACACCGAGCCTCCCGTCCAGAGCTCCTCCTCGACGAACAATTCCTCCTGGCCCAATCCGTTGCCCGTACAATTGGCCTCTATCCGACGTTTGCACTGCACCCTCTGCTGACCAGCTCCTGAATGTTCGGACGCTTCTCCTGGCCTCTTGCTGACCAGCCAGCATCCTACCGAACGTTCCAACCTCCTGATTAATTCTGTCCGGCGCTACCCAAGCCTTACGTGGCTGATCATGATCCCACTGCGCGACGCGACTTATGCGGCCGATCCATGATCCCACTGCGAGAACGTCAACGGCAATAACATCCCACTAAGGCTGTGAACCATTCCACCGATTCGTTTAACTTTTAGTTAAAATTTGACAGTTCGATGGTTATTTCGCCGTGGTTAAAAATAACCCTGCTCCGGAGCATGGTTAGATTTGACAGTTCGATAGTTAAACTTTGTTCGTGAGAAAATTGGCGCCAAATCCATTTCGTTCCGAATAACTATCAATCTGTCAAAACTCAAATGGGTCGGCTTCGGAGTAAAATTTTAACCACGATGGGAAAATAACCATCGAACTGTCAAATTTTAACTAAAAGTTAAACGATTCGCTGGAATGGTTCACAGCCTAAGATGGAGAACGAGAATCGTTCCTGGGCCCATAACTTGTTGGCCATAGGAAGGGCACCCTCTCACAAAGAGGGTTAGAGTTCCCTCTCTAGCCAGCAGCTGCAGTTTTCTTTATTCAACAATAGGTATATACAATACATCCATAACAATATTTCTCAATCCACCCAAGAGCAACTACAACCAACTGGCGCCTGCTTCCTATCCATCTTCGATGTACAGCGAAGCGTCGCACACTACCTGTGGCTAATGGAAGGGAAGGTAAATATTCAAAAGAATTACAATAATGAAAATACAGTCAAAGATGATAGCAGCTGTTCATTAAGGAACATCTCAGCACAAAACAAACCAGGCACTCCTAGATGGCACCGAAATCGCTTGCGTTAGAGTGAGAAAGAAATGGAATTAGAATTGGAATTGAAACCAGAGTGATGAGGAGGATCTGTTGTTCATGTTTATGGTGGGCGGTGGCGCCTAAAATGTTGACAGCTTCTGGATGAGAGAAACTTTGCTTTTTTTTTTTTTTTTTTGTATCTTTATTAAAGTGATTTTTCAACATATGAAGAGTTCATCACTGTAGATAAGAAAGGTGGGGTTTTGATGAAACCCCCCTTCGCGCCCAACCTGGGGGTCGCGCCAATAACGTGAACGACAGTAGCAATTAACCAAATTAAAATCCGTTAATTAATTTTATCGCTAACGTAGATTCAGGGCCCGCCTATCTACTATTTGTCTGACTAAGGGCCGAGAATGAATTTATCGACCTGCAGATAGGCCTTTTGGTTCCTGTTACTTGATTAGCTTAGGATCTGTTCACAAATTACGTAACGCAAAAATCCGAGTTTTTGACCCCCTCCCTCCCCCTCGTAACAAAAAGTAACATTTTTGGTACCCCCTCCCTCCCCCATGTAACGCGTAACTATGAAAATGTTAAAGGCAGATTTTTTTTTCTTCGCTGAAGTATTTGGGTTTTGGTATTTTTTAAACACTGTTAGGGACGGCACATGATCAAAAATCAAGGATTTTAGGAATGCAGCTAGTAGGAACGAAAATAGAATTTGCGATCATAATCATTTACATAGTTTAGCGGAACTGTGGTGTCGAGAAATAAAATATTCGCTTGGTATTTTTTCGCATACCAGTCCCGCTATATCAGCATGCTTGATTTCGATAATGACTAATGTTCGATAACGATTAAGAGCAATTACTTCAATCAGTGATTTAAAAAAAGACATTAAAATATTTTTTTATTCGCGTTATGCGTAACATTTTGTAGTACCCTCCCCCTCCCCCACCTTTCAATGTAACAAAGTATAACGCAATTTGGACCTCCCCCCTCCCCCCAAAAGCGTTACGTAATTTGTGAACAGACCCTTAGGAAAAAATAAGCTTATCACTACACAGCAAAAAAAGTTGTTGAATATTACATCGAAATCGCTGCAACCCGTTGAATCCATCGGTTGTTGAATATTACATTGCACGATGTACTCGAGAGCTTGCTGTGTAATAAACAGAAGCGACGTAATTTCTTTCGATGTAAATAATAAAATGATGTAATCGTTACGATGTAAATTAATGTGATGTAAAACAGTCCAAAATTCATAGTGCTGAATTTATTTATTATGATGTTTTATTTTTCGTGGTATTTCCGTTTTTTTAATCGAATTTGCATAACGATATTTAATTGTGTTCATATTTATATTATCTATACTGCATATAGAATTTGAGCAAGAAAAATAAATTATGTGCACAGATCGTTTTTTTATCGGTGGCATTGTTCGTCTGGAAGCCTTAAGTTTAATTCTTTGTCCTGATCGGTCCATCCGTAGCTCTTAGGTGGCATCCAGGGGCAGCACGTCATCGTGAACATGAACTTTCGGACTTCAAACGAATCAAATGCTGAAAGCAAAAAACAAGTTCAGTAAGGATGATGGATGAGCGAAGTTGGGTTTTTCTATACATCACATTGAAGCATAATTTATAACCCCTTATGCATAAAAAATATCTCACAAGGGTTTTCTAGAGTTCATGAGGAAATATTCTAGAGATTTTGACAATAATTCTTTTGGATTTTTACAGGGAACCCTTCTGGAATTCCGAGAAAAACCCTTTTGATATTCCAAAGCGAACAGTTCTGCGAGTTCACAAATAATTATCTGGAATATCACAGGGTTTTGCAGAGAATCTTTCATGGATTCCGCGAAGAAACCTACTGGAATGCCACAGGGAAACCAACTGGGGTTCTGCATAGAATCCTTATGGGATTCCGAAAGGAATCCTTATGGGATTCCGAAGGGAATCCTTATGGGAGTCCGAAAGGAATCTTTATGGGAGTCCGAAGAAAATTCTGGGATTCCGCCGGGCATTTCTCTAGGATTCCGAATATAATCTCTGGAATTCCGAGGAGAACTTCTGAAATTTCGACGGGAATCCTACTAGGATTCTGAGAGAAATCCTTCTGGAATTTAGGGGAAGTCATTCTTCCTTTGGAAACCTTTGTAGGAAAATGAATGGAATCTTTCTGACATTCGAAAAGGAATCCTTCTGAGATTCCGAAAGGAATCATTCAGGAATTCCGTGCAGAATCTTTCTGGAATTGCAAGGAGAATCATTTTGAAATAGCGACGGAAATCCTTCTGGAATCTTTGGATTCAGAGGATAATCCCTCTAGGATTCTAAGATGAGGGGAATCATTTTGGGATTCCGAGGGGAGTTCTACTAAGAGATTCCCGTAAGAATCTTGAGAAGACTCATATAGGGACTTTCCCGAAGAAATCTCGGAGAGATTCTGGAAGGAATTTTGGGGAGATTCTCAAATGAATCTCAGGGAATTTTATGAAGGAATCTTGAACAGAGATTCCTACGGGCATATCCCCAAGATGCCTACCGTAGCCTGCTCGAGATTCTTTAAGGAATCTTACTAAGATGCCGACGTTAATCTCTCCGAAATTACTACGGGATTCTTATACGAATCTTCCCAAAAGACCGACATGAATACTCCAGAATCATCCTGAAATTCCTTCAGGAATCTCCGAGATTTTTCGAGAATCTCCCAGAAAATCATTCCGAAATTTATAGGGAATCTACCCGAGATCCCTTCGAGAATCTTCCGAGATTGTTACAGGAATCTTCTCAATATACCGACAGGAATCCCTCGAAAAGTACTACAGAAATATCTCAAAGATTCCTAAGGGATGCTCCACGTAATTCTTTAAGAATTTTCCACCAGATTCCTTAGGGAAATTCTTTGAAGAATCTCCTAGAAATTCCTTAGACAATCCTCCAGAAAGTCTCTCCGAGATTCTTACGGGACTCATTCCTCCGGAAATCTTCTCGAGATTCCTTGGGGGATTTCCTAGAGATTCCATGTGGAATCTCCTAGAGAATCCTTCGGAAAAGGAATCCCGGATAGGCTACCGTAGGATTTGCGAGGAGATTCCCGTAGTAATTTCTGAAGGATTCGCGTCAGTATTTTGGGAAGATTCCTGAAAGAATCTCAGGGACCCTACCTCGGGGAGATTCCCGTAGTAATTTCGATGGGATTACCGTCGGTATATTGGGAAGATTCCTGTAACAATCCCAATGGAATCTCGGGGAGAAAAAACAAAACCCGTTAAACGAAGCTAAAAATCACACAAATTGTCGTTTACATGTCAACGTTACTTTCTTGTCATTTACTTTCACTAAAAATGCACGCTTCAAAACAGAAATAACTTTGATAAAAATATCCCATCCTCGTCGCCACTGTTATATCTGATAAAAGAACGATGGTGGACATAATTACGAACGGGGCAAAGAGACAAAATAGAAACACATGTTGTTAAGTTGGATGTCGCAAATCAACTGCGATCATCGTTTATTCGATAGAGTATATCAGCTGACGATTACTCTTTATTTCTCCTCATTCTCGGGGTGCGTTCATAAGCCTGACACAACAGAGATATTTCTGTAGTAATTTCTGAGGGATTCCTGTCGGTATATTGAGAAGATTCCTGTAATAATCTCATAAGATTCTCGAAGGGATCTCAGGTAGATTCCTATAAATTTCGGAATGATTTTCTGGGAGATTCTCGAAAAAATCTCGGAGATTCCCGAAGGAATTTCAGGGTGATTCTGGAGGATTCATGTCGATATTTTGGGAAGATTCGTATAAGAATCCCGTAGTAATTTCGGAGGGATTTACGTCGGCATCTTAGTAAGATTCCTGAAAGAATCTCGAGCAGGCTACCGTAGGCATCTTAGGATATGCCCGTAGGAATCTCTGTTCAAGATTCCTTCATAAAATTCCCAGAGATTCATTTGAGAATCTCCCTAAAATTCCTTCCGGAATCTCTCCGAGATTTCTTCGGGAAACTCCCAGAGATTCCTAAGAGAATCTCCCACAGAATCATTTCGAAATTCTTTCAGGAATCTCCATAAGATTTCTACGGGAAACTCCTACTCGAGATTTTACTTAAGCCTTTCCCAAAATTATTACGGGAGCCTTCACGAGATTCCTCATAGCCTTCCCTCCCAGAATCATTCCGAAAATGTTATATGAGTCAAGATTCTTACGGGAATCTCTTAGGAGAACTCCCCTCGGAATCCCAAAATGATTCCCTCAGCTTAGAATCCTAGAGGGATTATCCTCTGAATCCAAAGATTCGAGAAGGATTTCCGTCGCTATGTCGGAATGATTCTCCTTGAAATTCCAGAAAGATTCTGCACGGAATTCCTGAATGATTCCTTTCGGAATCTCAGAAGGATTCCTTTTCGAATGTCAGAAAGATTCCATTCATTTTCCTACAAAGGTTTCCTGTGGAATCCAAGAATGATTTTTAGCTGAAGGACTTTCCCCGGGATCGTAGAAGGATTTTCCTCGAGTCCTAGTAGTCCAAAAGTATTCCCGTCGAAATTCCAGCAGGATTTCCCTCGGAATTCCAGAAGGATTATATTCGGAATCCCAAAAGTATTTTATTCGAAACACAAAAAAGATTCTTTTGAAATTCCCAGAAGAATTTCCGGCGGAATCCCAGAATGATTCTTTGATTTCCCAGAATGAAGTAGGATTTCCTGCAGAATCGCAGCAGTATTCCCTACGTAATTCCAGCAGAATTTCCCCCTGGATTCGAGAAGGATCCCCATCGGGATCCCAGAAGAACTCCCCCGAGATCCCAGAAGAATTTCACTCGGAATCCCCGATATATTCTAGTCGGAATTTCAAAAGGTTTTTATATTCGGAATCGAAAAAGGATTGCAATCGGAATACCAAAAGGTTTCCATTCGGAATACCAAAAGGATTCCAAAGGAACGAATGGATTTTTCGCGGAATCGTAACAGGATCTGCATGATTCCAAAAGAATTCCCTGCGGAATCTCGAAAGGATTCCCTTTAGAATAACAGAAGAATTATCTTAGGAATCTCAGGTGGATTCTTTTCGGAACCCCAGATGGAATCCCCCGGGATCCCAGAATGACTTCCCCGAGATTCCAGAAGGATTTCTCTCAGAATCCTAGTAGGATTCCCGTCGAAATTTCAGAAGTTCTCCTCGGAATTCCAGAAGGATTATATTCGGAATCCTAGGAATCTCAGGAAGAATCCGTAGGAATTTCAGGAAATTCCGAAGGACTCTCGGGAAGATTCCCGTAGGATTCTCGGGAAGATTCCCGTAGGATTCTCGGGGAGACTTCGGTAAGAATTTCGAGAGGATCCCGAAGGAATCTGAGGAAAGATTCCCGAAGAAATTTTGGGAAGAGATTCCTCCTCCTCCTCGGGGAGATTCCCGGAGGAATCTCGGGGAAATTCCCGGAGGAATCTCGGGGAAATTCCCGAAGGAACCTCGGGGAGATTCCCGAAGGAACCTCGGGGAGATTCCCGAAGGAACCTCGGGGAGATTCCCGAAGGAACCTCGGGGAGATTCCCGAAGGAACCTCGGGGAGATTCCCGAAGGAACCTCGGGGAGATTCCCGAAGGAACCTCGGGGAGATTCCCGAAAGAATCTCGGGGAGATTCCCGAAGGAACCTCGGGGAGATTCCCGAAGGAACTCAGGAGACTCTCGAGGGAATCTTGGGAGACTCCCGAAGGAAGCTCAGGAGACTCCGAAGGAAGCTCGGGGAGACTCCCGAAGGAAGCTCGGGGAGACTCCCGAAGGAATCTCGGGGAGACTCCCGAAGGAATCTCCATGGGGAATCTCCTAGTGATTCCTTCGGAAAAGGAATCTCGGATAGGCTACCGTAGGATTTGCGAGGAGATTCCCGTAGTAATTTCTGAAGGATTCGCGTCGGTATTTTGGGAAGATTCCTGAAAGAATCTCAGGGACCCTACCTCGGGGAGATTCCCGTAGTAATTTCGATGGGATTCCCGTCGGTATATTGGAAAAATTCCTGTAACAATCTAAATGGAATCTTGGGGAGATTCCCAAAGGAATCTCGGGGAGATTACCTAAGGAAACTCGGGGAGATTCCCAAGGGAACTCAGGGAGATTCCCAAAGGAATCTCGGGGAGATCCTCAAATGAATCTCGAAGAGATCCTCAAAGAAATCTCGGGGAGATTCCCACAGGAATTTCGGGGAGATTCCAAAAGGAATCTCGGGGAGATTCCCGAAGGAATCTCGGGGAGATTCTCGTAGGACTCTCAGGGAAATTCCCGAAGGACTCTCGGGAAGATTGCCGTAGGATTCTCGGGGAGATTCCCGTAAGATTCTCGGGAGATTCCGTAGGATTCTTGGGAGATTCCGTAGGAATCCTGGGAGACTTCGGTAAGAATTTCGAGAGGATCCCGAAGGAATCTGAGGCAGATTCCCGAAGGAATCTGAGGCAGATTCCCGAAGGAATCTGAAGAAGATTCTCGAAAGAATCTGGGAAAGATTCTCAAAGGAATTTCGGCAAGATTCCCGAAGGAATTTTGGGAAGAGATCCCTCCTCCTCCTCGGGAAGATTCTCGGAGAATCTCCCCGAGATTCCTCCGGGAATCTCCCCGAGATTCCTCCGGGAATCTTCCCGAGATTCCTCCGGGAATCTTCCCGAGATTCCTCCGGGAATCTTCCCGAGATTCCTCCGGGAATCTTCCCGAGATTCCTCCGGGAATCTTCCCGAGATTCCTCCGGGAATCTTCCCGAGATTCCTCAGGAATCTTCGAGATTCCTCAGGAATCTTCGAGATTCCTCCAGGAATCTCCCGAGATTCCTCCAGGAATCTCCCGAGATTCCTCCAGGAATCTCCCGAGATTCCTCAGGAATCTCCCGAGATTCCTCGGGAATCTCCCGAGATTCGAGGAATCTCCCGAGATTCCTCAGGAATCTCCCGAGATTCCTCCGGGAATCTCCCGAGATTCCTCAGGAATCTCCCGAGATTCCTCCGGGAATCTCCCGAGATTCCTCCCAATCTCCCGAGATTCCTCCAGAATCTCCCAGATTCCTCCAGGAATCTCCCGAGATTCCTCCGGGAATCTCCCGAGATTCCTCAGGAATCTCCCGAGATTCCTCCAGGAATCTCCCGAGATTCCTCCAGGAATCTCCCGATTCCTCCGAATCTCCCGAGATTCCTCCGGGAATCTCCGAGATTCCTCCAGGAATCTCCCGAGATTCCTCCAGGAATCTCCCGATTCCTCAGGAATCTCCGAGATTCCTCCAGGAATCTCCCGAGATTCCTCCCAATCTCCCGAGATTCTCAGGAATCTCCCGAGATTCCTCCAGGAATCTCCCGAGATTCCTCCGAATCTCCCGAGATTCCTCAGGAATCTCCCGAGATTCCTCAGGAATCTCCCGAGATTCCTCCGGGAATCTCCCCGAGATTCCTCCGGGAATCTCCCCGAAATTCCTCCGGGAATCTCCCCGAGATTCCTTCGGGAATCTCCCCAAGATTCCTCCGAGAATCTTCCCGAGGAGGAGGAGGGATCTCTTCCCAAAATTCCTTCGGGAATCTTGCCGAAATTCCTTTGAGAATCTTTCCCAGATTCTTTCGAGAATCTTCTTCAAATTCCTTCGGGAATCTTCCTCAGATTCCTTCGGGAATCTTTCCCCAGATTCCTTCGGGATCCTCTCGAAATTCTTACCGAAGTCTCCCCGGGATTCCTACGGGAATCTCCCCAAGAATCCTACGGGAATCTCCCCGAGAATCTTACGGGAATCTCCCCGAGAATCCTACGGCAATCTTCCCGAGAGTCCTTCGGGAATTTCCCTGAGAGTCCTACGAGAATCTCCCCGAGATTCCTTCGGGAATCTCCCCGAGATTCCTTTTGGAATCTCCCCGAAATTCCTGTGGGAATCTCCCCGAGATTTCTTTGAGGATCTCTTCGAGATTCATTTGAGGATCTCCCCGAGATTCCTTTGGGAATCTCAGGGACCCTACCTCGGGGAGATTCCCGTAGTAATTTCGATGGGATTCCCGTCGGTATATTGGAAAAATTCCTGTAACAATCTAAATGGAATCTTGGGGAGATTCCCAAAGGAATCTCGGGGAGATTACCTAAGGAAACTCGGGGAGATTCCCTAGGGAACTCAGGGAGATTCCCAAAGGAATCTCGGGGAGATCCTCAAATGAATCTCGAAGAGATCCTCAAAGAAATCTCGGGGAGATTCCCACAGGAATTTCGGGGAGATTCCAAAAGGAATCTCGGGGAGATTCCCGAAGGAATCTCGGGGAGATTCTCGTAGGACTCTCAGGGAAATTCCCGAAGGACTCTCGGGAAGATTGCCGTAGGATTCTCGGGGAGATTCCCGTAAGATTCTCGGGGAGATTCCCGTAGGATTCTTGGGGAGATTCCGTAGGAATCTCGGGAGACTTCAGTAATAATTTCGAGAGGATCCCGAAGGAATCTCGGGAGATTCCTGAAGGAATCTGAGGAGATTCCCGGAGGAATTTGAGGAGATTCTCGAAAGAATCTGGGAAAGATTCTCAGGAATTTCAGAGATTCCCGAAGGAATTTTGGAGATTCTCGGAGGAATCTCGGGGAGATTCTCGGAGGAATCTCGGGAGATTCCCTGAAGGAATCTCGAGATTCCTGAGGAATCTCAGATTCCTGAGGAATCTCGGGAGATTCCGGAGGAATCTCGGGAGATCTGAGGAATCTCGGGAGATTCCCGGAGGAATCTCGGGAGATTCCGGAGGAATCTCGGGAGATTCCCGGAGGAATCTCGGGGAGATTCCCGGAGGAATCTCGGGGAGATTCCCGGAGGAATCTCGGGGAGATTCCCGGAGGAATCTCGGGGAGATTCCCGGAGGAATCTCGGGGAGATTCCCGGAGGAATCTCGGGGAGATTCCCGGAGGAATCTCGGGGAGATTCCCGGAGGAATCTCGGGGAGATTCCCGGAGGAATCTCGGGGAGATTCCCGGAGGAATCTCGGGGAGATTCCCGGAGGAATCTCGGGGAGATTCCCGGAGGAATCTCGGGGAGATTCCCGGAGGAATCTCGGGGAGATTCCCGGAGGAATCTCGGGGAGATTCCCGGAGGAATCTCGGGGAGATTCCCGGAGGAATCTCGGGGAGATTCCCGGAGGAATCTGGGGAAAGATTTCCGAAGGAATCTGAGGAAGATTCCCGAAGGAATCTCGGGAGATTCCCGGAGGAATCTCGGGAGATTCCGGAGGAATCTCAGGGAGATTCGGAGGAATCTCAGGGAGATTCGGAGGTATCTCGGGGAGATTCCCGGAGGAATCTCGGGGAGATTCCCGGAGGAATCTCGGGGAGATTCCCGGAGGAATCTCGGGGAGATTCCCGGAGGAATCTCGGGGAGATTCCCGGAGGAATCTCGGGGAGATTCCCGGAGGAATCTCGGGGAGATTCCCGGAGGAATCTCGGGGAGATTCCCGGAGGAATCTCGGGGAGATTCCCGGAGGAATCTCGAGGAGATTCCTGAGGAATCTGGGAGATTCTCGAAAGATTCGAGATCTCAATTTTGGAAGAGATCCTCTCGAGGAATCTCGGGGAGATTCCCGGAGGAATCTCGGGGAGATTCCCGGAGGAATCTCGGGGAGATTCCCGGAGGAATCTCGGGGAGATTCCCGAAGGAATCTCGGGGAGATTCCCGAAGGAATCTCGGGGAGATTCCCGAAGGAATCTCGGGGAGATTCCCGAAGGAATCTCGGGGAGATTCCCGAAGGAATCTCGTGGAATTTCCCTTAGGAATCTCGGGGAGATTCTTAAAGGAATCTCGAAGAGATTCCCGGAGGAATCTCGGGGAGATTCCCGAAGGAATCTCGGGGAGATTCTCGAAGGAATCTCGGGGAGATTCTCGAAGGAATCTCGGGGAGATTCTCGAACGAATCTCGGGGAGATTCTCGAACGAATCTCGGAGAAGATTCCCGAAGGAATCTCGGCAAGATTCCCAAAGAACTCTCGGCAAGATTCCCAAAGAATTCTCGATAAGATTCGCGAGAAAATTCTCGGGAAGATTCCCGAAGGAATCTCGAGGAGATTCCCGAAGGGATCTCGGGAGGATTCCTGAACAAGTCTTGGGGAGTTTCGTAAAGGAATCTTGGGAAATTCCCGAAGGAATCTCGGGGAGATTCTCGAAGGAATCCGGCGAGAATCCCGTAGGAATCTCGAAGAGATTCCCTTAGATATGTCAGGAAGATTTCCGTACGAATCTCGAACAGAAAACTGTAGCAATTGTGGGAAGATTCTCGTAAAAATCGCGGGGAAATTCCTTTAGATTGTCTGGGAGAATGCCGTAGTGATCTCGTGGAGATTCCTATAAGAAATTCGCGTAGAAATTCTGGGAAAATTCGTGAAGGAATCTTATGAAGATTCCCGTAGAAGTTCTACGGTAGAACTATCAGGTTGTTTCCCGCAGGGATCTCGGGGAAATTTTAGGAATCTTGGGACGATTCCCTTAGGAATTTTGAAACGTTTTCTTCTGGAATGGGGCCCTCTTTAGCTTAGGCATTTTTCGGATTGGATATTGTCGCGATTCCCCTGGGCATAAAAGTATCATCGTATTAGCATAGATATAATAATCAAGATGTTGGGGTCAGAGCAAATTAGTACTCATTTTATGGTTCCAGTGTACTAAGTTTTCGGTACCCAGCTGCTACCGAGTGGTACCCAGTAAAACGAAGCAGTCCTTCGATTTGGATTTGAATTTGATCTAATAATTGATCGTCGCCATGCGCAACATCATGTTTATTATTTTTCAGTGGAGTTCTTGTTGATGTCGCCAGTTTTCATAATTTAATAGTTTTATTTTACATCTACTAATTTCTTTTTCTTTTTTCAGATTGAATTTGGAGTTGAAAGGAATTTAATAGACTAGAGATGGCAAATTATGGCCCATTCTGAACCGTAGGGTCCTTGCAATGTCCATGTTACGGCAAAAAAGGTTTCAGGTTGTGACAACCATGCTTAGATTGTTGCGAGTATAGATTTTACTCATTGGCGAAATCCCGTTATCAACTTTGGCTCCACATAGAGGAAAACTAAAAAGCATTTTTTGGACCTTGTTAGAGATATATATGTAACAGTTGAACCTCATATAAAGGAAAATCCTATCAAATGTCCGTCTAAGGGAAGTAACGCTTACGTTGGTAATTTTGGAAATTGTCTCGTCTAGAAACGGATCTAAGAAATGATTAAGTAGACGGGCGAATACTCATACATACATACGAATACATACATATTTGCAAATTGGCAAGGTTCTCTTTCACAAGAATTTTAGCTATTTCTACCAATGGGTTTTTCGGGCTCTTCAAGTATTTCTCTCAAGTATCTCTCTAGATAGGCAAAAATACTTCGTTCAAATTCATACAGATACAGAAGAATCTATTAGAAAAGTTTATAAAATAATTTTGATAAATCATCCAAAAAGAAAGTGCATTTGAAGACACTTCGCGATACAAACGCAAACTCTCTGAACCGAACACGGGATCTGGTAGAAATCCGAAAGAAAAGCGTATTTACTGAACTGTAGTGACAATAAATTGGAGGCCCTCTAGTGTCACTAATTTTCTGTATGCGATTTAATTGGTCCTATTATTTTTATTGTTCAAGATGAACTAATCAGCGTTGTGTACCAGAGAAAACCCAAAAGACAATTATTTCTAAGCTCATGAGGTGATTTTTTGTTGTGCCTGAGTTACGGACAATTTTGAGGGAAATATCCAGGTTCGCTATACGAATAACGGCAAATTTTCACGGTTTCACATGTTTTTTTTCCGGCGGTATACGGATACAGCAATAAATTAGCCTGTTGCCCTCAGACTCTTTCCGTTTTTTCAATTCACTTATGTCGTGGTTATTCTAAAGACACTTTACGAGAATACTCAAACAAGCCGGTTCGAATATCTCAGGTTCGAATGTGAAGGGGCCCCCAGAATGATGAACGCAGCGGCGCGTTTTGGCAGTTAACCCATGCATTTTCTGTTCAAACCTGCCACAGCACTCAACATTCTAGAGTTCTGGTTCAATCTTGACACAGTCTTCATAAATTCCATGGACTAGAATAGTTAGAAGTGGTAAAGTTTTAAAGTTTAAAAAATAATAATTTTAAAGTTAAAAACTTGTAAGCAAACCGTTGAATTCCTAGGTTTCCATATATCTTGTTCTCGACTCTGAAACTTAAAACGGAGCCCAATACTGAGATTGGTTGAGTTTGAGCTTTTCCCGGCTTTCCGAAAGCAATTGTCCTGCTAAAAATATATCAGTAATTAAATACAATTTAAATGGATGAAATTGCAACCATCAGAAAAACCATCCTGCTTTCATTTTTGAAAGTTGTTTTTGTTTGGTGAAAAATCAACTTACGAAAATGTTGCTATGGAACCGGTACTAAATTATACCACAGACAAACAGACGTAACACTGAGAAAATTCCCATCGACCATGAGCTCAACGGTCGTTTTAAATTCAACTGCTTGCGAGTTTTAAATCCAGGGGCGCGCGCATCGTATACCTTTGTATTTGACATCTCACACTAGCGCATTCTGTTGACATTGTCGTACTAAACTTTGTTTCGTACAACATGCACGTTAGGTGGTGGACAAATAACTGGGCGATGGATTTTGAAACAAATTGTTCTAGCTGTTACGTCTGTTTGTCTGTGATTATACGATTCAAGGTGCCGTTAATAAATTACGTAATGGATACTGAGATGACATTTCTGGGTACTGAGGATTATTCATAGCGTGCGAAACTGGAACCACAAAAAATCGCCAGTTTTATATTGATTGTTGGTATTAGCCTCATGATATACGAATGCAGAAATGGTACCTTGGCTTAGAATTCTCTCAGTTAATAACTATATAGGAGCGCTAAATGAACACTAAGCTGCGAGTCAGCAATGTCCCAGTGGGGATTCCGGGAGAGGCTTTCCATTAAGAGAGACTTCCTTTCGGAAACCTGGGTGGATTCTCTAAGGAATATTAAAAATATTCTCGGCGGTATTTAAGAACATTTTTCTGCAGAATCCCAGAACGGTTCCCTGTGAAATAAAAAAAATCCCGTGAAATCCCTTTAAGGTTTCCATACGGAATTCCTCTATCCCTACGGAATCCTTCTATAGATTCTTTACAGAATTCCCCTAAATTTTCCATACGGAATCACTCCTACGTAATTCCACATGAAATCCCCTTAAAAGTGTACTACACAATCTGCCTATGGATTCCCTAGGAAATCCCCCCAAGGTTTCTCTACAAATTACCTTAAAGGGTTTTCTACGGAATACCATAAAAATCCCTTTAGAATTCATGAAAGATTCCCTGCGAAATCCCAAGACATTATTTGCAGAATTTCTGGAGAATTTTCCTGCGAAATCCCAGAAGTATTTCCTGCAGAATCCCGAAAGTATGTATGTAATTACTATGCAATTACCAAAGGAATACCCAAAGAAATTCTATTGGAATCTTAATAGCAATTCATTAACCTCAAACCATAATTACGGAATATTCGCATGTAAATGCATTTTATAAGTAGATTTGATTTGCTTATCCACTCCGATAAATGTATTTTCTATTTGAACCGACAAGACATCGAAGTTTTCTATATCTGTGTCGTTTAACAGGTAGACAGCCATGTTATGAGACGCCACTGCGGAATCTCCGAAGAATTTCGTTCATAGTCCCCAAAAAAACCTTTTGGAATTCCCAAACGATTCCATTTGCACTCCCCAAATAATTCCGTTTAGAAACCGCAAAGGATTCCTCGGAGTTCCCTAATGAATTCGTTTGGATTGCTGTTCCTTCTTTCCTTTTTTAAGATACCGTTTCCACGTATCTAAAATAAAGATAATAAAAATCAATTCCGAATCTCAGAAAAGGCAAACGGGTTCCATACAAGTTCAAAAAAACTCTGAGCTCCCGGTCACAATCCCCGAGCGATTCTGTTTGGAATTCTTTAAGAATTATTTTTGGAATCGAATATTTGAATCATTTGAAAATCTATATTCCGAGCCAGATATAGAGAGAGAATAGTACATACTTACGTAATTAGTAATTAGTCACTGATTACAATTATGTCATTCTTATAAGTTGTCTCGTTCGGAGTGACAATACCTATAATTATAATTTCTTTCAACCGACACATTGATCCCGATATATTGTCTGTTGGATCAGGGGCCAATTCCGAATTTTGAAGTCATTCTAACATTGCCAGGCACGCGGGCCATTCCGAGGACAAAATTGTGTACTCGAATATAAACAACTGCTGCCGGCGGAGGTTCTGGCGGAGGACGCAGAAGAGTTGCGAATTCCCGACCAGGAAGCGATCGATGAAATTACGGAAAATACCAGTAAGGCACTAAAGAAGCTGACGAATCAGAAGATTGTGCCGGCCATGCCCGTAAGAGCCGCGAAAAAGCAAATATATTCAATACGCACCATCTCAACAGGGAGATGCTTCCAATTCAGGCGCTTGACAAATAGTTATTCGTATGGTTGAGGCACAAGTAGATCCGATGGTACTGCAACGATTCCGAATCAATAAAAAGATCCCACGGGTGCCACGTTCTCCTCCGGCTCCGGTTTTGCATTCTCCAACGAGAAAAGCGAGGAGAAAAGTAACAGTGAAGGGACAACGGGAATGTAATGTTCCTCCGTGCATTTCCAACTGGAAGAAGGCCAAGGGTTACACAATTCCGCTCCACAAATGCCTGGTTGCTGATGGCCGTAGACTGCAGCAGGTCCATATAAACGAGAAATTTCCGAAAATAGCCGAAGCGCTGTACATTGCTGACCGGAAGGCTCGAGAAGCTGTCGAAGGCCGTGCCCAGTTGGAGAAGAAACTGGTCCGATAGGTGAAGGAAAATATAGAAGATATGTTGCGGCAAATGGCTCAGCATGCCCGTGAGGAACGTGCGGGGATTCGCCATCCTGGTGAAGCCGCTGCTGGAAGGGGTGCCGATTTGAATTTGATTCCGGAAGATCTACGTAAACGTGACGAAATTCGAGCCGTACGCCATCGGATCGGGAGCGCGCTCGCAATAGGAAATTGGCTCGCGCGGCTCCGGATAAGCGCCCAAAACTACACCGGGAAGGGGAGCGTGACATCTCCGAACACAACACCTTGGGATTTGCATCCAAGACGTCGCTCGCCGGAGAGGCACCGTTCGATCAACGGCTGTTTAATACATCCAAAGGTAAGACGGGTAAGCGTCGAATAACGACAACTATACTCCCATGCAAGTTAAAAAAAACTCTCAGCTTCCGGTCACAACCCCCGAGTGATTCTGTTTGGAATTCCATTTGAAATCGAATATGTTATGAAAATCATTTGAAGATCTATCTTCCGTTCCGGATAGAGAGAATCGAGAGAATAGTACATACTTACGTGATTAGTAATTAGCCACTGAGTTGTCTCGTCCGGAGTGTCACAAGTGTTCCAGAGTAATTCCTTCCAACCGGCACAATTCCGTCATTCTAACCTTGCCGTGATGTACATGATGTACAGATTTTAGTTGAATCTGAATACAAATAAGGAATGAAAATTAAATTCTTTTGTAATAAATAAAAACATACCTATAGGTACTATAGTTAAGCTGTAATCTGGTAAAATGGGTCCTGATAGCGATCTGTTGGGAATGAGAAGGCATCTAGCACAGCGATCAGGAATAAAGATGATTTGCGGCACCTTCGTAGACTGTGAATGGACCGGGTCAACTGCAAACAAATTGAAGTCCACTGCGGCCATATTCTGAAATAACAAATAGAAATAAAAACTACAAACAACTATTTATAATCATAATAAATGCCTACTTACATTTTGTTCATCACAAATGTTTTGCCATTTGTGATGAACAAAATGTAAGTAGGCATTTATATTTTTGCATATAAAGAAAATGTTTGCTCCCGACCCGAGGCTTCGCCGCCGCATGCATGCGATGGAAACTAAACACCATCACGTCGTTGACGTCAAGTCCGCAGTGTTGCGAGAAAATTATATTATAAATGGATATAATATTATATCCAATTTGTGTAATATTACACAACTCTTTTGGATCATATTGGTTGCATCATTTTCTGTGTGATATTCAACATTTTAAATATTGAATATTACACAAATGCGACGTGAGGAAAATTAATGAATCTGTTTTTGTGTAATTTCCGGGCGATGTGAAATTACATCAATATGAATGATAATGTGTATTATTATTCCGGCATTACATAGAAATTCTGGTACATCACCTAAATTACATCGATGCACATTACATTATTTTTTGCTGTGTACTATTATACGGATGTTAATTACTATTAATAGTATGATCACAGTGGGAAAAAATTATCCCTAACAAACAGGCAAAAACCCGCATCTCTGTTTTGCTCCTATCTGCTATCTTGCTGATGCGAAGAAAGAATTAATTATTCTACCTGGAGAAGATGCTTTCCGGTTTCTATTGTCATCGGTTAATTCATCTACCTATCAATGTGTGATGCACTCCGTGCGCTAACGATATGTGCTTGGTTGCTATTTCGGTCTGTTTCACTTTAAACTACCTAGAGTGTATGACAGTCGTCGTCGGGAATAGCCGGTTAATAAGAAGACGAGTGGGATAACATGTCGTGTTTCGTGTGGTAAGCTGACAAAATCTGTGGAGTGTATAATCCGGCGGGATACGGCCGGAATTGAGACGGTTTAGTTAACTTTTATTGCTTCGGTGGTTTGGGCTAGTTTTGATGCTTTCTCGATATTATATTGATTAGGCGGTTGTTCATTGATGAAAATGGAAAGGGTGTGAAAGAAGTAAATTGATGCTCTTCTGGTTTGATTCCTGTGGTGGTGATTCTTCAGTTAATGTGGGTTAGGTTGCTCGGTTTGGTGATTTCTGCTAGGATGTATTGTTGGATGTGGTAAACCGGCCGTGGGAGTATAGGGAAATGTGGCTGCTGTCGATGGATGTATTCTCAGTTGGGGTTCATTCGTGCTGGTTTTACGTTGGTGGTGTTCTGCTACTTTTGTTATTTCTTTCACTGGTTTACTGCTTGATTCTCCTTTCAGTTATCCGGTCTTATGTTGATTTTCCTTCTGTTTATTTTTAGGTATGCTGTTCTGGAAGATATTCATGTTCCTATCGGTAACGGCTGATATGGGCTTCGGAGTGATGGGGTGCTAGTCGACATCGATGGAGGAGTATGGTCGGCGGTAATCCGACGAGGAAACTGCATTGCTGATTTTTGGTGGTTTGGTCTGCTGAGTTTTCAGCTGGTCCTTAAGGAGGCTGGGGAGGACGTGTCGCTCTCAGGAAGGCCAGGAGGGATCCCCATTCCGGTCCCAAAACAGCTTCCGGTTGGGGGCGCCCTGACAGTCCCTGGTCCGTCGTCGTTCCAAGCTCTGGATCCGGTGCGATGAATTAGCAGCTATCGTAGTGACCTGACTGACAACAATGGTGGTGGGGCCAGCCAGGTGTTTGCTGATACGCGTTGGCTCTTGCGGGTTCGTGTTGTTCGTTGGGGTGTGTTTAAGGTTTAAAGTTGCAGAGTTATCGGCTGGTTTTCTGCTTCGATTTCTTTAACTGCTGCGACTGGGATGTGTTGGACGGGGAGATATTCGAGAGGGACCGTTTTGATTGGGTGAGCTGGGGTTGAGTTGTGGTGCTGGTGCGCTGGGTTTTCTGTGCTAAGTTTTCCTTTAAGAATAGTGATGTGGGTACTATCTTAGGGGCTTTTCCTGTTTGGTTGTGGGGTCGGGGTGTGCGGTCTGGATCATTGTCAGAGATTGCATCTTCGGAGTCATTGAAGACTCCTTCGAAAGGGTCGGATAGAATCTGTCTGGCTTTTGCAGGGAACTTTTCGACTTCTTTCGAAATGAGTGGGATAGGAAAGGCTTGCTTGGTGGGCGGAACAGTGGCGGAAACTTCTGCAGAGGCTTCGATTGCAACCGTTTGAGGGATCATAGTGGCAACTGCGTTTGCTGGCATAACCGCTTGCAAAAAGTGGTTGACTTGCTTTGTTAGCAGTTCGATCTGCTTTGATTGCCTATCGAAAATCGACTTTAGGTGATCGATGTCTGGTTGGTGGCTGGCTGTGGACGGTTGAGATTCGATGGAAGGAGCAGGGGTCTGGTTTTTTAGAAGCTCATTGATCAGCAGGTCCTTTTCTTGGAGCTGTTTGGTGAGTTGGTCGATCTTCCCGTTTAGTTGTTCGAATTGGGCATCATTGCTAGCTGATACAACGTTGGCGTAGGCGTTATTGTTGTTACGTGCTTCGTATGCTCTCCTGGCAGCGGGGTATGAAATACCTTGGTCCACTTTGATGCGCTGAATTTCATTTTCTTTTTTATAGGACGGGCATGTTTTTTCGGAGATGGCGTGATCGTTGGTTTGGCACTGAAATAAGCACAAAGCGGACAGAGCAAGGTAAACGACCGAGGATAAAAGGGCCTGGTAAGAATAATTGGTGATACTGATAACAAAATCAAACACGTCCAGTTTGGGTGCCGTACAAACATAAACTCACTTGAGATAAGTTTATTTCAGAGCTCTCAAAAGAATATTCCCTTTTTCTCAATTCACTATTTCATACTCTCTGATTGTTATTGCTCTCTAGCACTAATACAACAACTCCTTCCTTCTTTAGGAATTCAGATTACATACTTAAAATTTTACTTTAAAATCGAACTCGAATCTCTCGAATATGCTAAAACACTAACTCATTTCATTATTTCAAATTTAAGCTAATAATATTTAAAACCTTCTTGGCGTATCTTCTTCGCGTTTCTTTTCGATCTTCTCAACGGTTTCGACATCTGAGTTTCTTCATTATCAAACAGCTGATTTCCGATCGTGAATTCTTCCCCGAAAATGAACGAATCTGCCGGAAACCCGTAGAAATCTGGCTCATGGTCTGATATGCTTTCAGCGTCGTCAGCGTCATCTTCTCTTCTTCGCTTCTTCGGGTTACTATGGCCACCTTCCTTACGGAAAACAAAATTTGGCCTAGTTATTCGGCCAGAATCCACATAAATCTTTAGCTGTCTCTTGTGTGCTGTAATCATCCTGCCGCCAAGTGAAATCTGGAAAATAGTCGCGGAAATTCGTTTAAGATAAGTTGCGGGCAACCATCGTCTCATGTCGCTTTTGTTAGAGTTTTTGTAGTAGATCAGGTCACCGCACTTAAGTTCAACAAAGTGATCGTTGAAATTGTCATTAGGAGTAGAAACGACTGGTGTTAAATCATCATGCATTGATTCTAAATTATGCTTAAAATTTGACTTGGGATTAATCAAGTCCAATAGCGTTTTAGGCTTATATGAAAGAAGTCTTTCGGATGGGAAGCGACCGTCATCTTCTAAACAAGTGTTTCTATAGTTAAATAGAAAGTAAGACACCTGCAAGTCGGTCTCCAATCTGTGCATCTCTGGATCTAAAATGAATTTCTTAAAACGTCCTTCACTAAACGTACCATGCGCTCAGCTTGCCCATTACTTTCAGGGTGATAAGGGGCTTTTCATCACATTTACCTTGCTTTTCAAAAATGAAACGAAATCCTTGGAGTTAAAGGGGCCCACCATCTGTTACAAGAACATCCGGTAACCCATATCTGGCAAAAACATTCAGGAAAATTTTGATGATGTTTTACAGTCCGTATTTGTTTTCATGTATTCCAATTCAATCCACTTTGAGTAGCTGTCCACAATCACCAAAAATGTTTTTGATCTAGATGAAAAATCTGCATGCACTATGCTAAACGGCTTATTTGTTGGAACCCACTTTGAATAAGCGGCTGATTTTGGAATCGGAGTCATTTGGATGCATATTTGACAAGATCTAACGTATTCCTCCAGGTCTTTATTCATTCCAAACCAATACACTGTTTTACGGGCTAATTGTTTGATTTTACTTATACCAGTATGGTTTCTATGGAGCAACTTCATAACCTTCGGAATTAGACTCATGGGGATAATAACGCGATCTTGATACAATACACATCCATCGACCTTCTCAAGCTCTTGGTGATGGGAATATACGTCTCGGAATCTTCTATCAAAGCGAGTTGGCCAACCGTTCGTAAGGTATGATGTGATCTTATTTAAGAAATCGTCCTGTTTCGTTTCCTTAGCTATCTCCTTGTAATCGAGAGGAAAATTTTCTGTAAAATTCAGGCTTTTAACATACTCTCGGTCTAAAGTTTTCGGCACAGGTTGTTCAAGTGGAAATCGGGAGCAAAAATCAGCATTTGCCAGTCTTGATGATGGTCGGTAAATTATATCGTAATCATACACTGATAATTCGATAATATAACGTTGTATTCGATAATATAACGTTGGGGGCAGCAGGGACTATGTCCAAGGGCTTGACGATCCCTCCCCAGGCCATCTGCGAGTTGTGGCGCCTGCCTAGGATGTGGTGGGGTTTGACAGTGGGCCCTGTTAAACCTCTATAAAAAGCTGCATGAATCCGCAAGTAGGCTCCGCCAAAGCGACCGTGTGCCGCTCAAAGCGCACAAGCCCAAGTCCTGGTGTTAGGTGGGACGCTAAACAGCCCTGACACGACGGCCCTCCGACGAGACAGGAGGTTTGCGCAGGCCCAATAAGCCGCCTTTAAAAACAACCATTACGAACAACATAGAAGATAATACGACTCGATACAATCGGCAACGACCTAGGCGACGAAAAAAGGATCACGATTGGAAGCTTGGAACATGGAACTGCAAGTCGCTAGGCTTCGCAGGTTGCGACAGGATAATCTACGATGAATTACATCCCCGCAACTTCGATGTCGTAGCGCTGCAGGAAATCTGCTGGACAGGACAGAAAGTGTGGAAAAGCGGGCATCGAGCGGCTACCTTCTACCAAAGCTGTGGCACCACCAACGAGCTGGGAACCGGCTTCATAGTGCTGGGAAAGATGCGCCAACGCGTGATTGGGTGGCAGCCAATCAACGCAAGGATGTGCAAGCTGAGGATAAAGGCCGTTTCTTCAACTATAGCATCATCAACGTGCACTGCCCACACGAAGGGAGATCCGACGACGACAAAGAAGCGTTCTATGCGCAGCTGGAGCAGACATACGATGGATGCCCACTGCGGGACGTCAAAATCGTCATCGGTGACATGAACGCTCAGGTAGGAAGGGAGGAAATGTATAGACCGGTCATCGGACCGGATAGTCTGCATACCGTATCGAACGACAACGGCCAACGATGCATAAACTTTGCAGCCTCCCGCGGAATGGTAGTCCGAAGCACTTTCTTCCCCCGTAAGAATATCCACAAGGCCACATGGAAATCACCTAATCAAGTAACGGAAAACCAAATCGACCACGTTCTAATCGACTGTAAATTCTTCTCCGACATCACGAACGTACGCACTTACCGCAGTGCGAATATTGAATCCGTCCACTACCTCGTCGCAGTATGTCTGCGCTCAAAACTCTCGACGGTGATCAACACGCGTCGGAGTCGTCCGCCGCGGCTTAACATTGTGCGGCTACAAGACGGTAGACTAGCCCAAGACTACGCGCAGCAGCTGGAAGTGGCACTCCCAACGGAAGAGCAGCTAGGCGCAGCATCTCTTGAAGATGGCTGGAGAGATATTCGATCTGCCATTGGAAGCACCGCAACCGCTGCACTAGGCACGGTGGCTCCGGATCAGAGAAACGACTGGTATGACGGCGAATGTGAGCAGTTAGTTGAGGAGAAGAATGCAGCATGGGCGAGATTGCTGCAACACCGCACGAGGGCGAACGAGGCACGATACAAACGGGCGCGGAACAGACAAAACTCGATTTTCCGGAGGAAAAAGCGCCAGCAGGAAGATCGAGACCGTGAAGAGACGGAGGAACTGTACCGCGCTAATAACGCACGAAAGTTCTATGAGAAGTTGAACCGTTCACGTAAGGGCCACGTGCCACAGCCCGATATGTGTAAGGACATAAACGGGAACCTTCTTACGAACGAGCGTGAGGTGATCCAAAGGTGGCGGCAGCACTACGAAGAGCACCTGAATGGCGATATGGCAGACAACGGTGGCGGTATGGTAATGAACCTAGGAGCACGCGCGCAGGACATGCGACTTCCGGCTCCGAATCTCCAGGAAATCCAGGAGGAGATCGGCCGGCTGAAAAACAACAAAGCCCCTGGAGCTGACAAACTACCAGGAGAGCTGTTTAAACACGGCGGTGAAGCACTGGCTAGAGCGCTGCACTGGGTGATCACCAAGGTTTGGGAGGATGAGGTTCTGCCGCAGGAGTGGATGGAAGGTGTCGTGTGTCCCATCTACAAAAAGGGCGATAAGCTGGATTGTAGCAACTACCGCGCAATCACATTGCTGAACGCCGCCTACAAGGTACTCTCCCAAATTTTATGCCGTCGACTAACATCAATTGCAAGAGAGTTCGTGGGGCAGTACCAGGCGGGATTTATGGGTGAACGCTCTACCACAGACCAGGTGTTCGCCATAGTTCAGGTATTGCAGAAATGCCGCGAATACAACGTGCCCACACATCATCTATTTATCGACTTCAAAGCCGCATATGATACAATCGATCGGGACCAGCTATGGCAGCTAATGCACGAAAACGGATTTCCGGATAAACTGATACGGTTGATCAAGGCGACGATGGATCGGGTGATGTGCGTAGTTCGAGTTTCAGGGGCATTCTCGAGTCCCTTCGAAACCCGTAGAGGGTTACGGCAAGGTGATGGTCTTTCGTGTCTGCTATTCAACATCGCTTTGGAGGGAGTAATACGAAGGGCAGGGATTGACACGAGTGGTACGATTTTCACGAAGTCCGTCCAGTTATTTGGTTTCGCCGACGACATTGATATCATGGCACGTAACTTTGAGAGGATGGAGGAAGCCTACATCAGACTGAAAAGCGAAGCTAAACGGATTGGACTAGTCATCAACACGTCGAAGACGAAGTACATGATAGCAAGAGGCTCAAGAGAGGTCAATGTGAGCCACCCACCACGAGTTTCTATCGGTGGTGACGAAATCGAGGTGGTTGAAGAATTCGTGTACTTGGGCTCACTGGTGACCGCCGATAACGATACCAGCAGAGAAATTCGGAGACGCATAGTGGCTGGAAATCGTACGTACTTTGGACTCCGCAAGACGCTCCGATCGAATAGAGTTCGCCGCCGTACCAAACTGACTATCTACAAAACGCTTATAAGACCGGTAGTTCTCTACGGACACGAGACCTGGACGATGCTCGTGGAGGACCAACGCGCACTGGGAGTTTTCGAAAGGAAAGTGTTGCGTACCATCTATGGTGGGTTGCAGATGACGGACGGTACGTGGAGGAGGCGAATGAACCACGAGTTGCATCAGCTGTTGGGAGAACCATCCATCGTTCACACCGCGAAAATCGGAAGACTGCGGTGGGCCGGGCACGTAGCCAGAATGTCGGACAGTAATCCGGTGAAAATGGTTCTCGACAACGATCCGACGGGAACAAGAAGGCGAGGTGCACAGCGGGCAAGGTGGATCGATCAGGTGGAGGACGACTTGCGGACCCTCCGCAGACTGCGTGGTTGGCGAAGTGCAGCCTTGAACCGAGCTGAATGGAGAAGTCTTTTATGTGCAGCACAGGCCACTCCGGCCTTAGTCTGATGATAAATAAAAACGTTGTAGTCGTGTTACTGAAATTTGATTTTTACCTTCTTTCCCAAAGATCCCGATCAAAGGTTTATGGTCCGTATAAATTGTAAACTTCATCCCGAAAAGAAATTTATGAAATTTTTTTACAGCACATACAACCGCCAAAGCCTCTAAATGCAAAATTGGGTATTTTTTCTGTGCATCATTTAGGCTAAAAGAAGTGAAACAAACAGGACGCTCTTCTCCATTCACGATATGTGACATAACTCCTCCCAATCCGTAGCTGGACGCATCTGTAGTAACTACAATTGGTTTCGTGGAGTCAAAATATTCCAGTAAACATGGTCGAAGAAGAAATTTTTTACAATCGTTGAAGGTATCTTGACACTCATTTGTCCAATTAAATTTAACGTTCTTCTTCATCAAACCGTAAAGACACTGGATACGAGACGAAAGGTTCGGAATAAATTTGGAGTAATAGTTCAGTAATCCTAAGAAAGCTTTAAGCTCGGATACATTTTGAGGAGCTTTTGCCTCGCGAATGGTCTCAATTTTTTGCGGACATGGCTTTAAACCCTTTTCCGTCAAAACGTGTCCTAAATATGGTAATTCTGTCACGAAAAATCTGCACTTTTTTAGGTTTACTTTTATATTGGCTTTAGCCAGTCTTTCAAGCACTAAATATAGTTTTTGTTGACAATCTTCCAAATTTATTCCAGAAATTAAAACATCGTCTAAATAACAAGACACGTTTTCCAGGCCGTGAAGAACTTGGTCCATAATTCTTTGGAATATGGACGCGCTGGACGATGCTCCTTGGGGTAAACGGTTGTAAATATATAAGCCTTTTATGGTATTTATTACCATAAACTTCCTTGAGGATTGCGACAATAAAAGCTGCGTATAAGCACCAGCTAAATCAAGTGAACAAAAAACTTTTGATCCTGAAAGAGAGGCAAAAAGGTCCTGTGGCACAGGCAATGGGTATGTATTGGGAATTATCACTTTATTGATGGAAACCTTGCAATCAATTACCAAACGGATATTTTGATCTTTTTTTATTACAATTACTACTGGTGATGCCCATTCACTGGTTTCTATTGCAGTGATTACCCCATCTCTCTCTAAAGAATCCAAATGTTCAATGACTTTTTCTCGCAACCTCAAAGGCACTCCATAAGCTTTTTTAAAAATAGGCTTATCATCCTTCAATACAAGATCTCCTTCATAACCTACTATTGGAGTTGAAAAATCCCCGTCAAAAACTGTTGAAAACTTACTTTTCAACTCATCAATAAAATTTTCCTCTTTGAGCTTGTGTATACTCCCGTCTTGGACACCAGGATTCGAGAACATATTCCTCCAACCAGCATAGAAGCAGTCCAACCAAGTACGGCCCATCAGTGGTACGAAATCGACGTCACACCGCAGCACAATCAAATAAAGCTGCTGTCTATGGCCCTTTAGTTGGACAGAAACACTTATTCGCCCTAGAACGTTCAACCTTTTGCCGTCTATTACTGCCAGTTTTTTATTGCAGGGTAAAAGCTTACAGTGGCTAAAACTACTAGCAAACTTTTCTTCGGAAATAACAGCTTCTGCCGAGCCACAGTCTATTTCCATCGTCATAAAACGTTTCTCAATTGAAACCTTAACAAAGCAAGCTTGGTTTATACGATTCACTGAAGCAATCATCATACACGGTAGATCTTCATCTTCATCGTCACTAGGTTCTGGTCTTTTGAAATGCCCACTGGAATTATTAGATACGGTCTGCTTCGGGGACCCCAAAAACTTTACCTCTGCTTGATGTTTACCAGTGCCATTCAACTTGTAGCAAAATTTACGCGTATGACCTCTCCTTTTACAGAATGAACAATAATACAAAGGTTTATCTGAATCATATTTCCTGTCCCCATATCTTCTCAACTTGTCTCTAGGCGAAAACGAAACACTGCGATTACTACTTTTACTCCTGCCGCGATACCGCTGTTTTGAACGGGACGGCACTTCTTTTCTACCTAAACGGGCTATTATTGATGTGTTATGATCATCATCATCTTTCAGCACACTTGTTCTATTACTAGAAATTTCATGGTTGAGTATAAGTTTTTCTGCTCTAGCTGCGTTCAGGTCGTCTTCGTCGCATAAACGTTTCTGAATATCCCTATTGTAAACGCCTATCACTAAAAGATCACGAATCGCTCTATCCTTGAAGGTACCGAAACCACACTGCTCTGCTAAGACTTTGACTGCAATCACAAAATCTTCTGACTTCTCATGTCTTCCCTGTCGCCTACTCCAAAACTTATAACTGTGGATCACTTCTGAATCACATTTGTCGAAACGTTTCTTCAGAGCTTCCGTAATCTGCTGATAGGTTAGAGTTTTAACGTCTTGGCCAGGGAACAACTTTTTTATTTCAGAAAAAACCGTCACACCGCAAACTGCTAAAAAGGAGGTCTTATATCGCTCCTCCGGCACATTGTTATTAATAAAAACATATTCCAGCTGCTCAATATACTGGGCAAAAGGGATAGAACTAGGCAAATAAGGCTCAACACTCGTCGTCACTGACATGCTTTATTGAAAAAAATCGAAATAAATAAAAAACAAGGTAAAAATAATGGAATCAAATATTGCTCAATGATTTTTGAGTAAAAATTTTAAAAAAAATGTCACAATCAATCAAATTTCTAATAAAAAGGAAAGTAAAAATGTGAACATACCTGTCGTGTTCTAGTACTACACCTGACGACTATCGGCAGCAACAAAACCAGCCACCGTTTTTGGCCTTGCCGTAATCCAAAATATCCTCCAAAGATTAAACACGGGAGTGTTGCGTCAAATAAACAAACTTTGTTTCCTTTGCTCCACCAGTCAGTTGGTCAAATCAGCTACTGCTTCCGCATATATTGATTAAAAGCAGCAAACAATGTAAACGTGCACTATGTTGCAGTATTCAATTCTGTGCAATTATGATGTTACTGTTGTTGACAAAAATGGGTAGCTCACTACTTGAATTCACTCTACAGCAGCGTTGCTTTTCTCACACCTGCAACACTGGGTGAGATCAGGAAACTGAGCGGCTATTGTGAGCGATCGAAGTAACTCACTCTCCCACTGATCTGCTGGTAAGCGTTACTGCACTGGGACAAAAGAAAAAACAAAATGGTGTGAAAAATGAAATAGGACAAACTAATTGGAACATAAAACTTGAGTACTTTCTCTAAAAAAATCTACACAATTCGTACAATAAAGACACTAGAATTGGGAAACAGCAACAACTTAGTTCCAATGTTCACTTGCATTAACACTTAGTTTCATTAATTATACTTAAAACCGATAAAGAACAACTGCTTTGTAGACCATACAAACCAAACAATTAAAATAATTCTCAGCTAAAACCAGGAACAATAAAAACAAAACTCACTCTGTATAGCGAAACTTTAATTTGTGCACACGGTTGCTTCCGCCAATTTTGACTTCGCTAAAACGTACTTACTCCTCGTCGCCAGTTGAAATAAACACAAAGCGGACAGAGCAAGGTAAACGACCGAGGATAAAAGGGCCTGGTAAGAATAATTGGTGATACTGATATTAAAATCAAACACGTCCAGTTTGGGTGCCGTACAAACATAAACTCACTTGAGATAAGTTTATTTCAGAGCTCTCAAAAGAATATTCCCTTTTTCTCAATTCACTATTTCATACTCTCTGATTGTTATTGCTCTCTAGCACTAATACAACAGGCACCTTGAACAAAACTTCGCTGCAGTGCAGCTGCGGTCTTCCGGGATTTCGTGGGGTTTGGCGCATTTTCCACAGATGGGTGCCTTCGCTTGGCATCTCATCGCGGTGTGCCCAAACGCCCAGCATGTGAAACACTGCATGGGCGATGGGTAGTACGGGCGTGTTCGGCAGCGGATGTACCCGAAGTCGATGAAGTTGGGCATTGACGTACCACTACAGGTAAGGATAAGCGTCGGTGTATTTTCCCTGGCGTCTCCGTTTCTTCTGGTAATTCTGCGTACTTCTTTCACTCCTTGATCTTCTAATTCTTTTACCAGGTCTTCACTTGACATCTCGACGACATCGCGGCAGCTGACCACGCACCTAGTTGTGTTGAGGATTGGATGCTCAATGACTCGAACTGGGGTTCCATCGGAAAGGCTTTTCATTGCTAAGAGCGCGTTGAACTGTTGGAGGTTCCTTACTTTAAGTGCGTACGTCGCACCTTGCGATTCGGGGAAGGCCCCATCAATCCGACCGTTTACGTATTGCTGTATGGATTTCCGAATAATAAAAGGGGCTTTAGGGAGGGACCCACTCACCGCCGTGAGCCGCAGTACATGCAGTGAACCATGCATATTTCCCCCATCCATGAATGGGGGAAGTGTAGGACCGGTGTGGCTTCCATTAATTAGCCGTGAACCACCGGGCGGTGGATCATTCCACCAGGGGGAATTATCCCCATCCATAGCTGCTTGCTTGCGCTGGGTAGCACCAGCCGAGGCACACAAGAGCACAGAGCGTGCACCCGAAATCACAGAGTTTTCTTGGCTTGCTACGTGGCACTCACGAGATTACACTTTCACTCCCTCCTCTCTTTGGAAGAGCCGATTGAAGGAATCGGTCTCTTGCTTTGTTCGCTTTGTGCGGATCTTCCGCTCGGTTGCACTTATGTACACTTAGGGTCTGTCTCATTTGGAGAATTAAACTGAAATTAAACTTAAAAGTGACATTTCAATAATCATCAAATAACCCTGCTCGCAGAGCAAGATTACTTTTGACAGATATCGAATCATTTTGCATCGATGTCTTATTGGAATTGCTGGGCAGCACCAGCCATTCTTATTACCGGGTTATTTGCTAATTTTCGAACTGTCACTTTTAAGTTTAATTCTCCAAATGAGACAGACCCTTAACCAACAAGGATTATGCGAGCCGGTCAGCGGGACCGTACTTTTTCATTCCGCCTTGCTTCTGTTCGCTCTGAGTGGCACACAGCAGGACACTGATTAATTCTCCGGGCAGCAGCCGCCCCACCGTTGGAGGTAAGTATGCGGTTGGTATGATTCTCAATAGTTTATTCACTACTCTCACGCTCAGGTCAAGTCCGGTCACCTGGCGGTCAGCGACCTGACGCCAAGCGCGCTTGGCTTCGTTTTCGATAGGCGTTCAATGTTCATGGGAAAGTATTCTCTCACTAGACTGCACTTAGTTTGCACTTCATGCCCCCTCCGACCTGGTTCGGCAGGGGGCTCGAGCCTCCGAAGGCTTCAATCAACCACTTTTATCTCCTCTTGGATAGATATTTGTCCTTGCACTTCTAATTGCTGCCTATTAGGCAGGTAAAACCGGCCAATTGTGGCCGGGTTAACCGGATTCCGGTCAGGGTAGCACGCACGGGTTCGTCGCGGACACGTAACGCAAGACGGTTTAGGAACACCACAATTAAAATTAACGGACAAAACTGGATTTGAAAATTTATTACACAGGACAAAACAGTGAACAAATTAAAATGCTTCCAACCGAGAGAGCTAACGAAAAAACGCGTCTGTTCAGCTCGACTGCGAATATAGAATGAGAGAAACTTTGCGCCGCCACGAGATTGCCATTTGTGTTGTGTTGTGTTCCAAAATGATCGTTAAATTCCTTACACACGATTGTGAACGGACTTTTATGTCTGTTCTCTGTGATGAATCTGATGTCGTTTTCGGTTATTGCTGGGTCGAACCTAGTGCTGCCCGCCCCCGGATCCGCTCTAACAGCTGTCAAAACGTTCGGTTATTCGTTGAGGTTGGATCGCGATCCGCACCAGTTCCGACCCAAAATGAATGAGGTTCGCTCTGCCGATTTATCGAGATCCAACCTAGGTTCACCAATACATTCGAACACAAACTGTCAAACTGGTGTTTATGTTTACGCTAAAGGAGAATGAAAACGTAAAAGATACGGATGGGTACTTGATTTTATTTGTTTCATTTGTTAAATTTATCAATTTTGTTGCTGTCTTCCACACAAAAATGAATTACATATTATAATTGTGTGCTGTCTTCAAATTTCTCTAATGATGAATCGAATTCAGAATATTGACATATTTTGCACTGATTACCTCAGATGGTAGGTAGCTCCATTATAAACAAAATGAGGGTTGAAAATTTTGTTGAAAATGTGATTTATAAAATGCAGTGACAAGAAGGTTGCTGCTATTTATTCACTATTCGCGACTACGAAGGTAAATGCTTCACGCACATTCGGACAATTCCTTAGGGGTCATCCAGAAACCACGTGGTCATATTTTTGAAGATTTTTAACCCCCCTCCCCCCATGTGGCTTATCGTGGTCATTTGGCAGACCACCCCTCCCCCCCCCTATGACCACGTGGTTTTTTTCAAGTACAAAAATTAAAAAAAAAACCTTATGTAACTAAAACATATGGTTAATCCGATCAATTTTGAAGATGGACAAATTCAATTGATTCAAAATCAAACTAAACCCAGCATGGAAATTATAAATTTTCATGAAGTCGAAAATTTTGATGACACCTTCAATTCAGCAGGAGGATACAAAAAAATGTGGACTCGCGAATATCTTATAAAAATTTCGAGTAAAATTATTAACATCGACTCATGGAGGTTTGACTGTATTATAATTGTGTGCTGTCTTCAAATTTCTCTAATGATGAATCGAATTCAGAATATTGACATATTTTGCGCTGATTACCTCAGATGGTAGCTCCATTATAAACAAAATGAGGGTTGAAAATTTTGTTGAAAATGTGATTTATAAAATGCAGTGACAAGAAGGTTGCTGCTATTTATTCACTATTCGCGACTACGAAGGTAAATGCTTCACGCACATTCTGACAGTTCCTTAGGGGTCATCCAGAAACCACGTGGTCATATTTTTGAAGATTTTTAACCCCCCCCCCCCCCCATGTGGCTTATCGTGGTCATTCTTATTTCATAATTGCAATTTTTGCTTCTACAAATGCTAATTTATTATTATTGTGTGTATTATTGTTCTTTATTGGCAATTTCCTATTTTATTATGGAAAATTTCTATTTTTTTCTCTACTAAAGAGATTTTCAATCCAGAGCTGGCTCATCTCTCAAAATTTCTAATTCTTCTATGAAATTTTATTTTGATATCGACTCATGAAAGCCAATGATGCCATACTAAAAAATTTAACGGTCAATCTGATGGTTCTTTGGAATAATTTTCCAAGGACTTTCTATTCCACATCTCGAATATGCTTCAGTCAATGGTCCTTTCATAAGCGACTCATAGAGAAATGAATGTATTATAGACCAATTATTATTTTGGAGTTCGGATCATTCGATTTATCCAATTAACCAATTTATGAATGATGTATGACATAATATCCCAGTAGGTTCATTGGGTTGATATGACTTCAATTATTATTTATACAGTAGTAGACAGACCTTTTAAATAAACAAAACATCCTGGAAGTCGTAATGTTTGAACTACTTGATCATTCAAGTCCGTGATCCCAGTGCTTCTAAGGCCCTACAAAAACAGTTTGCGAACAAACCTCATAGTCATTGTGCAACTTGATGTTGACTCCAGATAATTTTGGGTACCTTGTCTCTTGAATCTCATGTTATTGGAAATAAGGATCATATGCTTATTTCATCGGATTGAGTATATACTGATGATGAAAACATTGCAAATGTCTTGATTGATCTGGTAGATTCGTGGGCTGAACTTGAGAGCATTTTGAAGTACCTTGAGCATCTTGTATTCCTGAATATTAATCACTGGCTTAACGTTCAGGATGACCCATCTTATCTGACCACCCATCTGTTCAGAATGATTCAAACATTTAAACTTTATTTACATGCACTTAGAATCGAAATCTTCCTAAGGTTCCGGATATCTGAATTTTCATGGTCATTCAAATTTGAGCTCCCATATTTTTTTCTGTAAAGCCAATATCTCGATAAACAATTTTACTGAAGAGAAAATAGCTCTCTTTTGTGATTTTATAGACAATTTAAAACGCTGGGCATATATGACCCATCATTCCTGAAAGGGTTGTTGAGGGTTGTTTTGGAATTTAATTTCAATCGTTATTATAACACTATTTTTTAAGGAACATTGTTTTCCTAGGAGTGTTTTTTTCTGGAACACTGCCAGTTTTTTCATATCGCAGGAATCTCCTTAGTTCTAAGACCCTTTTATGAATTTAAAAAGCATTTAATTTAGAATTTCATGTTGATTTTTTAAATGCAAGTTTCTCTATGTCATAACCTTTTTCATGCGCACTACTAGAATTTTGTGCATTTAGAACATTTAGGTGCATTATTAATTTTTTCGATCAATTATCCTAATTATTCAATATCATAAAAACTAGGCTTCTTAAACCTCAATTATTGCCTACATTTATTGCTTGGATTAATTTTAAATTCCAAGATCTTCTTAATTTTCAAGAATAATTATTCTGGAGTTGCAAGGGAAGCCCTTCGGAATATTGATAAGAAATTCTTCGGAGTCTCCCCGGAAAATCTTTAGAATTTCAACGACATTTTTTTGCGAAATTCTGTGGAAGAGTTCTGAAAAATGTTCGGTTGAAATTTTGAAGAACTAGAAGAATCCGTAGAAGGATCCGAAATGCATATTTACGATGAAAATTCCAATAAACATCAAATTACGAAGAATTTCCAGTATAAATTAGAAAAAAAAATCCAGCTTACTTTTTTACAGAATCTCTAAAGATTTTTTTCAAAATCCTGGGCAACTTTAATGAATCTTCAAAGGAAATTCTTCTAAATTTCCAATGGAATTTTTTTTCGTTTTCCAAAAGAAATTCTTAGAAATTTTTAGCAGTTAATTTCCAAAAGAAATTATTCGCAATATGCCAATATATTTCCGATGGAAATTCCTAAGATTTTCCAGTTTAAAATCGAAAAAAGTTCATCTGAAACACCAATAATGAATTCCGATGTTTTTACAAGTGGAAATAACGAAAAAATTGTACTTCTGTAGTACTTGTACAGGTTGTACTTTTGAAGCATTTCCAGTAGGAATTCCTTAAAAAATTAAATCAAAATTTTAAAGATTTTCTGATGTGAAAATTCCTCAAACTTTCTAAATCATTTCCTGTGCATCTTTGCATGGTAAAGAATTAAAGCAATTAGCTGAACCTACAAAGAAATCAAAATGACATCCCGAAGAAGAATGAATTCCCGATGAAATTTTGAAATGATTTCTGGTTCAAATTAAAAAAACATGAACCTTGAGAATTCTAAAGATTTATTCTTTGAAAATCCAAAGAATTTTTTGAAGATAATCCATAGACTCTTCCGTGGAAATTCTAAATAATGCCTCGAATAAAAAATACTTGGAAAATTTAAAAAAATGTGATAGAATTCACAAAGAGCGTAAAAAAGTATTCCGAAAAATTTTCATTTCAAAATTCCAAAATTGAAAAAAAAAATCAACGGAAATATCAAAGTGTTTCATGTGTCATTGGCTCCATATTCCAACTGGAAGTTGATCTGCTTTTCAACTTAGTATATTCTATTAGCATTTCCTCAGTTATAAAATGAAAGCTTTTACGTGCCAGCCATTGCACGATTATATATCTTGTGTAGCAAGTACGATGGATACACTACACCTAGGGTGTCGAGAATGTTTCCCACCCGAAATCATCCTAGACAGGAACGAGAATCGAACTCGTCATCTCCGGATTGGCAATCCTACGCCTTTGCTCGCAAGGCTAACTGGAGACTGAACATTTTGAAGTGCACTCCTTAAAATGTTCGAAAAACTTCTTTTGTAAATGAAGAAGAATTTCTGGCGAAGATTCTGAAGAACTTGTCGAAGAAATTCATTAAAATGTTTTTCCACCGAAAACTATGTGTAGGGGGAGATCCCCCAGCGCCGGACACCTCCCAACACCGGACACTTCTCAAAACGATACTTGCAGAGGTCCTTCAACCATCTTATGTAGTGCAAAGCGTAGCTATTTCAAAGTCCTTTACTTGTAGGGAAAATTTGATCTTTAGGTTGAAAGCTTCGTTCAAAATTTAGGATTGAAAAAAAAATGGTCAAAATTTTCTTGTTTTACCTTAGTTTAGAAAGTTTAAATCAACAAGATCAAATTCGATCGGAAGCATTCTAATCATGTAGAGATGGTCAATATCAACCATATTTTGAATAACGATCATGATTTGTAAGATATGTTATGTAATTGTGGTGAAAAATCAATTTCGTCTATCCGGCAGCTGTGCTCCAGCTGTCCGGACAGTGAGATTCTTATGTAAGCAAATAGTAATTATTACACCTGTTTTGCTTAACTTACTTCAATTTAATTGCTTCTTCTTACTAAAGTATCAGGAAGGCACAGAAATAAGTAGAACAAAAATTTGAAGATGGCATTGAAAAAAGGTGAGAATTCGGTGTAGGATATATGAAATTTAGCTGGAGAGTCGAATAAGCTCTATTAACACATTTTAATGTCCACAACTCAAAGCAAGTGAAAAATATTGCTATTCTAAATGATGTCTCTACTCATATAATAGCAACTTCGTTATATTTGAACATGATGCAAAAGTGTCCGGTACTAGGGTACGCTTTTCTGAAAGGTGAAATTTTCCACCAAAATTCATCAATCAAATACATTGTCGCAAAAGGTGTTCAAATGCTCATTTATAGTTTGTATGATTCATCAATGATCATATTTTGTGTATATGGTATACCAGTTACCATAATCCGTATAGTTAGTGAGATTTTTGGTAAATGGCTTATGTGTCCGCCACTGGGGGATCTCCCCCTATTTCCCACGGGACTGTTTTTAATTTTCAGACAGAATTCACAAGGAATTTTTTTCGGAGTTTCAAGGAAAAATTTTCGGAATTTACACTGGAGATGTTTTGTTTTTTTTTTTTCATTATCAATTTGTAGCAATATTTCCAAGCAAATTTTTTCAGAGAGAATTGTTCAAAAAAAAACTCTGAATGCCAGCACTTTATCGGGATTGTATGAAGTAATGTCAAAGTTTTTACAGGAAATTTCTTTACTGAATTTTTCCTGAATATCCACAAGAAATTCTTTTGAAGTTTTTTTCTTGGATAATTGTAAAAACATGAATATTTTTCCAAATTTGTAGCTGCAGTCCGCTGATGCAAAAGCGTCGGCGGCGTGATGCCAAAAACCATCTGCAGCGGAATTTTTAAAAAATATTTTTCCATTTTTTTTGTGGAAATTGAGACTGAATCGCAACCTGTTTTTTCGTTTATTTTTGTATGGATATAGGATCTTAGGCTAAGATGGTCAAATAATGCAGATATGCATCGGCGTTGCGACCGACGCTGCGTTATCGATTTTTCTCGATGCACACCTACGTTTTTTAACGCTGAGTTGAAAAGACGCTACGTGGGCATCGGCCCTTAGATGCGCTTTGCGTTTAATGATTAAATCATTAAATTTCAATGATTTGTATTTTTCACACCGTTATTGTTATTCACCAAAAGTTTTTCGTGTAAAAAAAAACCACGTGGTTCGAGAGCAACACCCCCCTCCCCCCATATATGACCACGTGGTTTCTGGACGGCCCCTTATGGGATTTTACTGTGGAGGAACTAGGGATCCTATATTAAGAGATGTGCGAATACTTTTCCAGACGGTTTAGCAACGCTGTTACTTTTGTAAACAAACGCTGCCAGCACTTGCCGCAGTGAAAAATGTTTAGGCTTGCACATGACTTTACATTCGATGACACTTTTTGATTATTTTGTCTATCCTCTAGCAGTGCATTTTCGCTAACATTAAAGAGCAATACGAATGAACACGATATAAGGCATCGACTAGACTACTTCCACTTACGAAAGCAAAAATAATTGTTTAATCAATAAAACTTTTCATGAAATCTATTTCACCAAAATCGCAATACCTTTCGATCTGCAACAATAACGATGTTCATTTGGCTCAGATTTTGACAGTTCTCAATGCTCGATTGGCTCAAGATGGCCGCTTCCGCATATCTCTGAATGTAGGATCCCTAGGAGGAACAATAATGGGTGATTGGCGGCCATGTTTCACGCACAGTCTGACAGATAGCAATGAGATTTTGCCATAAGAGTGAGTAGAGGCATTACTTTCGTATTCGCTAATAAAGTTGTGTTTGTGTATTCGAAGATACATATACTGTAGGTATATTTGCTCTCTCAATGAGAAACAGGAGTTTCTGCCACTATGAAGTTATTTATACTTAAATGTTCATTCCATTATTTTATTCATTATTGCAGTTCTGTGACTAATTTGTTCAATGTTACGGATTTGAAGAATATTAACATAATATATTAACCCTGGCATTAACCTTGGTTTTATAAGGCAGTGGCAACAATATTGCCATCAACAATTTGTATATATTATTTTTGTATTTATTCATAATTTATAGCTATGTTTTTCTGATTATTTATAAATGAATTAAAATGTCTATTTAGGAACGGTTTTTATACAAATCGGGCAAAGTTTTGAGTGGAAGAAGGGTTTTTAGTTGTAATTGTAACCCGACAAAGACATATTTTTTGCCATTAATATTTATTATGTTGAATATCTTGTTTAGATTATGTTGTGGAAAATTATTTGCCTCTCTTGAATATTTGGTTTTTGCAGTTCTGACGAAATCACGATTTATCTCAAAGAGTCCCCTCTTGGGGGAAAAATAGCAAAAAAATACAAATAGCAAAGAAGAACGCTAGTCAACTCTTGTGCGATTTGATTCTTTGTTTTAAAATAAAAGGCCCCAAATCTCAATAAATTTTGTATTGGATTTTTTTTCGAAATGTTTCCATATTTTCTTGAACTGTTCCATTTGAATGACATAATTGATAATTCAAATCTACTATAACACAATCACTGTTACCCAAAAAGCCATATAGAATCAGCATAATAGTTTATCGGGAAACACGGATAATTACTGGCAATGTTCCGGAGCGCCAAAATTCTTTCACGGCAATCCACATTGCCGTCGTCAATGATTCATCACAAACTCCTAATCACATATTTTTTTATTGATGGATTAATAATCATTTTTTAAATTAAACAATTAACAGAAGAAACATCTGATTTCCCCCATAATTCATAAAACAAGAAAAAAAAAACTAATAACAAAATTCAATAGATAAAATGTCTCTTTCTGTCAGCTGATAAAAGTACGAACTGAAAACAAAACAGATGATAGGACTTGAGTTCTCACTAACACAATCATACTGACTCGACCCCGATTCGTTTTTCGTTCGCTTATTCAGAGTCGGGGTCGGACCTGACCCAGGTTTAAAACCGAAAACGACATGAGAGCACTCCCGCACAAACCAACACCATCAACGCGAAGGGAAGAGTTCTTCTATCTGTTGATGGTTTGCGTGCTTTCGGATTCGTCAAATCGACTTTCGAATCTTTATTTACAAAAGCAGATAAGTCGTTTTGAAAATTTGGTATTGAATTGTGATATCGTATTTGTTAGGATACATCAAAGCCATTGTTTGGTTGCAAAGCCCATCAGCTCTTCATGAATCGATACCGTACGTAATGCTACGTTATAGACGTATCACTGTGAGCAGTTCATTAAATTTTATAGTTTTGAGATAGAGATTTTATTTGATAAATTTTATAAAATCAGAGGTGTTCATATAGCTACTTTTATCTGGCTTCACGAGCGAATCTAATCAAATTAATGTTTATCTATGTCAAAGGCAACTGAAACAGTGTAATGATCTGGCTCCGGATTTAATGTTTGCTTTATCTATTCTGTTTGTGTTCGGCTTCAATGACCTTAGTTGCTGATGGTGCCCTTCTAATTGATTTATGAACAAACAGGTTAGACATCAATATTAATCTACCAAACACGTTAATTATATAATATCGAGTAAGCTCTGAATCTGCACATACATCAGTAGTGTAGGTTTTACTACACATGTCTTTTTTATCATAGTTGATTGTATGCCTTGGGTATAGAAGGCTGTGTCATGTAATGAATTCTGAACAATTAATACACCGGTCGGTGAAGCGTTTTCGTCGCCATTATCATTATAGTTAATAATCCTAAGATACGACGTATGTGGGGAGCATCTCATATACGCTACGAGAACGAATGAATTATTCTGTTATTGAAGAAAAGGAGACTGGTATTTTCAGGGGACTGAAGAGATGGCTAATTCGTCTACCCATCATTCATTCAATATATGGCGTACAATGTTTTTGTTTTTATTTCGTTAAATTCGTGATAACAAAGCCTCTGAGGTATCGACTTACTATTGACCGATGACAGGCGTTTCACCCTCCTGGGTATTTTACACTACAAGGCATAGGTACCAACAACGTAACGCAAAAATTGGCAATTTTCAACCCCCCTCCCCCTTAATAACTATTTTTGTAAGGACCATTTGAAAATTTTGTATGGATCTTCACACTTCAGGCAACCCCCTACCTCCTCTAAGCGTTACGTAATGTATGGATGTCCCTAAGCTACATTACGTTGGAAATAGCTTGGAGTTCGAAGTTAGATTTTTGTCTTTCTCGTATAAAACGGTGTTCCAGCCAACTTCATCTTTACACATCCTCCGGACTACGTTGTCCGGGGTAGTGTCCAAAAAGTGTGCAAAAACGTGGGGACAGGAACAATACGTGTTCCGCCGTTTCCTCTAAACCTGCGCACACCGGACACTCGGGCGAGGCCGAGTGTCTGAACCGGTGTAGATACTCTCTGAAGCAACCATGGCGCCTCTTGACCCACGTACCTATCTCCGGTATCAATCTATATGTCCATCTACCCTTAGTGGAGCTGTCCCTCGCACGCTGCCATTTGACCATTGAGGCCAACCTGACAGTTCTATGGATGCCTCTCGTGCCGCGCATTTCGAAACACTCTATGTCTTCACCGATAACGATGTCAATAGGCATCATACCGGTGATGACACAAAGTGCATCGTGCGACATGGTACGGTACGCGCTCGCAACTGTTGGGCACATAAGCCTATACGTACTTTCTTCGTTCTGTAGCAGTTAATTCGCAGGGCCGTGCCCCAAGCTGCCCCCCATACCTCAGTATGGACAGAGCGACACTAGCCAGAAGCTTGCGCTTGCTGGCATAAACCGCAGAGCTATTGGACATCATCCGGGACAATGCCACTATAGCTGTGGATTCGCCGTAGACCTCCAGCGTAATATCGTCAGTGAAGCAGACGATTACCACGCCCACCAGGAACTTCAACTTCAAGATACCGTAGTACATAACGCTCCATAACACCGAACCCAGTATGGAATTCCTGAGGTTATGTCAACGCACTTCCGCCCCGCCTCCGTGTCGTATACCAGTACTCGATTCTGGAAGTAGCTTCCGAGAATCTTGTACAGGTACTCGGGAATTCCAAGACACAGGAGCGCATCTGCAATAGCTGCCCAACTGGCACTATTGAATGCATTCCTCACGTCGAGAGTCACTACTGCACAATAGCAAGCTCCCCTCCTCTTACGCTGGATAGCTATCTCCGCGGATTTGGTAACCAACAAGATAGCGTCTACGGTCGACTTACCCTTTCGGAAGCCAAACTGGTTACTCTATAGACCATCCGCACCCTCCGTGCGTATCAGCAACCTGTTGAGGATGATCTTCTCGAGTATCTTCCCCGCCGTATCAAGCAGGCATATTGGTCTATATGCCGACGGATTCCCCGGTGGTTTTCCCGCCTTTGGCAATAGGACCAAGCCACCAGAAAGACATTTCGTCGAATAACATTTAGTCGAATGACATTTGGTCGAAAGGACTTTACATCGAATGGACGTTAGGTCGAAGCAACATATAGTCGAAAATGATTCTTTAATCCATTAGAGACACAGGACATTTGGTCGAAAGGACACTACGTCGGCCCTCCTTAGCCGTGCGGTAAGACGCGCGGCTACAAAGCAAGACCATGCTGAGGGTGGCTGGGTTCGATTCCCGGTGCCGGTCTAGGCAATTTTCGGATTGGAAATTGTCTCGACTTCCCTGGGCATAAAAGTATCATCGTGTTAGCCTCATGATATACGAATGCAAAAATGGTAACTTGGCTTAGAAACCTCGCAGTAAATAACTGTGGAAGTGCTTAATGAACACTAAGCTGCGAGGCGGCTCTGTCCCAGTGTTGGGATGTAATGCCAATAAGAAGAAGAAGAAGAAGACACTACGTCGAATGATCATTTGGTCGAATGGACATTTAATCGTAATATAATTTTAGAATGAAGAATCTTCGTACATTTGGTCGAATGACGTTTGTTCAAAAGCGGATTTTCGAATTAAAAATTTTAGAACATTTAATCTAATGACGTTCCGTCGAATGCCTATTTTAAAAAAGAACTTTAGTCAATAACAATTAAAAAATGAATGATTTATTGTAGTATTTATAAAAGTCAAATAACTATTGCTCCAATATTGTCCAAAGAATGATGGGTTCATAAAAAGAATAAATAATACGAAAACGGTGAATATTCCGAGAATATTCCTGACTGGATATTTACTTTGGTGACCCCCTCTAACCAACTACGATGAATCTGTTCCACCTGGTGAAAAGAAATTCAGTCGAATGATGTTTCTTCAATAGACATAAAGTCGAATAAATTAGGTCATAAGACCATTTGGTCTAAATTAAATTTTCAGCCAATAATTCACGAATTATGGTTGGAATTTTATTCTGAACTAATTATTGTATAAATATTGAGTGAAAGAAAGAGTTTCAATGAAAAAATAAGAAAACCATTTCCATTCGACCAAACCTCCTTTCGACGAAATGTCATTTGATCAAATGTCATTAGACTAAATGAACTAACTAACTAATGAACTAAATGAACTTGATACCATCTAAGATAATTACCTTTTTTATGAATAAACTGCTTTAAATAGCAATTAATAATAACTAGCACTTTGACCGTACTATTATTTAATAAGAATAAATCACCCAAATATTAAGTAAGACGAACAAAATTAGAAAAATAAGCTTGTCATAAGACGAGTTAATACAACCCCATTGAATTCCACCACTTAATTGTATCTTGACAGATACGTATTTCGACCTCAACAGTAAGGCCGTCTTCAGTGTCTCGTACTTAGTCGTCGAATCAAGCCGACGAAAACCGACTAAATCTGGGGAAAAGTCGGTAGGATGTTTTATGGGGTAACTACAGGGTGGGAATAAAGGTAAGGCGGAATTGACTTGTGGTGGAGCCAACAAGTAAGTTAATTGGAACCGCCGGTTATAAATACCAGGTCCCAACGCACCATCTGTTCGTTGATTTCAAGGCGGCATACGACAGTATAGACCGCGTAGAGCTATGGAAAATTGTGGACGAGAACAGCTTCCCAGGGATCAAAGCAACGGTGGATGGTGTGCAAAACTGTGTGAAGATTTCGGGCCAACACTCCAGTTCGTTCGAATCGCGCCGGGGACTAAGATAAGGTGATGGACATTCGTGCCTGTTGTTCAACATTGCGCTAGAAGGTGTCATGTGGAGAGCCGGGTGTAATAGCTGGGGTACGATTTTCAACAGATCCAGTCAATTTATTTGTTTCGCGGATGACATGGACATTGTCGGCCGAACATTTGCAAAGGTGGCAGAACTGTACACCCGCCTGAAACGTGAAGCAACAAAAGTTGGACTGGTGGTAAATGCGTCAAAAACAAAGTACATGCTTGTGGGCGGAACCGAGCGCGACAGGGCCCGCTTGGGAAGCAGTGTTACGATAGGCGGGGATACCTTCGACGTGGTCGAGGAATTCGTCTACCTCGGATCCTTGCTAACGGCTGATAACAATGTTAGTCGTGAAATACGAAGGCGCATCATCTGTGGAAGTCGGGCCTACTATGGGCTCCAGAAGAAACTGCGGTCAAAAAACATTCGCCACCGCACTAAATGTGTCATGTACAGGGTTCGGATTTCTCACTCACTCACGCGACAACTGATCACTCCACCATGCATTTTATCCGGATAAATTACAGTGCGATAAACTCCGGCACAAGCGATGGTGCGAAAAATTGTTATCCTTCTTCCCATGCTTCGCGAAAATCAAACGCCGCTTGCTTTGCCACTCCAAGCTGATTGAATCTAACGATGCGCCACGATAAGCAAAAGGTTTAATACAGGAGTTTTTCCGTATGCTTTCAATCAATTCATGTGGTGGTGTGGTTTTAGTGGGCACTCTGAACATTTTAAAATTGTTTTGGGTTCGAATCCCGTTGCGGTCCTAAATTTTTGTAAATATGCTTGTAAAATTTATCCGTTGAGGCGACGAGAAGGAAAATTTGTGGATTAAAATTTAATTATCCGGCGATCTGGCGCTCACGAATTTATCACCCGCCATTCTATCCGGATAAAAATGTTGTGTGAGAATACTTCCTCACAGGGGAACCATGAAAAATCACACTCCGCTAAATGGATTAATCGCAGGTTTTTATTCATATGAGTGAGAATTCCGAAGCCTGGATGTACAAGACGTTAATAAGACCGGTTGTCCTCTACGGACATGAAACATGAACAATGCTCGAGGAGGACTTGCAAGCACTCGGAGTATTCGAGAGACGGGTGCTTAGGACCATCTTTGGCGGTGTGCAAGAAAACGGTGTGTGGCGGCGAAGCATGAACCACGAGCTCGCCCCACTCTACGGCGAACCCAGTATCCAAAAGGTAACTAAAGCCGGAAGGGTACGATGGGCAGGACATGTTACAAGAATGCCGGACAGCAACCCTGCAAAGGTACGAGAAGGCGTGGAGCGCAGCGAGCGAGATGGGCGCAGACCAAGTGCAGAACGACTTGGCCAGCGTGGGGCGTATTCGAGGATGGAGAGATGCGGCCTCGAACCGGGTATTGTGGCGAGACTAAATAAATGAATGAATGATGAATTAAGTCGTGGCTAATTTTCATAATACTTTACTGTGTACAAATGTAATAGACTTATGCAGGGGTTCATCGAATTCACTCACCTGATGGTTTTTGACATTTGAGCGGGTCGTCTTTTCGAACAAAAGTTCATTTTGCGTTCATTATGCGACCCGCTCAAACGTCATAATTTCTATCCGCAACATCGATTCAGGAATTTGAATTTTCACCAAGGTAAAAGCAAGATACTGTTGACGCAGCAAGAAACCATGTTGATAAATTTTTCAACAAATTATTTTGTTTTAAGCCCCTCTAAGAACGTTTTAAAATTAAAATCAATTTCAGGAACAGAAAATGTGTCATCCGAGCTCATCATATATAATTTACCTCATTGTGCCGATGGAGAAGGATTTTAACATGAAACGTTTCCCGCCAAGCGAGACATCTTCAAATTCAAGAATTCGAGTAGCGCGAATGCAAAATGCCGGATAATTGAGTACCGGAACATATACTCTAGTTTAAAAAAAAAGTTTTATCAAATTTATGGTTCCTTTTCTTTATACGTTGGAAGTAATCCGAAAAAACAGTAACCAAATGCACGGCAAATTATTTCACCATTACATATACAGTAAACTGAACCCCACTTTCATGGTAAATCTCAATTTGTTTATTTCACATGGTTTAACGTACGAGGAGCAGTCACCAACAAAACCTCACGATCCAAACATTTACATATCATCCTGCAAAAGATGTCAAGTAGCATCGCATGAGTTTAGATGTGCGACGATAAATATGTTAAGGTGGATGGTGCAAAACGTACCTCATCGTCACAATGTATTTCGAGAATCAAATTATTACAACCTGATAAGACAATTATTTTGAGCTTTACTCGTTATACGATGAGTTTGTACAATTCCATTCAATTCCACCACTTGATTGTACCTTGACAGATGCGTATTTCGACCTCAACAGTAACGCCGTCTTCAGTGTCTCGTACTTGACCGATGGCGGCCTTACTGGTTTTGGGGTAGAAATACGTATTTGTCAATCATGTGGTGGAATTAAATGGAATTGTACAAATTCGTCTTATGACAAGAATTACAACCTGTGATTATAAAATCTACAATACTATTATAAAATCTACAATAATCGGATTCAAATTGTGTTTCATAATACCTCGGATTATCCATGATAGTGACTTTTTTGTGTATTAAGTAATTATTGCTGAAATATGGCAGTTGAAAGGCAGGTCAAATTCCAGTTGGAATGCAGAGTCATAAAAGAAGAAGAAGGCATATAAAGGATCCAAGGGGCCCTCCTTAGAGGGTGGCTGGGTTCGATTCCCGGTGCCACTCTAGGCAATTTTCGGATTGGAAATTGTATCGACTTCCCTGGGCATAAAAGTATCATCGTGTTAGCCTCATGATATACAAATGCAGAAATGGTCACTTGGCTTAGAAACCTCGAAGTTAATAACTGTGGAAGCTGCGAGGCGGCAATGTCCCAGAAGAAGCCGAGATGAATCCCTCAGAAAAAAATGCGCTCCGGGTACATTTCAGGTCATTTACCCTGCACGGGTACAATAACTTGAATAAACACGTTGAATCGTACCTATCATAAAGCTTAAACTCATTTATCACATGGTTAGTGGGAATTAGGAAAAACTCTTTCTCACGCATTTCACATCGTATCCAGGAGACAATATCCGTTACACAGTTGTGACGATTCATCCTTTCAGTTTGAGCCACAACACATTACGAACTCGAGATGAAGGCGTGTGTTTGCAATGCACAGAAATAACGCTGAATTATAGGTTCTCCAATCAATCAAATTGTGTTCAGTCACGCACATCGAATCTACTGATTGATCGATCAACCTACTGATGGTACTGCCTTTCTCGTGGTTAGACAAAATATAAATTTCGTCATATCTGCTAATTGTATCAATCTACCTTAACATCATTTTCGAACTTTAATATCTATTTCTAATAAACAATATATTTAGCAATATCAAATCAGCATCAATCATGAAATGTACTTTCGTTGTACAAATCTCAAAGCGAAATTGAGTCCAAGCAACATGTAATTATAAGGAATGAAACTTCAACTTTTCGGTACGACTAAGATGAAATTATTAATTGACGATCCAGTTTATATGTATTATTTCAGTTCTGAAAGTTCCGCTGAATATGATTATAACAGTATTGATATTTATAATTACCATCAAAAACCAATTCAGTCATATCATATTCTGAATTTAATTCTAAAATAACAATGTTAGTGTAAACTTCAAAACATCAATCAGAGAAACCGCCTTTCGCACAACCTAGACATTCGCACGTTTGGCTGGATACTGATAGTTATTGTCATAGAATCGGCGTAATATAAGGGCTCGAAAACATTGCTGTAAATAGATACCTATGTGGCGAGTTTGCGCCCAACAGATGTTGCATGAATCCAGCAGGTTCACGTGCTACATTGTCATCCATGAAGAATTTCAACTTTAGTGTTGCAGATATAAACTAAACTAAATTCAAATAAACATATTTCAGTGAGTGTTGCTGTCCTGTGCTCCCGCCCGAGCAGTACACATGTTACACATGTTGCACATAGATTACAGTAACTCATTTGTGACCAGATTCAGTCACAATTAGGTTGCTGTAACCAATTTCACTTGACTTGTACTGCTTGGGCGGAAACATAAATAATCATAAAAAAAAATATTTGCTTAGCATTTTAAATAATCAAGAATATTTTAGTTGCAAGATAAAGATTGTCGTTTTGGTTTTCTTTGCTCTGCTGTCCGAAACATGTTGGGTACAGAACTGTCAAATCGTATGAATTTTCCTTCATTGGTATTTAGCACCCCGCCAGCAAAAGATGTCCCGGACAGCGACAATGTATATCTTGTAACCTCTAGTAAGTATTACACGGACAGAAAAGTGACTAGTTTGAAATATCCATAATTTTGCTTAAAATTCAACCTTTTGGTTTGAATCAAGTCAGCATTAATTTGAATTAAAGATCAAACTAAATATCAACAAATATGAACTATTTTGTTGTTTAGTGTTTACTATCATAACCACCTTATTCTAAAATTTGTTTATGGTTGTTTCAAACCAAGAAATTAGTTATTTTAAGCCATGTGCCAGTTTGTTTTAAACAAAATCTAGCTTGCTGGTCACAATTCGATTCGAGCCATTTCAACTGTGATATTAGGTTGATACAAAGTGGATATTTTGTAAAGTAAACTATTTTCAAGAAAAAAATATTAATCAAATTTTCACAATTCTCAATCGATTTACTCGCAACAGATTGCATTCGACGGGGATCATGACGTTGTAGATCACTATATTGAATTTCAAAACAATAGCGCATTGCAAAAAATAGCATAAAATTAAAATAGCAATGGAAGTATTTATATCATTGGGAAATAATGTTATATGAAACTTTATATTAACTTGTCATAAGACGAGTTTGTACAATCCCATTGAATTCCACCACTTAATTGTATCTTGACAGATACGTATTTTGACCTCAACAGTAAGGCCGTCTTCAGTGTCTCGTACTTGACTCGACTCGAAGTCGATTCCTGGAGGAACTTCAGAAGGAATTCCTGGAGGCACTTCCGAAGGAATTCCTGGAGGCACTTCCGAAGGAATTCCTGGAGGAACTTCCGAAGGAATTCCTGGAGGAACTTCCGAAGGAATTCCTGGAGGAACTTCCGAAGGAATTCCTGGAGGAATTTCCGAAGGAATTCCTGGAGGAACTTCCGAAGGAATTCCTGGAGGATCTTCCGAAGGAATTCCTGGAGGAACTTCCGAAGGAATTCCTGGAGGAACTTCCGAAGGAATTCCTGGAGAAACTTCCGAAGAAATTCCTGGAAGAACTTCCGAAGGAGTTCCTGGAGAAACTTTCGAAGGAATTCCTGGAAGAACTTCAGAAAGAATTTCTGGAGGAACTTCCGAAAGAATTTCTATAGGAACTTCCGAAGGAATTCCTGGAGAAACTTCCAAAGGAATTCCTGGAGGAACTTCCGAAGGAATTCATGGAGGAACTTCCAAAGGAATTTCTGGAGGAACTTCCGAAAGAATTCCTAGAAGAACTTCCGAATGAATTCCTGGAGGAACTTCCGAAGGAATTCCTGGAGGAACTTTCTTAGAAATTCCTTGAAGAACTTCCGAATGAATTTCTGGAGGAACTTCCGGAAGAATTTCTGGTTAAACTTCAGAAGAAATTTCTGCAGGAACTTCCGAAAGAATTTCTGGATAAACTTCCGGAGAAATTCCTGGAGGAACTTCTTTAGGAATTCCTGGAGGAACTTCCTTAGGAATTCCAGGAGGAACTTTCGAAGTAATTCCTGTAGGAACTTCCGACGGAATTTGTCTTATTTGTCATATTTGTCTCATTTGTCTTATTTGCTTTATTTGTCTTATTTGTTTAATTTGGCTCATTTGTTTTATTTGTCTTACTTATCTTATTTATTTTCAATTGTTTATCTCATCTCATTCCTATATTAGATTTCAATTTAAAAATTTGGTATCCTCGTGTTCACAAATAGGAATACGCTTTTTTCTAGTGTCACGCTAGATACAAAGTTGACGGACTTTCTACCGCACTCACCGCTCCTTTCCTGCCGTGCGCCACAAGACAATATGCTGTTGGCTGTTCTCCCGAAATGGTATTTTTTGTATGGAATTTAAAAAACTTGGTGTCGGATTTCATTTTTTCTTTTCTTCTCTAACAACACTAAAAAACACCATTTAGGAGAAATATATTTTATATTTTTTTTTCAATTCTTTTTTTACACTTTTCACACCCGTTCTCCATAACTATCGTCACAAAACTGAGCTACCTTCTTCTACCTCTATGATCAAGTCAAGCGAATTTCTCGCTCCGCTCAAATACCTTTGTTTCTCTGGGCTCTCTCTCTTGGAGTAACACTCTAATAACTTTTCAAACATAATAATATAGACAGAATTATTAAACTTTTTCTTTTCGTGCATATCACGCTTTTTCATTATTATTTCCATTTCAATTAACTAATAACTGAATAATCTAAATTTCTATATTGTTATTCCAATCTATTTTTTTATATTACTGTACTGATCTCTACATCCTTCCCCTCTTCTACTCTCAATCACTAAACCTTCTTAATATACACATAATATCAACATTAAATTTATTATAGTATTCCAAGATATGGCTGGCAATAGTTGAAGCTCTGGAAAGATGAAATTGGTTAATATTCGAATAAACACATTAATGATTTGAAACAATACTTACCCACGAAATTAAATTAGAACAACAATTTAATTATTCATTATCATAATCATTATCCTTATTCATTATTATTATTCAAAATATCATTCCTGCATCAAAATCAGAAAAAAACATTGAAAATCTTCTCCACATCTCATAGTCTATAAGTTCTAACTCTGTACGCATTTCACTCACTGATCTTGGTCATGCGATCATGGATAGAGCTTAACCAGGCCCTAGAAAATCAATCCTGCATCAAAATCAGAAAAATATTGAAAATCTTCTCCACATCTCATAGTCTATAAGTTCTAACTCTGTTCGCATATCACTCACTGATCTTGGTCATGCGATCATGGATAGAGCTTACTAGGCCCTAGAAAATCAATCCTGCATCAAAATCAGAAAAAAAAAACATTGGAAATCCTCTCCACATCTCATAATCTATAAGTTCTAAATCTGTTCGCATATCACTCTCTGATCTTGGTCATGCGATCATGGATAGAGCTTACCAGGCCCTAGAAAATCAATCCTGCATCAAAATCAGAAAAATATTGAAAATCTTCTCTACATCTCATAGTATATAAGTTCTAACTCTGTTCGCATATCACTCACTGATCTTGGTCATGCGATCATGGATAGAGCTTACCAGGCCCTAGAAAATCAATCCTGCATCAAAATCAGAAAAATATTGAAAATCTTCTCCACATCTCATAGTCTATAAGTTCTAACTCTGTACGCATATCACTCACTGATCTTGGTCATGCGATCATGGATAGAGCTTACCAGGCCCTAGAATATCAAACCTGCATCAAAATCAGAAAAAAATCATTTAAAATCTTCTCCACATCTCATAGTCTAAAGTTCTAACTCTGTACGCATATCACTCACTGATCTTCTTCTTCTTCTTCTTCTTATTGGCATTACATCCCCACACTGGGACAGAGCCGCCTCGCAGCTTACTGTTCATTAAGCACTTCCACAGTTATTAACTGCGAGGTTTCTAAGCCAAGTTACCATTTTTGCATTCGTATATCATGAGGCTAACACGAAGATACTTTTATGCCCAGGGAAGTCGAGACAATTTCCAAACAGAAAATTGTCTAGACCGGCACCGGGAATCGAACCCAGCCACCCTCAGCATGGTCTTGCTTTATAGCCGCGCATCTTACCGCACGGCTAAGGAGGGCCCACTCACTGATCTTGGTCATGCGATCATGGATAGAGCTTACCAGGCCCTAGAAAATCAATCCTGCATCAAAATCAGAAAAAAACATTAAAAATCTTCTCCACATCTCATAATCTATAAGTTCTAACTCTGTTCGCATATCACTCACTGATCTTGGTCATGCGATCATGGATAGAGCTTACCAGGCCCTAGAAAATCAATCCTGCATCAAAATCAGAAAAATATTGAAAATCTTCTCCACACCTCATAATCTAT